>NC_090921.1:983636571-983941571 GCF_040938575.1 Ambystoma mexicanum | reverse complement strand
CCGGTGCTACCGGCAGGTTGCCACCGGACCCGTAGAATTGTACCATGCCTGACTTCCCGGGGCCCCCAGTTTATTACGAGTCCGGTGGCTGGGAAGTCAGGCGCCAGTAAATTTGTTAATCCCCATTTCCATAGAGTCCAATAGGACTCTATGGTAATGGGGACACAGAAGCACCGGCACCATTGCTAACGGTGCCGGTGCTTCTGTGATGGGTTTGCTTACTGTGATCGCTGCACCCGGCAGGGTCTGACCTGTTGGACACAGCAGCTCCGGCAGGCAAACACGTAGTTTGCCGGTCCGGAAACCAGGGTGCCGGTGAGCTTACCAGCACCCTTATTTCCAGACGGCAAACTTTTCATGAGGCCCATTATCATGGAAGCCCCCTCACAGTGGAGCATGTCTTGAAATAGCACCACAGGAAGTGCAGGTATTGACTTGTGGGAGTGACTTTTTCCAGCATAGGCCCATTTGGGTGTCACAAATGTCGTCTTCTGGATGCTATGACTGTCTTGACTGCTACCCTTCTCCCTTGTGTACCTGCCTCTTCCCAGACCCTTTTGGAGCCTCTATTTGTTGATTCTCCTGCTAGAATGATTGCCTGGCATCGAGCAGCATTTGCCACCTTGACCATCTTTACTTCGCCAAGTGACCTGCGAACGAAGCTGGGTGGCGACTATTGATTTTATTAGGTAGTGCCAATTCGTCAACATCTTCTGCCGCTTCTCATATCCAGGGTATTTGTGGGTGAGTCAGGTCATTCCGAGGCACTGCTGCAGCCATTTTCGACCATCTACTCACTGGACAGTGTGTTTGCCTTCCTCACTCCCCCTAACATTCTGTCTACATTGGGGCCATTTATATGGGAAGGCCTTTTCCATAGGCCGGGTGGGCTGCACTGACCCCAACCTGTTGTTAAATCTGGATCTGGGCCCTTTCCGTTTGGTTTTCTTTTCTGCCTCCCCACCATGGCTTTCTTTTTTTTTTGTACTTTATTTATTAAGAATTTAAAACATTACAGTCACCGATTCGACACATTGTACAGAATACAAATACAGTCTACCCACCCTTCTTCACAGTACTGGTCACAAACAACATCAGTTCAACTCTATCATAGTACTTTGAATCAGAATAAAAAAGTTATGTATGCATAGATCTATAAATCCATGGCTTTCTGAGACTTTGGCTTCCTTCCTTTTGGTTCTGTAACTTTCTTTCGCTTGGCTTATTCTGGTAATTTCTGGCCTTATAATCATGCTCATTCTTTGTACTAAAAAAACCTAGAACAGGGATTTTCTGTGTCCTATTGCGCTGGGGAGAAAAGGGGTTGTGTGCCAGCTGCGTGGTGAGTAGTATGCGGTAACCCTGATGTCACTACATGAATACGTCTAAGACAGGCTTGTCCAACCTTTTTGAATGTGGGGCCGAAGCATTCACTTTTTGTCACCCGGAGGGCCGGCGAGCCAAAAGTGAACACCCTGACCCAAAGCAGTATATTCAAAAGCGATGGTGTGTGACCTTTCACACAATAGCATCAAGGGCATAGCCATGCAGTCCCAAAGATAGCTTTTGGTGTCGGGGGCAGTGATGAAAGGTTAGTTTCTTGTGATTTCTTCCAGTGTGTATGTGTTGATATTTCTCGGAAATAGTGGGGGCGACCGAGCGTAGCGAGGGAGCTATAACAATATAGGGAGGGTTTGGGGGGGTCCCCCCCCCAAGATTTTTTTTTCCAAATATGGGGCTGAAATTGTGCATTTTACAGCAGGAAAAGTGACCAAAAAGCCATATGTTTACAATCAGTTCTAAAGGGGAACATGTACATTCCATGTCACCAACAGCAGACAAGAACATTGTAGAACACAACACATTTTAATGATCACTGTGTCCACAGTGTAAGACAGCACTGTCACTGATGTAAAACATTGACATGCTGGTTGTGCCCAAAATATGCCTCTGTAGCAACATGTCTGTGCTGGCTGTTACCAATTTAGGCCAGCATTGTCCTCTACACAGCATGATTGATGCTGCCTGAGCATGTGCAGTGTGCCCAATACATATACCGGCTTATCTCTTTAATACACATTCATTACTTCTGTGGTAATGAAAGAAGCATAATCCAATTCCAGGGGGCACATGGGGCAGTAAAAGTCCTCCGCCACGGCCCGGTTTATTGGTCGGACCCAACATTGCAGAAATCAATTAATTAATCGTGTCCACGGACCCGACAAACATTGAATAAATAAATCGGGCAGGGGAGCCGACTTATGAATTTCCCGGGTGGTGCCCAAATATAGGAAGTGACATAACCAGCACTTATATTACCGCATTTGCACATAGTCGCCAACTTGGTGCGAGGGGAAGGGGGGGTGCAGAACAGTGGAAACATTGGCTTGCATGTATTGCATTTACTGAAGGCAAGTAAGAAGGAGGTTTAAGCCTTCCAGTTGCATCCCAGTAGGCCAATACTGCCCCTACTCCACCCCTCTATAATCATCCAGGTTGTAGTAGCCCTCAAAAGGCAGAGCAACACAACTAGGATAGGAGAACGAAATGCCATCCCATCCTGTGAGTGTGTCAAACCTCAGAGCAAAGACTGTGCGTGTGCCTTGGAGCACAATCTCACTAATTTGGTGCAATTCGCGCAAGTGGGTGCATGGGAATGCCATGCGTGTGTGTGGGCTGCAGACCCCGGATCACTTGCTCACTTCTTCACTGTGAAACTCTGTCCAAGGCAGTACTGTCCCAATGGTGAGAAGTGTCATATTTTCACATTAACTATGCTTAAGCACTTTGGGTTATTGAATAGTGCTGCTACATTCGGAGTAATTCCATCCCTTTAAATATATTAGCTCTTGTATAACCACAACAGTGTTGATTTATTCTGATGATGATGAAGATGATGTTAGACTTGCTCAATAGTTCTGGTTCTGTATCATTAAATGTACTTCAGATCTTCGGAGTCTCGGGAGGATAGCTCAGGAGCAACACAGGTTTGATCCCGCTGGGTACATTTTACCTCTACATCGGTGCACCCCTCTTACCAAGAGGGGTGCACAGATGTACAAATACACCCAACCCAAAACGATTTTTTAGAAATTGGGGGACAGACTTGCTTTGCATCTGTGCCTCCATTTCTAAAAATCGTTTTGGGTTGGGTTACTTCTACATCTGTGCACCCCTCTTGCCAAGCGGGGTGCACAGATGTACAAATACATCCAACCCAAAACGATTTTTAGAAATTGAGGGACAGACTTGCTTTGCATCTGTGCCTCCATTTCTAAAAATCGTTTTGGGTTGGGTGTACCTCTACATCCGTGCACCCCTCTTGCCAAGAGGGGTGCACAGATGTACAAATACACCCAACCCAAAACGATTTTTTTAGAAATTGGGGGACAGACTTGCTTTGCATCTGTGCCTCCATTTCTAAAAATCGTTTTGGGTTGGGTGTACTTCTACATCTGTGCACCCCTCTTGCCAAGCGGGGTGCACAGATGTACAAATACATCCAACCCAAAACGATTTTTAGAAATTGAGGGACAGGTTTGCTTTGCATCTGTGACTCCATTTCTAAAAATCGTTTTGGGTTGGGTGTACCTCTACATCCGTGCACCCCTCTTGCCAAGAGGGGTGCACAGATGTACAAATAAACCCAACCCAAAACGATTTTTAGAAATTGAGGGACAGGTTTGCTTTGCCTCTGTGACTCCATTTCTAAAAATCGTTTTGGGTTGGGTGTACTTCTACATCCGTGCACACAGATGTAGAAGTATACCCGAACCAAAACGATTTTTAGAAATTGAGGGACAGATGCAAAACAAGAGCATCTTGCTTTGCATCCGTCCCACAATTTTTAAACATTGTTTTTTACCCGGCTTTTACCCGGGCCGCCAGAGAGAGACACAGTATGGATGGAACAAAGGACCATCCATACTGCGTCTCTTCTCTCCGGCCTGGGGGGCCGGAGCACCCGCATACTCTGCGCCCCTGAAACTGGGCCGTGGCCTGTAACTGCCTCTGGTGCTGGAGGCACCAGAGGCAGTTACAGCCCACGGCCCGGTTTATTTATTTATTTGTTCAATGTTTGTCGGGTCCGTGGACCCGATTGATTTGGGTCCACGGACCCGACAAACATTGAACAAATAAATAAATAAACCGGGCCGTGGCAGAGGCAGTAACAGTCCTCCGCCACGGCCTGGTTTATTTATTTATTTGTTCAATGTTTGTCGGGTCCTTGGACCCGATTAATTTATTTATTTGCAGAAATAAATAAATTAATCGGGTCCACGGACCCGACAAACATTGAACAAATAAATAAATAAACCAGGCCGTGGCAGAGGCAGTAACAGTCCTCCGAGACGGCCTGGTTTATTTATTTATTTGTTCAATGTTTGCCGGGTCCGTGGACCCGATTAATTTATTTATTTCTGCAATGTTGGGTCCGCCCAACATTGCAGAAATAAATAAATTAATCGGGTCCACGGACCCGACAAACATTGAACAAATAAATAAATAAACTGGGCCGTGGCCTGTTACTGCCTCTGGTGCCCCCCCCCTTTTAGGGGGCACCAGAGGCAGTAACAGTCCTCCACCACGGCCCGGTGTATTTCTTTATTTGTTCAATGTTGTCTGTACAGCCTCGCGGGCCACATGAAATGGCTTGGAGGGCCGCATTGTGGCCCGCGGGCCGTATGTTGGACAACCTTGGTCTAAGATGAGAAACCACTCGCACTCCGTGCTTGACCAATATGATTAGCAACAATTGTCCATGTATATAGTATCCCAAAGTCTTCAACCGATAGGTATTCCAGTTTATTGTCTGGTATTCGGTAAGCAAAAACAGCCAACACATGTTTCGACTTGAAAGTCCTTCTCAAGGCAATTGGGTCTTTCTATAAATTGCCAGGTAAGCGGATAGGAGTGTTTTTTTGAAAATAGGTATTTGATGTTGTGGTTAATATTAAAGAAATCGTCCCCCTCGTTGGAGTCAGGTTAGTGGATCGGAGCTTTCTGTTGAAAGTAACAATTTGATGAGGTAGATAGTGTTACAGCAATTATCTCCCTCATTGGAGTCAAAGGTTTTGAGTGAAGTGTCCTGTAAGGAATCGATTCATGGACACGCCTCGTGTCTGTCACTCGCGGGAGCTTAAAGACTTGTTGGCTTTGCACCACCTTTCAGCAGAAGTACACCTCCTTCGAGGAAAGAGCGTGCTCTGTGCAAATGAATGAATTCACATGTATTACTTTTAAGCACTTTCATTATATATTTGATAACGTACCGAGGAGATCCATGACCAAAGAGAGGAACAAAAGCCGAATGCCAAGTTCCTTTATAAGGTCACGGAACTCGGAGGCGATGTGTAATATCCTTTACGCTTACGGTAGGATATAGATTTGTTTTAGGCTTTGGAGGTGTTTTAAATATGTTGATCTTATGTTACACATATATTTCTTTTAGTGTTGGACAAAATGTGAATTTGTTTTTCATATTTTAAAATGTATATCATGTTAGGTTTTGTATGGCTTCTATGGTAATTGTGTACCAATAAATACAATTAAACAACATTTCTCATAATATATTGCCTTTAATATCATTCTCTTTAATTTCTGACTTCTTGCTTAATCTGATGCTAGAGATCTCCCAATTGCCGTTGCATATCAATGTAGAATATGTTTGGATTAAAAATCACTTAAACACTCAAAAACACATGCACCATGTAATGTTTTGAAGAAAAACAGTATAAGCGGTTTAGTTAATCGAATCTAAACACTGTTTAAAATAAATGATAAGATGCAGATAGATTCACGCTCTCCCATCTTAACCACCTGCAGTGCAGACTATCAACACACTACTATAGAGAGTTCCCTATCTATTCATTGCTGTAAAGTGTCCCAGAAATCTATTTTAGAAGAGAGTAATTTGCAAAGCTAATGTTGGCTATAATCCAGTGGCAACTGGAATTCTGCGCTGTGCCGGCTCAATCAGCAGACACTGTGACTGTAATAAGTTATTCCAGCTGACATAGGTATGGCCTTTTCTTATTACAGGCCGGCAGTAATGTCACACCCAGCCTGCAGTTATTTTGAAGGCTTTTATGCGAGCATTGCAGGTTTCAGTGTATTATAAATGAGTCAAAAACAGCTTTCCTTTATATTGCAATGATCTTATAACATTGGAGCGGGGTTTGCAGTTTGGGGGCTGGGGGCACATTCTGGTGTTTTGCTCCAGTTTGGAACAGGGGTCTGCAACCTTTGGCTCTCCAGATGTTTCAAACTACAGCTTTCATCAGCCCCAGCCAGCACGATCAAGGGTAAAGGATCATGGGAGCTGTAGTCTGTAGCCTGAAGAGCCACAGGCTGCGACTCCTGCTCTAGAACCTGCCCTGCACACACACACATGGTGGCATGTATTCCTCAGATTTGGGAGGGCCTGGGGTTGGTCATTAATGGAGCTAAAAGCAACACATGTAAGGAAGGCTGCGACTACAACGAGGCTCACACACAACTGAATGGGAGCAGAACAACACCAAATATATATACGGCTAACCCCAATGATGTTTACATCAGGCAGCCTCGCATCCTTACAGCACAATGGGCGCGTGTATGGAAACGCTGCCGACTTTCCAGTGCGCGTCACTAAGACTATCAAGTTGCTACGTGTTAGGCGGCAGAAACTCATCCGTTTTTGACAAGTTACGGTAGCCCTTGTAATCGTGCATTTATAATCGGGGTTGGATGGGGTATAAAATGGTCTCAGGCACCAATGAAAAAAGTGGCCCACAGTTGCAAATGGCAATTCCTTCTTTTTGTGACAGACTGTTTGACGGTAGAGGCTTTTGAAAAAATGTGATTCAAATTGTGCATTTTAAAGAATATTTATTCAGTAGCACTGGACTAGCCGCATGGTGAAGTAACATCAAACTGGCCTCCACGGGCCAAAAAAGTGACCCACTTGGGTCCAAAAAGTGACCCACACTAGCATTTTGCGGCCATTGCCCTGTATGCCAGTCCGTGCCTGTTTCTAATTGGGAAAGCGAAACTGTAAGAATGGGAAGGCGACGGAAAAGTATGACTGGTGAGGACACCACCAGAGAACGAAATGTAGCTAAGAGAAAGCGAGGAAAGGAATCCAGGCGTGAGGTGATATATTTTCAGGCGTACAGTAAGAGGAAATAAAAGTTACCTTTGTCCCCCTGTGGTGCTCGGCATTCCTGTACGCTGGCCCTTGGCTCGCCCTGCCTCTTGACTCTCCTGTGTACTGCTCCCCTTGGCAGCGCAGGCTGTTGCTATGCGGGTTGCTATGGGGCCAGAGCTTGCAAACGGGAATGGACGAGTGACAGGCGAACGCTCCGAAATGAGGGTGCAGACAGACCTTCCATTCTAGGGCCCAGCTCCGATACCGGTCGTTGCGCCGGTTTTTTGGAGAAAGTGAGGGTGTTTGAACCTTTCACTGGCGCAGTGGCGCGGTTTACACATGTCACGAATCTAAGGCCATGCGCGAACAAGTTCATGTAAACAAAAATAAGACCTCAGTAGTTTCTGCTGTTGGTGTTGCCCTCGTCTGCCCTTTAGTCCTCGTGTTGCTTACACTCTTCAGCTCAGCAGCTTTGGCTCCCTGATCCCTTCCCGCCTTCAACACCGTCTGCTTCAGGACTGCCAAGTTTTTGGTATGCATGCAATATTCCAAAGTCTGCTTGTCGGCGACATTTCGGCATTCAAGAACATCTCGAAGTGAGCATATGCATTGCAATTTACTGTAAATTAGTACCCAGCGTGCCAATTGTGAGCCTTACCACAGTGTAATCCCGTGCACGCATTAGCGTGCATCTCGCGCTGGGTCTGAAAGCCTCTCCATTCACTACTACGGATCAACTGAGCCCAAAATGGCACCCTGTTGATCCGTAGTAATAAAGCAGTAGGCGAGTTCTAGTCTCTGTAGAACTAACACAGCTTTTTCAACCGGCAAAACAAAAGCTGATTAAAAAAAATAACAACCCCATTAGTATCCCGGGGCTAAAAAACCCAGAATGCTAATGGCAATAAGCCCCTCACCGGCGTGCCATTACCGCCTACTTGTAATGCTTGGGTAATGCCCTCGGGGCTTGGTCCCTGGGGCATTACCTTAGGCGTTAATGACCCGTCGGCTCGGGCTTATTGCCACAATGGTCTTGGACAATTCTGACTGCCTCTTTGCACATGATTCAGGAAGAAAAGAGTGAGGCAGGGGGTATCCAGAATTGCAAGAGTGTGGGGATAGGGATTTGGGGGCGGGGGGAGCCACAAAAAAAGTCTTGCTACTTTCTCCCCCAAATACACCTTGGAAAATTAATGTTTAACTTGTAGCGTTCTAGTTGTACTGCAAAATTGCTGTCCTGTTTCTCTGTCTGACAGTAAGACAGGAAACACGGGCCACGGGGGCAGATCATGATTGTACGCAATATAATAAGGATGTGTCGCGCACAGCTCCTCCATGTGCCTGGCCTCCTTGGGGTGTACACTGTGGGTGACCCGGCAGGGTTTACTCAGTGTCCACATAACACTGGCGACTGGTGCTCGAGTCCACCCCGGCTGCTGCAGCAAGGCAGTTTCCAGACCCGGCGATGGCTCGCCTGCTGCTGTGCAGTCCTGCATGCGTCCGCTCAGAGAGAGCCGACCACTGGGGCAGGCCACTCCTCATCACGGCGGCTGATCCGCATCCCGACAGCTCTTCGGTTCCATGAGATCGCAATGGTACAGGAATAATTGGCATTGGGGGTTGCTGGCCAGTGGTATTGCAACCCCAACATTACAGGCTTGTTAACAATGCTGCTGCTAGGGACCAGCAGAGAGCAGTACATAAGCTAAGTGCTTTCAACTAAAGCATCTGTTTAAAGGATTCCCCTTAGGAAATATTTGATACATGAGGCCCAGTGTATTTTAAATCACTTTTCAACATTCCAATGGGAACACATGATGGAGTATTGTTTATTCTACAGAGCATGATATCTATTGAAATTGACTCTTAGTGCTGAGAATGCAACAGAAACATTCAATGGATAACCAAAAAGTGAGGAGTGAATCTCTTTTTCCAGTTTTAGATAGTTTGTTTTTAAATACAGTTCTGATTAGGATCCCATAAATTAATTTAATACCCCCCAATGTTCAGCACTTCCCTTGATACTTTAGCCTTCTGCAGTTTTCAACATGTTCTGAAATCTCTTAACTGTTTTGCACAGTTATATCTCTGGATAAATGGCAGGAATAGTGTGTGCTCAGTAAAAATGGAGCCCCAAAGCAGAACTTTGCAATGGGATAAAGCCCGTCAGAATACCTTGCTGGGTCAATACCCACAAAATATTGTGCAGTAGAACAAGTAAGTAAATATCAAAGGTATCTGTCCAAATAAAGACGATTTAACAGTACTTGGAGCATACGTCACAAAAGAGCACCACTATCACATTAATGCTCTAAAGGTAATAGTGAATGTTGGCATATACTATGGGATGCTGAAAAGAACTGTTTTGTAAAGCTGCTTAGTCTATGTAGGTTATTTAAAATGGCCATCCCAATCAAGGTTTTTTACGAATGAATTAATTGCTTTAGTCTGTATAATACACAGAGTTACTCAGAGTGATGCTAACAATAACACCAAGGCCTTTTCATAGCTCTGCTCCAAAAGAAAGAATCACTAATATCTGTGTTCTTGAAAATATCCAAAGTCAATTGAACCCTCTTCCATGTAATGCCATAGTTCACTTGAGGCCTCCTGTTCTTGATAACAGCCACATTGTTTCAAAGTTCGAACCATGGGCACACACAAACTCGCCCAGAGCTATGCTCCTGATCACAGACACTGCTCTTAACTTTCTGCAAGCTCGCTCAGAGCTATTGTCTGTATATCCCTCGGACGCTCTAGGAGGTAATAATATCCAGAACTCAGCGCTGCCCCCAATGATCCCATTCAGACCTCTATTTGTTATAATGCACACAATCACCCACAGCTCTGTTCTTCATAACTACCAAATGCTCTGCTGCTGACAATTCCTATATTCACCCCGAACTAGGGTCTATACAATGAAAGGAATCTAATGTTTCAAATTTGAATGGGGAACTTTAACTTGGTAGTCAAAAAGTTATTATTTGTATTGGTGACGTAAGGACATACAATGCATGCACTTTTTCTGGAGTATACACCATGTGCTTCTCTTAAAAAAATATTGGCCAATGGGGCACTGTGTTAGTTACTGGAATGAATACCCCCTGTAGGCACAGATTTGGAAGGGAGAGCTATGCAACATCACCCATGTGTTTTACAAGCACAGACCTGTGATAACAAAAGGAAAATCAGTCTGCGTTATCCAGCATGCTCACAGAAATAAACTACTCCCCCATTTATTACAGTCACATGAAAGCAAAAATAGTACAGCATCAATATGCTGAAACAAAGTTATTTTCGGAAAGGCTTGTATAATTGGGAAGTGTTTGCCACCAGACTAGCGTGCATTAAACTTGCTCTAGACAAAAATTAGATTTTGGAGTCCACAGCCATTCATTCCTTGGCCTCTATGCTGGAACTGAAAACTATTAAAGAGATTGCTACTTTCCAGAGAAAGCATAACGTGATCCTTTCAGCTATTGCAGCCCTACTTAGATGTGCAGCTACCGCACATGAAGGGAATGCCAACTCTGTTAGAATGTGCTGGCCCTCCCTAATTACAATTACAGCAGATGTCATGCTGAGACATTCCATTACTATCCCACAAAAAGAGCAACGACTGTTGAAAACTGCAGAACATTCTCATAAAAAACAGTGGGGCAGCACAACATTTGTGGCCCACCCTGTGCGCCACCAAAGCATAGGCTGCGCCACGCATGCTTAATTCTGATGATGAGCCTGCTTCTGCAGGGGCATGCCACGCACTGCACTAGGTGAAAGAAGTAAATATATTTTTAATCAAAGCTTAAATCTTTCACCTGGCATAGAAAAAAGGGGATGGGGCCTGGCACCAAGCACCCAAATGCACCAGCCCCAGTGGCAGCCCGTACATTTGATGCAGCTTCTATGTTGAATCATTCTAGTTCTGCATTTCCTATTCGTTTTACCAATGTACATGTGTTTACACGGACACTTAATCAAGTAAATAACATTGTTAGTGTTGCAATTTGCGTGTTCATTGATATTCCACATCCTTTCAAGGCCCAAATCTACATTTAATGTTCTCTTCGTTTGGGTGCACATTATACAATTTCCACAAGGGTATTGACCTACCACTGGGGGTAAACCCCATAGGTTAGTGTGTTGCGGGGGCTTTTTCTTGACACTCACATAATTTATCATTACGATGTTCCGCACAGTGGTACTTTTCTTAAAAGCCACAATTGGCCTGCCAACTTCCTTGGTCATGATCTTATTCCAATTTCTTGTAATAATACCCTTGAACCTGTATGACAGGTTGCTAAACGTATTTAGAAAAACTAAAGGTGTTTCTTTAGCATTTTCTTCTCTCTGAATTTGCTGATCAAGGAGAGATTCCCGGTTATTATTGAACGCCCTTTTGGCTGCTTTCTTCACAAGCAGTGTAGGGTATCCACGATGCACCAGTTTGGTAACCAAATTTTTTGCTCCATTTTCATATGATTCGTTAGTACTGCTGTTCTTTTTTAATCGTAAAAATTGACCGAAAGGGAGATTATTCTTCACATCTTGTGCATGGTGGCTCTTGACATGTAACAGAACATTCTTGTCTGTGGCTTTTGTATATGGTCGGACAAGGAGTAACCCATTTTCGTGGTATATACAGATGTCTAGATAATTAATTTCCTTATTACTGATATTACTAGTTAATTTCAGGTATCTATTTTGTTGGTTAAGCCACTGTATAAAATGGCAAGCTTCTTCTTCACTCCCTTTCCAAATCACAAACACATCGTCCATGTAATGGAGCCAACAGAGTATGTTATTCTGAAATGGATTACGATCGTTATAGACAACAGTTTCCACGAACATGTTCACATACAAATTGGCGACATTAGGGGCCATAGCAGACCCCATTGCCGTACCGTCAATTTGCTTGTAGAACTGTCCCATAAATTGAAAGAAATTTTCTGTGAGGGCAATTTCTGTGCACCATTTAATTAATGAATTAGACACTGGGTTTTCATCATCTCTTTTAAGTAAAGTTTCCTCTACTTCCGCCAATGTTGCCATTTGCGGTATGCTAGTGTATAATGCTTGAATATCTAAGCATAATATCAAATTCACCTTTGGGTCAAAAATGTTTCCCTCTATTCTGTTAATAGCGTCCATAGTATCCTTTATATAGCTTCTCATGGTTGGAATAAAGGGTCTTAAATAAAAGTCTACAAATTTGGTTCCAATAGTGAATTCACTCCCGACACGATTGGTCTTCCCGGGGGATTCTCTAAAGTTTTACAAATTTTAGGGAGAGTATAAAAGATGGGAACACGGCCATTCTCTCTGATGAGGGAAAACATTTTTGACCCAAAGGTGAATTTTGGAAATAATAAGGACATTAATTATCTAGACATCTGTATATACCACGAAAATGGGTTACTCCTTGTCGGACCATATACAAAAGCCACGGACAAGAACGCTCTGTTACATTTCAAGAGCCACCATGCACAACATGTGAAGAATAATCTCCCTTTCGGTCAATTTTTACGATTAAAAAAGAACAGCAGTACTAACGAATCATATGAAAATGGTGCTAATAATTTGATTACCAAACTGGTGCATCGTGGATACCCTACACTGCTTGTGAAGAAAGCAGCCTAAAGGGCGTTTAATAATAAGCGGGAATCTCTCCTTGATCAGCAAATTCAGAGAGAAAAAAATGCAAAAGAAACACCTTTAGTTTTTGTAAATACATTTAGCAACCTGTCATACAGGATCAAGGGTATTATTACAAGAAATTGGAATAAGATCACGACCAAGGAAGTTGGCAGGCCAATTGTGGCTTTTAAGAAAAGTACCACTGTACGGAACATAGTAATGAGAAATGATATGAGTGTCAAGAAAAAGCCCCTGCAACAAACTAACCTATGGGGCTTACCCCCAGTGGTAGGGCATTACCCTTGTGGAAATTGTATAATGTGCACCCAAACGAAGAGAACATTAAATGTAGATTTGGGCCTTGAAAGGATGTGGAATTTCAATGATCACACAAATTGCAACACTAACAATGTTATTTACTTGATTAAGTGTCAGTGTAAACACATGTACATTGGTAAAACGAATAGGAAATGCAGAACTAGAATGATTGAACATAGAAGCTGCATCAGGAATGAGGTGGAGCAAGCTCCTATGGTCAAACATTTTATGGAAATGAAGCATACATGTAATGATTTTGAATGGTGCATTCTGAAACATATTAAGGGTCAATTGCAAACAGTGATTAATAAGAAACTATTACATCTGGAACAGAAATTGATCTTTTTGTCAAAAAGTCATATTAGTGGTCTGAATGAGGGAGTGGAATGGCATAATGCCTAACTGTGTAACTATAGAACTATGACGTTGTGTATTACCTCCCAAGCTTTTGGCCATGTTGAAATGAAATGTTGTCATTTGTTGCTAAATGAAGAAGTTGTAGGAGCTTGTCCTACTTATGAAACTGTGTATTGCCTTCCAGACTTGGCCATGTTAAATGGCATGTTGTAATCTTCTGTAATATTAAGAAGAGGTAGGAACTTTTGTACGTATGGAAGTTTGAATTTGATGTTGTTCCTTTATACTGTGTGCTCCATTACATTGAGACATTGAGGCATGGAGTCATCTTTTGAAAAATTAAGAAGTGGCAGGAGTTGCTGTATTTGGGGAAGTTTGAATTTGATGTTCTCCATGATACTGAGACATTGGGGATACCGTCTATTTTGTATATAAACACAAACCCTAGATTACTGGGTTATCATTCCTATTTCACTAGCGGTATTGGATGGCTCATGTAGTGAGCGCTGTCCATTTCTGGCAATGGAGTTTAGATTAGAAAAGGATCTCAGGATTGGCCTACATTTCTCACAACTACAGGGTTTCATTGGGGTGTCACGCTTACGCATCCTCGACGTATCCCGCGTCAACGTACGTACGTCATGACGTCATGACGCACCGTGATGACGTCATGACACAACGCGAGGCTCGGTTTCACCCGTGAATATTATGCTGGGTTTAGAACCGCTACGTAGAGTTCACAGAACAGAACGGGAACATTCTGATAGCTGCGTTTGGACTGTCAAGACATTTAAGTAAGTGGGGAGCCCTGAAGATAAGATATAATCTTTTTGCGGGTCCAAGAGAAGAGCAGGGGTCCAATTGGTGATTTACACGTTTGTGTCTTACAGAGCTTGATACTAAAAGAATTTGAAGCCACTTATGGTGTCTGCAATAAGAGTCCCTCATTGATGAAGCTGTGGAAAAGGAGACCTCGAGTCGTATTTCACTAGTAAGTGGGAGGCGCTATATTATAACTTACCTTGTTAGGTTGACCTTTACAAATTAGCAATTGTAACAGAGTGTATCAACTCTGTTTTACAGGGTGGTAATTATCATCCTAAGGAAAGAACTGTGGGAACTCAGAGAAAGCCTAATACAAGTCAATTTGTGATTTCCAGTCTGGTAAGCTATACTACCTTATGCTGTCTAGACACTCCTAAAATACACAAGGGATGATAGATATATCCCATGGTATTAATATGCTTTTATTGTACACTAGATTATAGAAGAGAAAAGGAAGTGCTAGAATTCCCAGAAGAAATTGGGGATCGGCAGTAAGAACCAGAAAAGGTCCTAAAATTACCACTAGGCAAGAGAGGTATGTAATAATAAACATACTGGTTTACCCTTTTTGGGATGAGGGTTTGGGTACATGTGAATAGAGATTTACATCTAATCATTGAGTACTAATAGGGTGTCCTTTTGATTAACAGGGTACTCTCCCCAACTAAAGAAGATTTTTAATTCCGCCACAAGACATACTCCCCTGAAGAATGTCCTACATTGTTGTATACTAAGGACAGAAACTTGTACAAGTTGGGTTTTTTGAAATATACCAATAAGAAACAAGCTAAAATTAGTGAGGCATTGGAATCAAAATGTTATTTCTTTACACATTTTTGATCCTTCAAGCATTATTGCATCGTTATTCACTTATGGTGTTTTCTACTTGTATTGTTTTAGTATATTGTATGTGTTTTAAGTACTATGATCATTTTTATGATTGTTTTATGAAATGTATTGATTCATGACTAATAACATTTTGTGATAATTAGTTCCACTTGATGTGGGAAGAGTGTAAGGTGACACCCAATAGAATATAGGACTTTCTTTTTGTATATAGAATTTATATGCTCACAGAGTAAGAAGTCTGTTGATCCCTATCTGTGTTTCAGAACCGTGTTGAGAATATAGTTATTAGAGACCAGTAGGGTCTCGGTGGTTGACGTGATAAGTGACACGATACTTCCCTTTCTTCTTTTTTTAGTGTTCATTTAGGCATATGATTGGAACCCTATTATGAAATCTGAGAAGTGTTTAGCTTATGATGATGAATATGTTCGGAAATTGATAGAATATTTACCAATAGCAGGTCTTAATAAAGACCTTGAAGCACTTGATAAAGATGACCAATGGGATGAACTAGTACAGATGAGGAAAAGACTCATTCGCACCGAACTACATGCTATTATCATGTTGGAGTATATTGAAAATCAGGCCTTACCCCAGGGACTTACTGTGAGAAACGAATCTAGACTGTTTTTAGATAATCCCGGATTGAAATTGAAATGGAGCTATATTTCTAATAAATGTGGTCGTGACTGGTTGATATTGATCATTGAAACAGCACAAGAAACAGCCAAGAAAATTGAGATTGATCTGAAGAGTTTAGAAGACAAAATTAAGAGTAAATTTGATGTTGAAGCATTTAAAAAAGGCCTAGACAAACATTTAAAAGAGATGCAAGAATTTAAAAATGAAACTGTCTCTGAAAGAGTGAAAAGAATGAAAAAAGATATCCATAACATTTTCCCACGAGAAGGCTTTCCGCTATACTAACAAAGACTACAAATTTGGGGAGCCTAGGCCCAGTATAAAACAGAACCTAAGAGTACGGTTTCAGAATACATCTTACAGTTCGAGCGGAGGGGGTTCTTCCGATTTTGATGAATCCTGTGACAATGAAATTTCGAACAACAGGGGAAATGGCCACCCATTCAGAGGAAGAGGCACAAGAAATAATGGTCAAAGAGGTAATAATCAAAGACAATCTTTTTTAGGAAGAGGAGGAGACCAGAGACAGTGGGAATCCGAACGGATGCAGACACGCAGCCACAGGGGCTGGTAGTGAATCTCTCAGACATTCAGGTTACCGAAAAAGAAGAAGAAGTACTAAATAAGGGTTTGAATTTTGTATTAACTAAATTCCATAACCCATTTGAGTTCAGGATTGAATTCAATCAGTTTATGCGGAACGTACATCTATAAGAGTTTTTTGTAGACAATATATTTGACAAAGGGGACAATTGTAGTGGTTTGAGAAATCCCTCTACTTTTTGTCCTCCGCCTAACTCTCATTCAGCAGAATCAAAGGTTTTTGAAAGAAAGGTATTGGAGGAGATTACCAAGTTGGAAGGTAGAGGTATTCCTAACCACTCCTATTTAAGTATTACGGAACATAAGATTTTGAAGAATTTGGGGGCTAATGATAAGATTATTATCCGACAAGCCGACAAAGGCGGCGCCATTGTAATACTGAATAGGAGTGATTATATTAAGGAATGTGACAGACTATTGGCAGATGAGAATCATTATCGAAAAATAGACAGAGACCCTAGTAGTGACCTGCTTGTGAAGAAAGCAGCCAAAAGGGCATTTAATAATAACCAGGAATCTCTCCTTGATCAGCAAATTCAGAGAGAAAAAAATGCAAAAGAAACACCTTTAGTTTTTGTAAATACGTTTAGCAACCTGTCATACGGGATCAAGGGTATTATTACAAGAAATTGGAATAAGATCATGACCAAGGAAGTTGGCAGGCCAATTGTGGCTTTTAAGAAAAGTACTACTGTGTGGAACAAAGTAATGATAAATTATGTGAGTGTCAAGAGAAAGCCCCTGCAACAAACTAACCTATGGGGTTGACCCCCAGTGGTAGGGCATTACCCTTGTGGAAATTGTATAATGTGCACCCAAATGAAGAGAACATTAAATGTAGATTTGGGCCTTGAAAGGATGTGGAATATCAATGAACACGCAAATTGCAACACTAACAATGTTATTTACTTGATTAAGTGTCAGTGTAAACACATTTACATTGGTAAAACGAATAGGAAATGCAGAACTAGAATGATTGGACATAGAAGCTGCATCAGGAATGAGGTGGAGCAAGCTCCTATGGTCAAACATTTTATGGAAATGAAGCATGCATGTAATGATTTCGAATGGTGCATTCTGAAACATATTCAGGGTCAATCGCAAACAGTGATTAATAAGAAACTATTACATCTGGAACAGAAATTGATCTTTTTGTCAAAAAGTCATATTAGTGGTCTGAATGAAGGAGTGGAATGGCATAATGCCTAACTGTGTAACTATAGAACTATGACGTTGTGTATTACCTCCCAAGCTTTTGGCCATGTTGAAATGAAATGTTGTCATTTGTTGCTAAATTAAGAAGTTGTAGGAGTGTGTCCTACTTATGAAACTGTGTATTGCCTTCCAGACTTTGGCCATATTAAATGGCGTGTTGTCATCTTCTGTAATATTAAGAAGAGGTAGGAACTTTTGTACGTATGGAAGTTTGAATTTGATGTTGTTCCTTTATACTGTGTGCTCCATTACTTTGAGACATTGAGGCATGGAGTCATCTTTTGCAAAATTAAGAAGTGGCCGGTGTCACGCCATTACGGCACTGGTCTCTTTGGCAGCGCCGCCGTGTGTGCGGACTAATATGATCCAACCTGTCCAAGATGGCCGCGGATGTCCGTACCGTAACTACAGACAACGGTATAGACTCTGCACGCTCCCTAGAGACGCAGATGGTTGCTCATGTGATCCCATTTAGTGAAGGAAGTACGGCTACCCGCCCCGTCGCTACTGCTGCTTTCGGCACTTCGTATGTTTCGCTGCTAGGTTGTCCTTCGCTGATTTATGTGAATTCTTGCTCCCCTTGACCTCTGCCTATTTACTCTCCTTTCTATTTAGACTCTCCTCTCCTCTCTCGTCTCGGTTTCGTACTGAGCCTCGTTTTTCCCCAGCAAGTCATTCGCTCCCAACATCCATTCAGCCTGCCCGCACTCTCGACATTCCCATCCAAAGTAAGTTAGCATCCTCCAAAACACCCATTCTCCACATTACCTTTCCCTATTTGCTTTGGCGGAAAGATAATCTCTTTTTCTCTAAGGGTGGGCTGATATTACTTATTCTGGACCTCAATATTGGAAACCGGTGTTCCTGATCACCTTATAGTCCTCAGTATATTCGGCAACTTACTCCCGTAAGTGCCAGCCCACTACTCCTCCTGAATTTTTCCAGCCTTTTCTTCACTATTGAATTCTTACCTGTCTTGTCTCCACCTATAGAGACTCCATCTCCAATACGAGCTGTCTGTTACACCGAAGACCTCTACTTACCTCAAGACCTCTTCCAGACTATCTGTGAGCGACATCGTCCAGGGTTTTCTTCCCCAGAGGGTTTCCCTGGGGGTGTTGCTCCTTCCCTCACTGGCATATTAGCATTTCTGGTGAGGGGAGAGTAGAGCTTTCCGGGGGGACTTTCATTTCAGCATTTGCAGCCTTCTTGGGAAGTCGCTGTCAGATCAGGTTAGTGATACTTTTAAGATTGAATGTTGTTCTAAAGGTAATTAGATAGTTACCAGAGTTTACAGAAGCTAACAGATAGCGAGGCCATAATTAGGAACTACACTTGAGCTTTCAGCTTTTCCCATGGAGCAACAAATGCAGCAGCTCATGGCTGCGATGCAAGCCATGTCTCTCGAGGTACAGTCTCTTAAACAGGACAACGCCCAACTTAAGCAACAGGTCGCTAGCGCTTTCTCTGAGACTCCTCCAGTAACTTTACAAATGGGGAAATTTGATGGGGATCCTCACAAGTTGAAGGAATTCCTGGATAGCTGTACCATCCAGTTTACCTTCACGTCTCGGTTTTTTCCCACTGATAAAGACAAGGTGGGGTTCTTAATATCTCATTTGACCGGACCTGCATTAGCCTGGGCAACCCCGTTGGTCACCTCTGGTAATGCCATTCTTGATTCTTATCCAGCCTTTACTAATAGTCTAAAGTCAATGTTTAGCCGACAAGAAGTTGCGGTTACCACTCAGGAAAGACTACTTGATTTGAGACATGGATCTAAAGACCTCATGTCCTACATCACTCAATTTAAACAATTATCCGCCGAAACGGGATGGCCTGATGATGATCTTGTCACACTCTTCCGTCGAGGACTGTCTGAGGATCTTAAAGATGAGGTTGCTAAAGTTCCTCGCCCCGCCAATCTGGCAGAGATGATTACTCTCACAATGCAGATAGACTACCGTCTGCACGAACGCTCCTATGAGAAAAGGAAGGGAAAGAGTGTCCAGTCAATGCAAGAATATCATCTTCCCGCTAACAAGCCCTCATCAGGGGACGAACCAATGCAAATCGGATCGGTTTAAGGCCCTCTTTCTGGTATTGAGAGAGAAAGACGAAAGACCCTTGGCCTATGTATGTATTGCAGGTCCTCTTCACACATTCTACGTGATTGCCCCTTAGTCCCACCTCGTCGTGCACCGACCCCGGTGCCGGGAAACGCCAAGGTCCTGCCGTAGAGGGGAAGATGGCAGGATTACAGATACAGGATTCCCCACAAAAATTTGAATTATCTTTAGAACCACCTTCCGATAACCAGACTATGGTAGTTATCTCCCTGACCATATTGTTACCAGACAGGACATTAAGGGGTATACCTGCATTGGTTGACTGCGGGGCGGCAGGGAACTTTTTGGATGATCAGTGGGCTGCAGAAAGAGGGATGGCTAGAGAGATAAATCTTCGACCACTTCTATTCAAGGGGTAGATGGTAATCCCTTAAGCTCTGGACCCATACGAGAACAGACCAGACCAGTCACCTGCATGATCGCTTCCCACAGAGAGTCTATGGTGTTCGATCTGATCAAGACCGCCCACTTCCCAGTTATATTAGGCCTTCATTGGCTGCGGGTCCACAACCCATACATTAATTGGACAGCTGGTACATTATTTTTAGGCTCGGAACATTGTGTAAATAATTGCCTTTCTCATGATACTGTTGAAGTTCAGATCCCTTCGGAGATGGTTAGTCCTCTCACGGCACCTCTAGTCAGTCAGCTCGGAATTATCCCAGAATGCCATCAAGCCTATCAAACGGTGTTTGCAACACACTAATATCCAATGCTACCCCCTCATCGGAGAGACGACTGTCATATAGACCTATTACCTGACACTCCTCTACCATTTGGACGCATGTATGTACTATCTCAACGAGAAAAGAAGGCCCTCAAAGAATACCTACATGCCAACATCCAGAATGGACTCATAACGGAATCCAAATCCCTGGCAAGAGCCTCACTATTTTTCATTCCAAAGAAAGAATCTGATGAACTTAGACCCTGCATCGACTATCGTGGCCTCAATAAGATCACCGTGCCTGATAAATATCTGATGCCATTGATAACTGATATACTAGAAGCAGTTCAGGGGGCTGGATCTCTGAGGTGCATACCATTTGATACGGATAGCCCCGGGAGACGAGTGGAAAGCGGCCTTTCAGACACTGTTTGGTCATTATGAGTATCGAGTTATACCATTTGGCCTTGTTAACGCTCCCGCTGTATTCCAGCGCTTCATGGATCATTTGTTTGCTGACATCCTCCTCCATTTTGTCGTCATATATCTGGACGATATTCTAGTCTTTTCATCAAACAAGGGAGAGCATATTCGACATGTCAACATAGTCCTAGATCGCCTACATTCCAACCTCTTATATTGCAAAGCTGAGAAGTGTGCCTTCCATCAAGATAGCGTTACCTATTTAGGATTTGTACTGTCTGCACAAGGAATCTCCATGGATCCCGAGAAAGTTTCTGCTGTATTGGATTGGCCTTCCCCGACCAGCATCAAGGACATAGAACGTTTTCTTGGTTTCGTGAACTTCTATCGGAAGTTTATTCCCAATTTCTCAGATATCATCCTTCCCATCACCAGGCTACTAAAGAAGGGGGTTGTATTTACATGGGATAAACAAGCCCAAGAAGCCTTTGAAAACCTGAAAAATGTATTCACATCGGCATCCGTATTATTGACTCCAGACCAGTCTCGACAATTCATAGTAGAAACTGATGCCTCTCATCATGCATTAGGGGCCGTTCTACTACAAAGTTCGGATGAAGGAGAGGGAAGACCAGTGGCATAATTATCCAAAACCTTCAATCCTTCGGAAATAAACTACTCGGTTCTTGAGAAGGAACTCTTAGCCATAAAAAGGGCCTTTGAAGAATGGAGACACCTTCTCCTAGGCTCTTCCTTTCCAGTTAAGGTACTCACTGATCATCATAACCTCAAAGTTCTTCAGCAAGCCCAGACTACCAACAGCAGACAAGCAAGGTGGGCCCATTTCTTCCTACCATTCCGGATTGAATTCACGTTCCTACCGGGAAGTCAAAATCTACGGGCGGACGCCCTTTCTAGAAAGGACACGTCCATTCACAACTTTCGTTCGGAAAAGCTATTCCCAAAGGCTCAATTCATCGCTGTGCTTACCGAATTTCTTCAAAGGCTACAGCAAGACACAACTCAACATTTGCATTTATGTGAGAATCTGGAAACATCACACCATCTCACAAAGGACCAAGGGTATTACTTCTATGGGGAACAAGTCCGTGTCCCTACACCTTCCCTGCAAAAGGAAGTCCTGCAAATGTTCCATGACTACCGGGCAGCTGGGCATCGCGGCTATCAAACTACCCTCGATTTGATCAAGCAACATTTCTGGTGACCCACCTTATGCTCTGACGTAAGGGATTATATAGCAGCATGCGCAGTATGTATACAATCCAAATCTTCTCGATCCCCACCATTCGGTTTGCTGGCTCGCATGCCTATCCCGGATAAACCCTGGCAAGTGATTTCCACAGATTTTATTGTGGATCTTCCATCTTCCTCTAAATACACTACCATTATGGTCACTATTGACTATTTTTCCAAACTGGCACATTTCACCCCGTTAATAAAGATCCCAGGAGCATCTCTCATGCCAAGCTGTTTATCAAAGAGGTATTTTCCCGACATGGCTTACCAGACACCATAGTATCAGATCGAGGCCCTCAATATACCTCTCGCTTTTGGAAAGAAGTCTGTCACTCCCTGGAAATCAAGAGAGCTCTTAGCTCAGGATACCACCCCGAGACCAACGGACAGACTGAACGCCTCAACCAAACTCTAGAGTGTTACTTGCAGTGTTTTGTCTCAGCGGCTCAGGACAATTGGGTCGATCTACTTCCATTAGCGGAATTCGCTTACAACAACTCCATCCACTCTGCATTGAAGACTAGCCCCTTCCACTGTTCATATGGATATCACCCTTCTTTTGTTCCTACGGTTCCCCCGTTCTCTACCAGTTGCCCAGGTGTCGATGATCTGATATCAAACATACAGAATGGACATTGGATCACCCGTTTGTCTCTCCAAGCGACACAAGAACGAGCCAAATGGTTTGCTGATCGTCATCGCCGTGTGATGCCAGAATTAAAGGTGGGGGATTCGGTCTGGCTATCCTCACGGTTCCTCCCAAGACATTTAACTCTATCTAAATTATCTCCAAAATTCTTTGGCCCTTTCAAGGTGAGAGAATTAGTAGGAACTGCCACTGTTCGTCTGGCATTACCCCTATCATGGGTTCGTATATATCCAGTCTTTCATGTCTCTCAGATCAAGATGTCTCTAAATTACCGTTTTCTACGTTCTAACAAGGCACATCCTCCCCCGATTATGACAAATACCGGCCCAGAATATGAGGTGGCCAGTATCTGTGATTCCCGTTATTATAGTGGTCGCCTTCAATTTCTGGTAGACTGGAAAGGCTACTCCCCTGCTGAGAGAACATGGGAACCTGCTTCAGCGGTTCATGCCCCTAGACTTATACGGTGATTTTTTCGGCTCCATCCAGGAAAGCCGGGTTCACCCCCTTTGAGGAGGGGGCATACTGTCACGCCGTTACGGCACTGGTCTCTTTGGCAGCGCCGCCGTGTGTGCGGAGTAATACGATCCAACCTGTCCAAGATGGCCGCGGATGTCTGTACCGTAACTACAGACAACAGTATCGACTCTGCACGCTCCCTAGAGACGCAGATGGCTGCTCATGTGATCCCATTTAGTGAAGGAAGTACGGCTACCCACCGCGTCGCTACTGCTGATTTTGGCGCTCTGTAAGTTTTGCTGCTGGGTTGTCCTTCGCTGATTTATGTAAATTCTTGCTCCCCTTGACATCTGCCTATTTACTTTCCTTTCTATTTAGACTCTCCTCTCCTCTCTCGTCTCGGTTTCGTACTGAGCCTCGTTTTTCCCCGGCAAGTCATCCGCTCCCAACATCCATTCAGACTGCCTGCACTCTCGACATTCCCATCCAAAGTAAGTTAGCATCCTTCCAAACCCATTCTCCGCATTACCTTTCCCTATTTGCTTTGGCAGAAAGATAATCTCTTTTTCTCTAAGGCTGGGCTGATATTACTTTTTCTGGACCTCAATATTGGAAACCAGTGTTCCTGATCACCTTATAGTCCTCAGTATATTCGGCAACTTCCTCCTGTAAGTACCAGCCTACTACTCCTCCTGAATTTTTCCAGCCTTTTCTTCACTATTGAATTCTTACCTGTCTTGTCTCCACCTATAGAGACTCCATCTCCAATAAGAGCTGTCTGTTACAGCGAAGACCTCTACTTACCTCAAGACCTCTTCCAGACTATCTGTGAGCGACAACGTCCAGGGTTTTCTTCCCCAGAGGGTTTCCCTGGGGGTTTTGCTCCTTCCCACACTGGCATATTATCATTTCCGGGGAGGGGAGGGTAGAGCTTTCTGGGGGGGGACTTTCATTTCAGCATTTGCATCCTTCATGGGAAGTCGCTGTCAGATCAGGTTAGTGATACTTTTGAGATTGAATGTTGTTCTAAAGGTAATTATATATTTACCAGAGTTTACAGAAGATAACAGCAGGAGTTGTTGTATTTGGGGAAGTTCGAATTTGATGTTCCCTCTATACTGTGTGCTCCATGATACTGAGACATTGGGGATACCATCTATTTTTTATATAAACACAAACCCATGATTACTGGGTTATCATTTCTATTTCACTAGAGGTATTGGATGGCTCATGTAGTGATCGCTGTCCATTTCTGGCAATGGAGTTTAGATTAGAAATGGAACTCAGGATTGGCCAACATTTCCCACAACTACAGGGTTTCTTTGGGGTGTCACACTTATGCATCCGTGACGTATCCCACGTCAACGTACGTACATCATGATGTCATGACGCACCGTGATGATGTCATGACGCAACGTGAGTCGCGGTTTCACCCGCGAATATTATGCTGGGTTTAGAACCACTACGTAGAGTTCACAGAACAGAACGGGAACATTCTGATAGCTGCGTTTGGACTGTCAAGACATTTAAGTAAGTGGGGAGCCCTGAAGAAAAGATATAATCTATTTGCGAGCCCAAGAGAAGAGCAGGGGTCCAATTGGTGATTTACACGTGTGTGTCTACAGAGCTTGACACTAAAAGAATTTGAAGCCACTTATGGTGTCTGCAATAAGGGTGCCTCATTGATGAAGCTGTGGAAAAGGAGACCTCGAGTCGTATTTCACTAGTAAGTGGGAGGCGCTATATTATAACTTACATTGTTAGGTTGACATTTACAAATTAGCAGTTGTAACAGAGTGTATCAACTCTGTTTTACAGGGTGGTAATTATCATCCTAAGGAAAGAACTGTGGGAACTCAGAGAAAGCCTAATACAAGTCAATTGGTGATTTCCAGTCTGGTAAGCTATACTACCTTATGCTGTCTAGACACTCCTAAAATACACACGGGATGATAGATATATCCCATGGTATTAATATGCTTTTATTGTACACTAGATTATAGAAGAGAAGAGGAAGCGCTAGAATTCCCAGAAGAAATTGGGGATCGGCCATAAGAACCAGAAAAGGTCCTAAAATTACCACTAGGCAAGAGAGGTATGTAATAATAAACATACTGGTTTACCCTTTTAGGGATGAGGGTTTGGATACATATGAATAGAGATTTACATCTAATCATTGAGTGCTAATAGGGTGTCCTTTTGATTAACAGGGTACTCTCCCCAACTAAAGAAGATTTTTAATTCCGGCACAAGACACACTCTCCTGAAGAATGTCCTACATTGTTGTATACTACGGAGAGAAACTTGTACAAGTCGGGTTTTTTGAAATATACCATTAAGAAACAAGCTAAAATTAGTGAGGCATTGGAATCAAAGTGTTATTTCTTTACACATTTTGATCCTTCAAGAATTATTGCATCGTTATTCACTTATGGTGTTTTCTTCTTGTGCTGTTTTAGTATATTGTATGTGTTTTATGTACTATGATCATTTTTATGATTGTTTTATGAAATGTATTGATTCATGACTAATAACATTTTGTGATAATTAGTTCCACTTGATGTGGGAAGAGTGTATGGTGACACCCAATAGAATATAGGACTTTATCTTTGTATATAGAATGTATATGCTCACATAGTAAGAAGTCTGTTGATCCCTCTCTGTGTTTCAGAACCGTTTTGAGAATATAGCCGGTACATTTTATTCATTGGGGGAGGGTCTAAATATTTGCCACAAGTATGCAAGAGTGACCGAGTGTAGCCCAAACTTACCACAGTGGGTTCGGGAATTTCTCTCCCCAAAATTATTTTTGTTTTTGACTAATGAGTTACAATGGTGCATCACTCTTTTTCTGAAACATTGGGTAACAAGACATACAGTTTGCTATCGGTTTTGAAGAGTAACTCATGAAAAAATCCAATAGATGAAAGTCTCCAACAGTGCAAGGAGCATTACCCAACTCACTTTCATAATGCCTTTTCCCACAATATATGCCAGTATAAAAACATTTTCATGCGGGCTGTGCCCACATATTTCCATGCTGGCTGCACCAATATATGGCAATATTCCCATATAACAACATACTCACGTTTGCACAGAATGCAGATAATAATACTTTAAGAAAACATGTCCAAGATGGCTCTGCCAATGTTTGCCAGAATGGCAAAATAGGAATATACTCATTTTGGTAGTGCCAATAAAAATTCCATGCCACAATAAGAAAACATGTCCAAACTGGCTGATCCAATGTAGGCCTGTCTAGACACGTATTAATGCTTATATGTTTGCTTTATCAAAGATGCACAGTAAAAAATGTCATGACATAGTGTGATGAATCAGAGAGGATTCACCCAGAAAACAATTCCTGGGACCCCTCTCATGTGGTCGGGGGGAAGGCAGACACTCGCTGAGCCTGAGGGTGGTGTACTGTGGGAGGATCACATGGGGAGTGGGGGGAAGCAGGTCAGGACGAATGAGCAAACCCCTTCATTAACTTTCCCAGAGACCCGACAAATCTAATGGCTTATTTTAAGATTGAAATTGTGGGCAGAGGTGACTTGAAAATTGGGGATTTCAAGGCCCATAATTCTAAAAGTACTGGGATGAAGAGGAGGAATGCAGAGGCCTTGGATTGTAAGTTGCAGGTTAATAGTGTTAATGACCCACACCTGAGTGTAACTGTGAAGCATAAAAGGCCCTCTTAGGTGTATGCCATTGAGAAAAGTAGCAGTGGACGGTGGAGTGGTTGCAGTAGCTCCACATTGCAGTTGCAGCTGAAGGAGAGTAGAACCGCCAGAACCGCCGTGTTTCGCCGGTACAGATGCCGGTTCTGAGAGGCTCCCTTCTGAGACCTAGGTGCCGAGATTGTGCAGCAGGCAGCGTTATTTGTACAAGCGTTCCCCGTGAAGATCGTGGTTGCAGAGGTTGCGTAGCAGGAAGCGCTATTTTGACAAGCGTTTCCTCTGAAGATCGTGGTTGCAGAGGTAGCACTGTGAGAAGCGTGAAGCTAGGAAGCCTTCCTCCCAACAAGGCAGACTCTGGTGGCAGGTGGCCACCTGAGAGCCTTTGGAGCACTGAACATTCCTGTTTTGCTCAGCGCATGCCAAGGAAAACCAAGCAAGGCTGTGTTCAAAGCCGTCCGGAGCAGAAGAAGCCGGGAACCCGAAGGCAGCATGGCGAGCAGACGCGCAAATCAAACCCAGTGAGTTCACGTGTGTCTTGTGACCCCGGAGTGCTCCATAACCGACAGCTGGTCCAAAAATGGTCTTTTGAATATCGAACCGACAGAATAAGAGCAAAGTGGCAGAAACCTAAGTATGACGTATGTCGAACTGATGTAAAGCAGAAAGATAATTATTTTGCCTACCAAGCCAAGACAGTGGAAAAAGTGGCATTATAAGAACTTGGCAAGCAGACCAGCAGGATATCATTGTGAATTTAAAGGTCCAAACACTTACCAACAGTACAAGGGGGAAATATTGCTAGAAAGAAACTTAAACAACCATTGCCAAAGCCAAGAGGGAACAATAAAGAAACAAGTTATTTGTTCACCCTATTATCAGAGGAAGAAAGAAGCAATGGGGGCGGGGTCTGACCTAAATACGTATTGCCTAAGTCTAAGAGAAGCAGAAGTGAGAAAAGGCCATTGTCAACACTTGGTTAATGCAAGAGGGGGGAAACAAGAGTGGCAGGAAGGCTGCCCTTCTGACAAAAGGTATTCAGGAGGAGAGGAGCATAATCTGCATTGCATGTGTAAATCAAAAGTGTTGGAAAAACAGCACCAATGTGTCTCATGTTTTCCCCAAAGAAGTAATCCAAAATGTTGTTGATCAATTGATAAGACTTTTTGAGTTGTATGAAGACAAAACTAAACCACAGGAGTACTTGTTGAAGTATTAGTAGTTTTGCTCGTCCTAGCAGGGAGTACACCAGGACTAAAGGACCTTGTAGCATAGGCCTGGCAGGTGAGTGGACCAGGCAGAAGTCATTGAAGTACTGTGGTGTGGTTAAAAGTGTTGAAGAAGAAGTGGCAAGATCACAAAAGCACATTGTGATTAGTTGTGGAATCATCCCTATACATCAATATTGCTGATGCAAGTATTTTGTGAACTGTTGCAGCGTTATCCTGACAGAAGTATTTTTGTTGATACTGACTGACTGTGGAAGTACGTTTGTTGTCTGAGAAGCAGTTATGTGGAACTCTCTACCACCAGTGGAGAGATAAAAGACTTACTGAACATTTAAACTATTGTCAAGTGCAATAGAGAGACTTATTGAAACTATATTGGAACATTTTTGCAAGATGGGATTTCCTTTTCTTTTGAATTGTCGTTTGAAATTCTGATTAAATCTGGGGAAGGGAGACTCACACAGGTTACAAGGAGAAACAATGACTTGATTTTGAAACTGTTAATGTTGTTGTATCTGAATTGCCATCTGGTACCCAATTGAGTTTGTCATATGTAAAAGTGTGAGGGACAGAACCCTTTTGTTGGTGTTTCCTTTAGTTTATTTGTGGCAGGGACATTCTCATCAGGGTAGGGATAGTGAGTCATTTATCAAACTCTTTTTGAGTTTAATAAAATGGCCTCTTTTGAAAAACCTTCGCCAAAGTTGTCCGCCTCACATTTCTGATCCCCCACAATAGCAAGAAATTGCTAGACTGGCTGCAGCAAAATGCTAGTTTAACCACATAATAACACTTATCCTGCTTGCTTTCTCTTGGATGCCCAGTACAAACCTGCATGCCACAGTAATAAATGAATAGATTGGCTGCACCAAATGCTAGTCTACCACATAATAATACTTATCATGCTTGCTTTATCATAGATGCCCATTAAAAATGTGTCCTGCCTGCCCCCATCCTTTCACTCATGATTCACTCACACATACACCTTCTCACACTCTCACATTCACTCACATGTTCTGCGCACACAGAACATTCAAACTGCATTCTGCAGACATGCATACAGAACATTCACACACACAACATCCTCTTTTACACGACACACACACTCATATCCGTACATGCATACACCATTTGCATGCACACTTGCTCTCACACACACACATATATATATTTACATACATTATATACATATACAATTGCATCCGGCACGCACACACTCAGACATACACAAATGTTTTTAAAGAAGGCTTTCTTAGTTGCTTTCCATGAACTCAAAGCTTCATCATTTTGCCAGGCCTCAGGACTGAGGCAGGGCACCCCTGGGGCATGCAATGGCAGGGCACCCGCACCCTGGCCATGGGGAGGCCCTCACTACACCAATTATAAAGTGTAGATGAATTGTGCTTCCAAATCCTGTTAATAGCCCATTTAATGTATATCACTATTGGGAGGGGCCATGGTGACATATTTTGGGAGAGGAAGTTATACAATTTCAAACCTAAAAATGGGGACGTCATTCAATTTTTTGGAAATCATTAGATTTCTATGCTTAATTTACTTCCATTGCAGACAAAAGTAAATATTTATGGAAGAAGTCAGGAACAATTCTTCAGCCCTTTGTCTTTCAAGTCTGAGAACAAAATGAAAGGCACTATTATGGACTTCAGGAGACATGCAAGGAAAATAAAAATGGCTCTGCAAGTTTTAGAATTCTTCATAGGCAGTAACAATAGGAGTCGTATTTTAAACACTCTGCAGTCTATGGAAGTCTTTGACTTCGTGGCTCTTGTTTCGAAAGGTTTTTGGCATTTTCCGACTACATACCGTACAAAAGGCTTGACATGAGCACTATATCTCCCCTTTGATCTACCTATTATCTCACTTGCCCCTACTCTCTTAAAGTGCGGTAGGCCTACTGAGAAGTGTTGGTACTATTTGATAAAAGTTGAGCCTCCCTGCTGACAAGTACCATACAAGCATCCCCAGCAGTAAAGTGCTTTGTTTGATTAAATGTATAGAAGCCCTATTGATATAAAGAAGGCTAAGTCTACATGGGTGGGGGTCCAACCTGCAACCTGTAGCATGCACACTAATGCAACAAGCTTTATCCATAGGATTGCAACTTGAGACTTGCATATTATGCCTACATTTCTGCAATATGTTCAAATACCATCTGAGATGTATTTCACAACAGGCTTGTGCCTCTGGATGATTCTTAGTCCACACTAGACCAATAAGGGCATACCTTACTTTGAATGTCTTTGTCCTCAGCTTTACCAGCATCTGAAAGACGAAATCCAAATGTTTACAGACTATTACTCTGAAAGATCATTAGGTCTGAGGAAGTGACAGTCACTTGTAAGGCATTCACGATGGAAAAGCTATGGGAGGTGCTCCTGTATTGAGAGCCAGATTGAGAGGACTGTTGCCTAAGAGCTCAAGCAATAATACACATTTCACAGGGTGCCCACCAATGTATACCTTCTCAGGAAAGGGAGCAAAGGTGTTCAGACACTATTCCCATTCGGTCCTTTGCTTCTCTGCTGACACTGCAAACACAATGTTTGTGCTGTGCTATAAGTGGCTCTTCTGAGAAGTGCATTTATTGTGCCAATAATAAAATATGTGTGTTCCACTGATACATTTCTGCACTGTGCAGCCCTACGAAGGCATGCTGCAGCTTTCTCATTTGAAGTATAGTGGAATTAAAAATAATACTAAATTGAGCTTCTATAGTGTACTTCATGCCTGAGTCCAGTCTCTAAGCGTGGGACAAGGTATCGAACCCATGTTGTTAGGTGTTGTCTTACTTCCAACATAAGCACGTTCCTCCCTGAGCTATCCTCCCACCTCAGATTTACCGAGAGTTGACTATACAGTCACATTAAAATCATAGAAGGCAGAATGACAAGTGACGTGGGTGTTCCCTTAGAATCAGAGCAGCTACTGATGCTGTGAAGGAATGGTATGTTTACTCTATGCCGGCAGTGTGCGTTATATAATGTCATGGAGTTAAAGGATAGATCTGAGTACATGAACCGCCAATAACCTCCTCTGAAAATACCAAAGCATGCCTCTATTCTTTCTTATACAGAACTCTCTACAATGATGCACACATATCTTCAACATAAAAATGCTTTTCCTTTTTACAAGATTGCAGAACTGGCGGGAAATATGCAGCTGCTGGAAAGTTGCCTTCAGTGCTGGCAATGAGAACACAGGAGAACAGTGAAGCAAAAATGCAGCCCTAGCATGAAATCCATTTGAGCAAAATATTTGTAAATCTTATGTGGTAACTATACCCTTCCTTAAGCGCTGCAAAAATGTTAAACAGAACTACATTGCAGAAGATATTAACATGCAACTATACTAGAAGCCAGACAATTATAAGAAAATCAAATACGTTGTAAATAATTATAGAAGTTACAGCCTTATAAATGACCCAGTATCATCACATTCACAAATATGAAAGGAGTTTCTGAAAAGATCTTCTCTTCTGTCAGGAAGGGGTTTAACAAAACACTGACCCTGACCTTTGAAAGTGCTCATGTTAAAGATGCCATCCACTGCCTGCACTGTTATAACATGAAATGATAGAAATGGGGCCGCAGCCAAATGTCAACTACCTCCAGAATATATGGGGCTGCTGGAGCACTTCCAGCGCCACTGTGAGAGGGTGAGGGCTGCCTGCAGAAGGAGCAGAGACACAGCAGGGAGGTGCGACCCCTGGTGGCTGACGGGAGCACTGTTGAAAGGGACAATGCAGTGATTCCATCTGGTGACTGGTGGTCTAGATAGGCCTGGCAGGGTGTTCCCAGCACGCAGGTAGGGAAAGAAATAAGTGAAGGCGCTCACTGCAGCTCAACCCCCATCTATACTGATGTGAGGCGCAAAGACACCATGTCGGCTAATGAGTCCATGGTTTACCCCCCGCCTCCACGACAGCCGCCATGTTTTCACCAGCGACGGCCGCCCGCGCTGAAGCGCGTCAGGAGCATGTACAGCTGCACTGACATTACGGACACCAGCAGTCTAGGGCCAGATGGCTGAAAGACCTCTATGTCTATGTGGATGCCATGGGGGTGCGAGAACAAAGACACATACAAGGTATTTTGATGCACTCGCTGAGTCCCACAGTGCGACAAATGATGCATGAGATTCCAGAGGAAGCAACGGACACGTACATGGGGGTAATTGACCCTCTTAACACCTATTTTGCCTTGCATAGGAACGTGGATTATGAATGCCACATGTTCCACACCACCACCCAAGAGAAGGATGAAACGCTGGATATGTTCATTATGCGGCTGAGGAGAAGAGTGACGTATTGTGACTTTGATATTACTCAGTAGCTGAAGCTCTTCCGTCGCAAGTGATAGCCCGATGTGCATCAGACGATTTTTGCAGGAAGCTGCTTCAGAAAAGGAGGTCTCTAGAGGAGATCCTAACGTTAGTGCACACGGACACAGCCATCAGAATGCAGGCTGAATCTCTTGGTAAAATAACAATATCTCAGGCCACTCCGGCTCCAGTATGCCAAGTGTAATCCACAGACAAGATGATTAAGAAAGAAGCAGTAAAGTGCTATAGATGTGGAGACAATTTTCCTGGGACACCGATGTGACTTGTGTGGCAAGGAGAAACATTTTCGATCCATGTGTGAGTCTGTGAAGTATAGTCAATACCCCTCAGAAAAAAGATACTGCAGTCGAGTATCAGAGGGCCGTCGCAGTCCAAATCAAAGGTCTCCAAATTATCGCAGAAGATACAGAGACAGGTATGTCACATCACCTCAGAGCTCCATAAGCGGCAGGGTGCCGGCAAGAGTGAAGGAGGACCACCACTCCCGAAGGAGCAGCAGTGGAAAATCGAGGCGTCAGAAGATTTGATATATTGAAGTGTCGCCTAGGCGCCAGCCAGAGTCTGATTCATCGTCTAGCAGAGAGAGAAAGAGAGGTTATGTCCACGCTATCAGTAATAAGAAAGCCGTTGAGTACAGCCCCACCTTGCGGGTAAACATTGAGGGGAACATGCAAGAATTCCTCAGAGAGACAGGGTCCACTGTGAATGCAATGAGTGAAGAGACATATGACAGTCTAAGGGCCTCATTACACGGATGGCGGTAGGGATTTACCGATACCGGTAAATCCCTACCGCCTTACTACGAGGTCCCTTTGCGGGTTGGGGGATTTAACGCCTGCTTTTTGCAGGCGTTAAAATCCAACCCGCTAAGGGACCTCGGAGCTAATTACGGCACCGCAAAATTGCGGTGCCGTGATTAGCGCCTTCCCCATTCCCATAGAGCCCTATGGGGCAGAAATGGGAATGGGGAAGGGCAATGGCGGAAAGGGGATTTACCGCCCCTCCAACCTTGGAATGGGGTGGTAAATCCCCTTTCCGCCAAGGCGGTGCCGGTATTTTACCGGCATGAGCCATGGCGCTAATAGCGCCATGGCTCACCGCCTACCGGGTAATGAGGCCCTAAGACATGTTACCAAGCTGAAGACACCCAACATGGATATTTATCCCTGTGGATCGAGTACACCACTTCTCTACAAAGGAATGTTTGAGTCTGTCTGCTCTCATAAAGACAACGCTGAAATGCTGACAATATTCGTAGTCAAAGGGGACGTCCTGGGAGGGAGCATACTATGCTTTAAATTAGCCATAAAAATGGGCCTGGTGCACATCATGTACCAGTTGATGACTGCATATACATTGAGTGCAGAGGACATGGAAGCAAAACTATTTACCTTGTTGTTTAAGCGGTGGGGAAGCTAAAGGACAAACAAAGCATCACATCAACAAATATGTCAAACCGGTGACCCAACATTACAGAAGCATTCCCCTCAACATTCAGACTCAAGTCGCAGAGGAGTTACAGTCTCTGCTTAATCAAGATATTATTGAACATGTGAAGCGGCCCACACCATGGGTGTCTCCAATTGTGCCTGTGCCCAAAGAGGAAATGGGGTGAAAATATGCTTGTGCGTAGACATGCGCATGCCGAATCAGCCCATTGAGAGGGATTGACACTTATTCCCCCACGATGACAGAAATGAGGCACCTGCTGAATGGTGCCAATGTATTTTCGAAGCTGGACCTTAATAAAAGATATCATCAGCTTGAGCTGCATCCAGACAGTTGCTATATCATCATGTTCACTACCCACAAAGGGCTGTTTAGATATCAAAGAATGAGTTTCAGCATCTCATTGGCAGCAGAAATTTTCCAGAATGCAATACATCAAATCATTTGTCACATTCTCCACTGCTTAAATTATGGCAACAACATTTTAATATTTGGGGCTGATCAGGAATCGCATGACTGCACATTGAGGCGGGTATGCGTGGCGTTAGAGCAGACGAATCTGATGCTCAACATTAACAAATGCAAATTTAGCAAATCCACGCTAACATTTTAGACCACATCTTTTCCAGTGAAGGCCTCCAGGCGGATCCCATGATGGTTCAGGCACTGATCATGACACCTTCTCCAGCACCTACTTTGGTTGACCGTTCCTTCTTAGGAATGGCCAGCTACTATAACAACTACATTAAAGATTTTGCATCGGTCGGCACGCCCTTGAGGTTACTCACAGGAAAAAGGCAAGAATTCCACTGGTCATGAGAATGTGAGGTTGCCTTCAATGAAATCAAGGCACGTTTTTCATCGGCTGAGTGTATGGCATACTATGACCCTGACCTTGAAACTGAGCTGATGGTGGATGCGAGCCCCATCGGATTAGGGGCCATTTTGGTGCAGTACAAGCAAGACTCTGACTCACCCAGATGCATCGTGGTATATGCCAGTCGTAACCTGACTCTTACTGAGTGTGCCTTTTCACAGCCAGAAAAAGAAAGTTTGGCTGTTGCATGGGCGTGCGAACACTACCATCTGTTTCTCTACGGGAAAAGATTCAAGATTGTGACTAATCATCAAGCACTTACCACCATATATGGGAAACCTAATGCCAAAATGCCACTCTGCATTGCTCTTTGGGGTCTCTGTTTGCAGGAGTACAGTTTTGATACTATACATTGATACTATACACTAGCCAGGGATGGAACACCATCCTGCTGACATCCTCTCTCGATTCTCAGTGCCAGCCAAGGTAGACGCCCAGACATTGGAAGCAGATCAATACATATTCAGCAATGCACTTCCAAAGGCGCTGAGCCTGGAGGAGATACTTCGACAAGTGGAGAGGTATGTCCTCCTGTCTCAGGTCAAAGAGAAGGCGCTGATGGTGCGGTGGCGACATTCATGCAGATCGTCCCTGGCCTTGAAGGAAGAAGAACTGAAGGTAATGAAGAGGTCTTGCACATGTAGGGGACAGGGGCGTAGTACCCACCAAAAGGCAACTGAGGACAAATGTGTGTTTTCCCAAGATGGATGCCAAGATAGAAAAGACACTTGAAACTTGTATAGTGTGCAAGTCCATAGCACCCCACATGTTTCTGAACCTCTGAAAGTGACAGCGATGCCTTCAAACGTGTGGGAGGAAGTCGCTGTTTATTTGTTTGGCCCCCTGCTAAATGGCAAGTATGTGTTAGTCAGAAAACAAAGTAACTCTACTTTGTTAGGAAAGGTGCTTCACAGTTTGCCCCATTTGGTTGCTGCTAATTTATCTGCTGTGAATATTGCAAATAAAGTCTTGGCCATAGGTCAGTGATAAATTCAAAACAGGGTGATTTATTACAGGAGTTGTTTAATGCACATTCCTGAAATGTCCGTTAACATAATTTATCTTTACAAATCGCACACTGGGTTCGCATCTCAGTTTGCCCGTAATACTCTAGTGCCAATGCATTTCGGATAGAACCTTCATCAGGGCGGTATTTAGGCAAAATTGATGTCACATGACTGATATTTCATTCATATCTAGTAGATGTTCAACATATTTAACACATTAAGCCAATGCATTTTAATGAAATCAATACAAAAACACATACCATTCTGTGAGCGAGCCACATCCGTTTACATAGGTAGATGTAATAAAACAAACTAGAAGTGTCAATTAGTTAATTGATAGTATAATGTATACTGTGTGTATCCGCAAAATCTGAATAAGCATGTCCTACCTGAGTCATGCCACTTTCTCGAAAATGTACTTCTGTACACAGATACATCTATAATATAAATAAAGACTTGTAACCCTATTGCTGATGTTAAGAGGGAAAACCTATAGTCAAATGGACACGGATAGTACTTACCGAGCAGCTTGTGCTCGCAGGACGTGTAAGCCGAATGAGCCGCTGCTTTACGCGCTAACGGCAGGTTCGCTTTCTTTTTATGTGTTACCATGGAGACGGGGCGAGGCGTCGTGGTCCAACAGGAGCACGTACGCCTCGCGCCCCACCCCCGGGAACAAGCCCTGGGGCGGGGATGTCTCCAAGGAAACGGACGCTTGGGAAGCGCATGTTTGTGATAAGAAGGTGCGCAAGAGTGTATATGCAATTTACTTAGAGTAGATGCTTCTACAGAGAATGGAACACACTCCGTGTATGTCTAAAGAAACGGTGGGGAGAGCCAGAGGCTACTCCTAATGCTATTACAATGGGGGATATCAAATGTGTCATATCTTATATAGTTGGCGGTGTCACAGTGAGGAATGCTGGAGGTACGGTAATGGCCTCAGGCTGCCCTGTCGAGAGTGGAGGTAGTTAGTGGAGATGCAAATATGTAATGAATGTGTACAACAGAAAATCCAAGAAAGCAAAAAACAGCCCACGAGGGTGAGCACTAATTTGTCCACAGGATGAGGATGGAAATTAAAAAATATTTTAGCAAAACGTTTAGATTTAACTCGCTTATATCTAACAATGCAATCAAACAAGTCTTATAAAAAGCACAAGAAATTGATTTCTTTGTTGAGCCCCCTAGGAGTTAGGGAGCTCAGGCGGTCAATCCAGAAGGATTCTCTTTGGTCCATCCTTTTTTGGAAATTCTCGTGGGTGTCTCTCTTAAATACCACTTCCAAAATCACAAATTGGATTTGAGCCAAGCTATGTTTCCTCTCATCCCAATGTCTTGCCACAGCTGAATTTGGATTGTGGTTCCTTATACATGACCTATGTTCATTCCATCTTGTTTTAGCTACCCTCAGGGTCTGACCCACATAGTACAGTCCGCATGGACATTTGATAGCATAAATTACGTTGTTTGAATCACATGTAGCAAAACATTTTAGTCTGATTGTCTCCCCCGTGTGCAGGTGCTTCACTGTTTCGCCTTTCATAACGTAACTGCAGTTGCTGCAATTCAAACAAGGGAATGTTCCGATTCTTTCTGTAGTTCTCTTCTTGAGTGCTGGTTTGGTTTGGACTAGCCTGTCTTTAAGGTTCTGACTACCCTGATAGGCGAATGTGGGAACTTCTTTGAACAGATGTTCTACTCGTTGATCACACAATAATGTGTTCCAATGTTTTTTGATAATGTACTTGATGCAATTACTTTGTCGCGAGTATTTGGACACGAAGACAAGTGGTGGGACTTCATCGTGTTTGCTCTTTATTTTCAGTAGGTCTTCTCTGCTCTGGGTAGCTACACGTGATTGTGCTGTGTTAACTTCTTCTTCTGAATACCCTCTATTCAAAAACTTCTTCCCCATTTCATTGATGGCAATTTTGTAATCCTCTGGATCACTTACCAATCTTTTCACTCTAAGCATCTGGCTATACGGAAGATTTTTGATGAGACTCGGTTGATGGAAGCTGAGTCATTGTAACAGATTGTTGCGGTCCGTTGGTTTGCGAAAGATTGTAGTTTGATATCCCATATTGGTGATCTTAATGTCTGCATCCAAAAAATGGATGTTTGCTTGTGAGTATTCATATGTAAATTGGATTCTGGCATCTTTGCTGTTCAAATATGTGAAGAAATTCAGTAGTTCTTCCTCTGTGTCTTTCCATACTCCAAATATGTCGTAAATGTACCTAATCCATAGGCACAATTTAGGATTCCATTGCTCATTCTGTAATATGTATTCTGATTCAAATTTATGCATGAAAGAGTTTGCATAAGGGGGAGCCATAGTTGCTCCCATGGCAGTGCCAGCTACTTGAAGATAGTATTGATCTTTATATCGAAAGTATGAGTTGTTAATTATAAATTCGAGGAGTACCATTATGAATTCTTTTTGTGCTGGTATTTCGTCTGCATTGAGAAGTATCCATTCTACAGCCTCACTGCCTAAATCGTGGGGGATCGATGTATAGAGACTCTTGACGTTGATGGTAAAACAAATGTTATTGCAATCAAATGGTGTTGAATTCAAAAGTTGTAAGAAATGAGTCGAGTCCTTGATGTATGTGTTGGTTTTTTGGATGAGTGGTTGTAAGAAAAAGTCCACATATTTGCCAAGGGGTTCCAATATGCTGCCCATCCCTGCTACGATGGGTCTCCCAGGGGGTTTGATTGGATCTTAATGTACCTTCAGAAGGGTATAGAAGTGTGGTATTCTGGGATGTAAATTTGTCAAAAATGTCTTTGTGTGGTGGTTAATCCACTCTAATTCTTCCGCTTTATCTAGCAATGTCTTCAAATTCTCTCGTATCTCAGGTGTTGGATCCTGTGTTAATCTAGCATAAGTATTAACATCACTCAATTGTCTCCCACATTCTTCTTCGTATTGCGTAGTGTTAAGCAATACCAGACCACCTCCTTTGTCCGCAGCCCTTATAGTGATGAAAGGATCTCCATATAAATCCTGTATCAATTTCAGTTCATGAGGTTTCATATTGCGTGTTGAGTGGCCCTTAAATCTTAGTTTCTCGAAATCCCTTGTCACTTGTTTTTGGAAAATTTCTATTGAAGGTATACTTATAGGAGGAACAAAGGTACTTTTACTTCTGAACTCTTTCAATTCTTCTTCTTCAGTGGCTTGTTGATAATCCAGTTTGCTAAAAAATACTTTTAACTTCATCTTTCGAATTAATTTGTAGAGTTCTATTTTTGACTCAAATAGTGTACTATCATACGTCGGTACAAAGCTTAAGCCTTTCTGTAGTGTTTCTATTTCTTTGGTAGTCAGTATTCTTGTAGATCAGTTCATTACTATGTTTTCTTTTGTTGAAGTCTCGTATTGGGTTTCCCTTTTGGTCTTTCTCCTCCCCCGTCTCGTTCTCTTCTTCCTTTGTCTAAAGAAGAAGTCGGTCTGTCTCTCGGTGGAGTTTCTGATACCCTCGATGCTCCAGAGGTACTCGCTGCGTTGTCTTCTCCTCTATTTAGGGGTTCTCTTTCCGTATCTGTCCCTGAGCTTGATGTTTCACTTGAGTTTGCAGGTTTAGGTTTCCTTAGTGGGGGACCGTACCTGTCCATCCAGTTGTAGACTTCATCTTTGAGATAGTCGTAAGTATCCCTTTTGAATTTACGGATTTTTTTAGATTCTAGTTCTGTTTTATATTCTGCCAATTTCTCATTTATTTCTTGGAGAATAGAATCCACTTCCTCTCTGTTCAATGCGGTTACCAAAGCTCCTTCAATTTTTTGGATTTCTTTGTTAAGATCAGATATGTCCTTTGCCAAATCTTGTATGGTGAGCAATATGAGGTCTAGAGAGCATTTGTTAAGTATAGCTTCCCATTTTTTCACGAAGGTTTTACTTTCTTTACATAATGTCGGTCGTAATTGGATGCGTAACCCTCTTGGGATGCGCTGGCTTTTATGGTATCTCCCTAGCGTTATTGCATGTAGCTTCCGGTTGATTTCTTTTCGAATAAGGTACTCCAATTGTTTAATCTGTTGTTTAGGATCTTGTCGTTTAGTACTACTAGTTCCAAAGCCACTGTCTTTTATTAGACCCAATATGCATCCGCTTCTTCAGATGAGAAGCCCAATGTGTCTGCCCTGTTTATGGTCAGGGCTTTGATGTCGGTATATGACATAATTTCTCCGTCTGAGCCTAAGAGTTCTCAATTTGTTAATTACAAAAACTCAGGGTTGTGTGCTCCACCTCTTTATGTGCTAAGAAGAATATCGAAAATGTGAAGAGGGAGAGGGGGCACAACTTATAAATTCAGTCTTTTTGATTATCAAATACATTAGTTGAATTGATTCCGATATTTTGAATGTTTTAGCCTGGAGCTACCAGTCCGAAATGGTCCTATAGCACAAGGACCTGTAGAAACATATGATATCCAGAAAACAAATTAACTCTACTTTGTTAGGAAAGGCGCTTCACAGTTTGCCCCATTTGGTTGCTGCTAATTTATCTGCTGTGAATTTTGCAAAAAAAGTCGGTCAGTGATAATTTCAAAACAGGGTGATTTATTATAGGAGATGTTTAATGCACATTCCTGAAATATCCGTTAACATAATTTATCTTTACAAATCGCACACTGGGTTCGCATCTCAGTTTGCCCGTAATACTCTAGTGCCAATGCATTTCGGATAGAACCTTCATCAGGACGGTATTTAGGCAAAATTGATGTCACATGACTGATATTTCAATCATATCTAGTAGATGTTCAACATATTTAACACATTAAGCCAATGCATTTTAATGAAATCAATACAAAAAACACATACCATTCCGTGAGCGAGCCACATCCGTTTACATAGGTCGATGTAATAAAACAAAATAGAAGTGTCAATTAGTTAATTGATAGTATAATGTATACTGCGTGTATCCGCAAAATCTGAATAAGCATGTCCTACCTGAGTCATGCCAGTTTCTCGAAAATGTACTTCTGTACACAGATACATCTATAATATAAATAAAGACTTGTAACCCTATTGCTGATGTTAAGAGGGAAAACCTATAGTCAAATGGACACGGATAGTACTTACCTAGCAGCTTGTGCTCGCAGGACGTGTAAGCCGAATGAGCCGCTGCTTTACGCGCTCATGGCAGGTTCGCTTTCTTTTTATGTGTTACCATGGAGACAGGGCGAGGCGTCATGGTCCAACAGGAGCACGTACGTCTCGCGCCCCACCCCCGGGAACAAGCCCTGGGGCGGGGATGTCTCCAAGGAAATGGACGCTTGGGAAGCGCATGTTCGTGATAAGAAGGTGCGCGTGATTGTATATGCAATTTACTTAGAGTAGATGCTTCACAGGAGAATGGAACACGCTCCGTGTATGTCTAAAGAAACGATGGGGAGGGCCAGAGGTTACTCCTAATGCTATTACAATGGGGGATATCAAATGTGTCATATCTTATATAGTTGGCGGTGTCACAGTGAGGAATGCTGGAGGTACGGTAATGGCCTCAGGCTGTCCCGTCGAGAGTGGAGGTAGTTAGTGGAGATGCAAATATGTAATGAATGTGTACAACAGAAAATCCAAGAAAGCGAAAAACAGCCCACGAGGGTGAGCACTAATTTGTCCACAGGATGAGGATGGAAATTAAAAAATATTTTAGCAAAACTTTTAGCTGTAACTCGCTTATATCTAACAATGCAATCGAACAAGTCTTATAAAAAGCACAAGAAATTGATTTCTTCGTTGAGCCTCCTAGGAGTTAGGGAGCTCAGGCGGTCAATCCAGAAGGATTCTCTTTGGCCCATCCTTTTTTGGAAATTCTCGTGGGTGTCTCTCTTAAATACCACTTCCAAAATCTCAAATTGAATTTGAGCCAAGCTATGTTTCCTCTCATCCCAATGTCTTGCCACAGCTGAATTTGGATTGTGGTTCCTTATACATGACCTATGTTCATTCCATCTTGTTTTAGCTACCCTCAGGGTCTGACCCACATAGTACAGTCCGCATGGACATTTGATAGCATAAATTACGTTGTTTGAATCACATGTAGCAAAACATTTTAGTCTGATTGTCTCCCCCGTGTGCAGGTGCTTCACTGTTTCGCCTTTCATAACGTAACTGCAGTTGCTGCAATTCAAACAAGGGAATGTTCCGATCCTTTCTGTAGTTCTCTTCTTGAGTGCTGGTTTGGTTTGGACTAGCCTGTCTTTAAGGTTCTGACTACGCTGATAGGCGAATGTGGGAACTTCTTTGAACAGATGTTCTACTCGTTGATCACACAATAATGTGTTCCAATGTTTTTTGATAATGTACTTGATGCGATTACTTTGTCGCGAGTATTTGGACACGAAGACAAGTGGTGGGACTTCATCTTGTTCGCTCTTTATTTTCAGTAGGTCTTCTCTGCTCTGGGTAGCTACACGTGTTTGTGCTGTGTTAACTTCTTCCTCTGAATACCCTCTATTCAAAAACTTCTTCCCCATTTCATTGATGGCAATTGTGTAATCCTCTGGATCACTTACAAATCTTTTCACTCTAACGGAATCATACGGAAGATTTTTGATGAGACTCTGTTGATGGAAGCTGAGTCGTTGTAACAGATTGTTGCGGTCCGTTGGTTTGTGAAAGATGGTGGTTTGATATCCCATATTGGTGATCTTAATGTCTACATCCAAAAAATTGATGTTTGCTTGTGAGTATTCATATGTAAATTGGATTCTGGCATCTTTGCTGTTCAAATATGTGAAGAAATTCAGTAGTTCTTCCTCTGTGTCTTTCCATACTCCAAATATGTCGTCAATGTACCTAATCCATAGGCACAATTTAGGATTCCATTGCTCATTCTGTAATATGTATTCTGATTCCAATTCATGCATGAAAGAGTTTGCATAAGAGGGAGCCATGGTTGCTCCCATGGCAGTGCCAGCTACTTGAAGATAGTATTGATCTTTATATCGAAAGTATGAGTTGTTACTTATAAATTCGAGGAGTACCATTATGAATTCTTTTTGTGCTGGTATTTCGTCTGCATTGAGAAGTATCCATTCTAAAGCCTCACTGCCTAAATCGTGGGGGATCGATGTATAGAGACTCTTGACGTCGATGGTAAAACAAATGTTATTGCAATCAAATGGTGTTGAATTCAAAAGTTGTAAGAAATGAGTCGAGTCCTTGATGTATGTGTTGGTTTTTTGGATGAGTGGTTGTAAGAAAAAGTCCACATATTTGCCAAGGGGTTCCAATATGCTGCCCATCCCTGCTACGATGGGTCTCCCAGGGGGTTTGATTGGATCTTTATGTACCTTCGGAAGGGTATAGAAGTGTGGTATTCTGGGATGTAAATTTGTCAAAAATGTCTTTGTGTGGTGGTTAATCCACTCTAATTCTTCCGCTTTATCTAGCAATGTCTTCAAATTCTCTCGTATCTCAGGTGTTGGATCCTGTGTTATTCTAGCATAAGTATTAACATCACTCAATTGTCTCTCACATCCTTCTTCGTATTCCGTAGTGTTAAGCAATACCAGACCACCTCCTTTGTCCGCAGCCCTTATAGTGATGGAAGGATCTCCATATAAATCCTGTATCAATTTCAGTTCATGAGGTTTCATATTGCGTGTTGAGTGGCCTTTAAATCTTAGTTTCTCGAAATCCCTTGTCACTTGTTTTTGGAAAATTTCTATTGAAGGTATACTTATAGGAGGAACAAAGGTACTTTTACTTCTGAACTCTTTCAATTCTTCTTCTTCAGTGGCTTGTTGATAATCCAGTTTGCTAAAAAATACTTTTAACTTCATCTTTCGAATTAATTTGTAGAGTTCTATTTTTGACTCAAATAGTGTACTATCATACGTCGGTACAAAGCTTAAGCCTTTCTGTAGTGTTTCTATTTCTTTGGTAGTCAGTATTCTTGTAGATCAGTTCATTACTATGTTTTCTTTTGTTGAAGTCTCGTATTGGGTTTCCCTTTTGGTCTTTCTCCTCCCCCGTCTCGTTCTCTTCTTCCTTTGTCTAAAGAAGAAGTCGGTCTGTCTCTCGGTGGAGTTTCTGATACCCTCGATGCTCCAGAGGTACTCGCTGCGTTGTCTTCTCCTCTATTTAGGGGTTCTCTTTCCGTATCTGTCCCTGAGCTTGATGTTTCACTTGAGTTTGCAGGTTTAGGTTTCCTTAGTGGGGGACCGTACCTGTCCATCCAGTTGTAGACTTCATCTTTGAGATAGTCGTAAGTATCCCTTTTGAATTTACGGATTTTTTTAGATTCTAGTTCTGTTTTATATTCTGCCAATTTCTCATTTATTTATTGGAGAATAGAATCCACTTCCTCTCTGTTCAATGTGGTTACCAAAGCTCCTTCAATTTTTTGGATTTCTTTGTTAAGATCAGATATGTCCTTTGCCAACTCTTGTATGGTGAGCAATATGAGGTCTAGAGAGCATTTGTTAAGTATAGCTTCCCATTTTTTCACGAAGGTTTTACTTTCTTTACATAATGTCGGTCGTAATTGGATGCGTAACCCTCTTGGGATGCGCTGGCTTTTATGGTATCTCCCTAGCGTTATTGCATGTAGCTTCCGGTTGATTTCTTTTCGAATAAGGTACTCCAATTGTTTAATCTGTTGTTTAGGATCTTGTCGTTTAGTACTACTAGTTCCAAAGCCACTGTCTATTATTAGACCCAATATGCATCCGCTTCTTCAGATGAGAAGCCCAATGTGTCTGCCCTGTTTATGGTCAGGGCTTTGATGTCGGTATATGACATAATTTCTCCGTCTGAGCCTAAGAGTTCTCAATTTGTTAATTACAAAAACTCAGGGTTGTGTGCTCCACCTCTTTATGTGCTAAGAAGAATATCGAAAATGTGAAGAGGGAGAGGGGGCACAACTTATAAATTCAGTCTTTTTGATTATCAAATACATTAGTTGAATTGATTCCGATATTTTGAATGTTTTAGCCTGGAGCTACCAGTCCGAAATGGTCCTATAGCACAAGGACCTGTAGAAATATATGATATCCAGAAAACAAATTAACTCTACTTTGTTAGGAAAGGCGCTTCACAGTTTGCCCCATTTGGTTGCTGCTAATTTATCTGCTGTGAATTTTGCAAAAAAAGTCGGTCAGTGATAATTTCAAAACAGGGTGATTTATTATAGGAGATGTTTAATGCACATTCCTGAAATGTCCGTTAACATAATTTATCTTTACAAATAGCACACTGGGTTCGCATCTCAGTTTGCCCGTAATACTCTAGTGCCAATGCATTTCGGATAGAACCTTCATCAGGACGGTATTTAGGCAAAATTGATGTCACATGACGGTTATTTCAATCATATCTAGTAGATGTTCAACATATTTAACACATTAAGCCAATGCATTTTAATGAAATCAATACAAAAAACACATACCATTCCGTGAGCGAGCCACATCCGTTTACATAGGTCGATGTAATAAAACAAAATAGAAGTGTCAATTAGTTAATTGATAGTATAATGTATACTGCGTGTATCCGCAAAATCTGAATAAGCATGTCCTACCTGAGTCATGCCAGTTTCTCGAAAATGTACTTCTGTACACAGATACATCTATAATATAAATAAAGACTTGTAACCCTATTGCTGATGTTAAGAGGGAAAACCTATAGTCAAATGGACACGGATAGTACTTACCTAGCAGCTTGTGCTCGCAGGACGTGTAAGCCGAATGAGCCGCTGCTTTACGCGCTCATGGCAGGTTCGCTTTCTTTTTATGTGTTACCATGGAGACAGGGCGAGGCGTCATGGTCCAACAGGAGCACGTACGTCTCGCGCCCCACCCCCGGGAACAAGCCCTGGGGCGGGGATGTCTCCAAGGAAATGGACGCTTGGGAAGCGCATGTTCGTGATAAGAAGGTGCGCGTGATTGTATATGCAATTTACTTAGAGTAGATGCTTCACAGGAGAATGGAACACGCTCCGTGTATGTCTAAAGAAACGGTGGGGAGGGCCATAGGTTACTCCTAATGCTATTACAATGGGGGCTATCAAATGTGTCATATCTTATATAGTTGGCGGTGTCACAGTGAGGAATGCTGGAGGTACGGTAATGGCCTCAGGCTGTCCCATCGAGAGTGGAGGTAGTTAGTGGAGATGCAAATATGTAATGAATGTGTACAACAGAAAATCCAAGAAAGCGAAAAACAGCCCACGAGGGTGAGCACTAATTTGTCCACAGGATGAGGATGGAAATTAAAAAATATTTTAGCAAAACTTTTAGATGTAACTCGCTTATATCTAACAATGCAATCGAACAAGTCTTATAAAAAGCACAAGAAATTGATTTCTTCGTTGAGCCTCCTAGGAGTTAGGGAGCTCAGGCGGTCAATCCAGAAGGATTCTCTTTGGCCCATCCTTTTTTGGAAATTCTCGTGGGTGTCTCTCTTAAATACCACTTCCAAAATCTCAAATTGAATTTGAGCCAAGCTATGTTTCCTCTCATCCCAATGTCTTGCCACAGCTGAATTTGGATTGTGGTTCCTTATACATGACCTATGTTCATTCCATCTTGTTTTAGCTACCCTCAGGGTCTTACCCACATAGTACAGTCCGCATGGACATTTGATAGCATAAATTACGTTGTTTGAAACACATGTAGCAAAACTTTTTAGTCTGATTGTCTCCCCTGTGTGCGGGTGCTTCACTGTTTCGCCTTGCATAACGTAACTGCAGTTGCTGCAATTCAAACAAGGGAATGTTCCGATCCTTTCTGTAGTTCTCTTCTTGAGTGCTGGTTTGGTTTGGACTAGCCTGTCTTTAAGGTTCTGACTACGCTGATAGGCGAATGTGGGAACTTCTTTGAACAGATGTTCTACTCGTTGATCACACAATAATGTAATCCAATGTTTTTTGATAATGTACTTGATGCGATTCCTTTGTCGCGAGTATTTGGACACGAAGACAAGTGGTGGGACTTCATCTTGTTCGCTCTTTATTTTCAGTAGGTCTTCTCTGCTCTGGGTAGCTACACGTGTTTGTGCTGTGTTAACTTCTTCCTCTGAATACCCTCTATTCAAAAACTTCTTCCCCATTTCATTGATGGCAATTGTGTAATCCTCTGGATCACTTACAAATCTTTTCACTCTAACGGAATCATACGGAAGATTTTTGATGAGACTCTGTTGATGGAAGGTGAGTCGTTGTAACAGATTGTTGCGGTCCGTTGGTTTGTGAAAGATGGTGGTTTGATATCCCATATTGGTGATCTTAATGTCTAAATCCAAAAAATTGATGTTTGCTTGTGAGTATTCATATGTAAATTGGATTCTGGTATCTTTGCTGTTCAAATATGTGAAGAAATTCAGTAGTTCTTCCTCTGTGTCTTTCCATACTCCAAATATGTCGTCAATGTACCTAATCCATAGGCACAATTTAGGATTCCATTGCTCATTCTGTAATATGTATTCTGATTCCAATTCATGCATGAAAGAGTTTGCATAAGAGGGAGCCATGGTTGCTCCCATGGCAGTGCCAGCTACTTGAAGATAGTATTGATCTTTATATCGAAAGTATGAGTTGTTACTTATAAATTCGAGGAGTACCATTATGAATTCTTTTTGTGCTGGTATTTCGTCTGCATTGAGAAGTATCCATTCTAAAGCCTCACTGCCTAAATCGTGGGGGATCGATGTATAGAGACTCTTGACGTCGATCGTAAAACAAATGTTATTGCAATCAAATGGTGTTGAATTCAAAAGTTGTAAGAAATGAGTCGAGTCCTTGATGTATGTGTTGGTTTTTTGGATGAGTGGTTGTAAGAAAAAGTCCACATATTTGCCAAGGGGTTCCAATATGCTGCCCATCCCTGCTACGATGGGTCTCCCAGGGGGTTTGATTGGATCTTAATGTACCTTCGGAAGGGTATAGAAGTGTGGTATTCTGGGATGTAAATTTGTCAAAAATGTCTTTGTGTGGTGGTTAATCCACTCTAATTCTTCCGCTTTATCTAGCAATGTCTTCAAATTCTCTCGTATCTCAGGTGTTGGATCCTGTGTTATTCTAGCATAAGTATTAACATCACTCAATTGTCTCTCACATCCTTCTTCGTATTCCGTAGTGTTAAGCAATACCAGACCACCTCCTTTGTCCGCAGCCCTTATAGTGATGGAAGGATCTCCATATAAATCCTGTATCAATTTCAGTTCATGAGGTTTCATATTGCGTGTTGAGTGGCCTTTAAATCTTAGTTTCTCGAAATCCCTTGTCACTTGTTTTTGGAAAATTTCTATTGAAGGTATACTTATAGGAGGAACAAAGGTACTTTTACTTCTGAACTCTTTCAATTCTTCTTCTTCAGTGGCTTGTTGATAATCCAGTTTGCTAAAAAATTACTTTTAACTTCATCTTTCGAATTAATTTGTAGAGTTCTATTTTTGACTCAAATAGTGTACTATCATACGTCGGTACGAAGCTTAAGCCTTTCTGTAGTGTTTCTATTTCTTTGGTAGTCAGTATTCTTGTAGATAAGTTCATTACTATGTTTTCTTTTGTTGAAGTCTCGTATTGGGTTTCCCTTTTGGACTTTCTCCTCCCCCGTCTCGTTCTCTTCTTCCTTTGTCTAAAAAAGAAGTCGGTCTGTCTCTCGGTGGAGTTTCTGATACCCTCGATGCTCCAGAGGTACTCGCTGCGTTGTCTTCTCCTCTATTCAGGGGGTCTCTTTCCGTATCTGTCCCTGAGCTTGATGTTTCACTTGAGTTTGCAGGTTTAGGTTTCCTTAGTGGGGGACCGTACTTGTCCATCCAGTTGACGACTTCATCTTTGAGATAGTCGTAAGTATCCCTTTTGAATTTACAGATTTTTTTAGATTCTAGTTCTGTTTTATATTCTGCCAATTTCTCATTTATTTCTTGGAGAATAGAATCCACTTCCTCTCTGTTCAATGCGGTTACCAAAGCTCCTTCAATTTCTTGGATTTCTTTGTTAAGATCAGATATGTCCTTTGCCAACTCTTGTATGGTGAGCAATATGAGGTCTAGAGAGCATTTGTTAAGTATAGCTTCCCATTTTTTCACGAAGGTTTTACTTTCTTTACATAATGTTGGTCGTAATTGGATGCGTAACCCTCTTGGGATGCGTTGGCTTTTATGGAATCTCCCTAGCGTTATTGCATGTAGCTTCCGGTTGATTTCTTTTCGAATAAGGTACTCCAATTGTTTAATCTGTTGTTTAGGATCTTGTCGTTTAGTACTGCTAGTTCCAAAGCCACTGTCTTTTATTAGACCCAATATGACATCCGCTTCTTCAGATGAGAAGCCCAATGTGTCTGCCCTGCTTGTGGTCAGGGCTTCGATGTCGGTATATGACATAATTTCTCCGTCTGAGCCTAAAAGTTCTCAATTTGTTAATTACAAAAACTCAGGGTTGTGTGCTCCACCTCTTTATGTGCTAAGAAGAAAATCGAAAATGTGAAGAGGGAGAGGGGGCACCACTTATAAATTCAGTCTTTTTGATTATCAAATACATTAGTTGAATTGATTCCGATATTTTGAATGTTTTAGCCTGGAGCTACCAGTCCGAAATGGTCCTATAGCACGAGGACCTGTAGAAACATATGATATCCAGAAAACAAAGTAACTCTACTTTGTTAGGAAAGGCGCTTCACAGTTTGCCCCATTTGGTTGCTGCTAATTTACCTGCTGTGAATTTTGCAAAAAAAGTCTTGGCTATAGGTCAGTGATAAATTCAAAACAGGGTGATTTATTACAGGAGATGTTTAATGCACATTCCTGAAATGTCCTTTAACATAATTTATCTTATCAAATCGCACACTGGGTTCGCATCTCAGTTTGCCCGTAATACTCTAGTGCCAATGCATTTCGGATAGAACCTTCATCAGGGCGGTATTTAGGCAAAATTGATGTCACATGACTGATATTTCAATCATATCTAGTAGATGTTCAACATATTTAATACATTAAGCCAATGCATTTTAATGAAATCAATACAAAAACACATACCATTCCGTGAGCGAGCCACATCCGTTTACATAGGTAGATGTAATAAAACAAAATAGAAGTGTCAATTTTTTGTATTGATTTCATTAAAATGCATTGGCTTAATGTGCTAAATATGTTGAACATCTACTAGATATGATTGAAATATCAGTCATGTGACATCAATTTTGCCTAAATACCGTCCTGATGAAGGTTCTATCCGAAATGCATTGGCACTAGAGTATTACGGGCAAACTGAGATGCGAACCCAGTGTGCGATTTGTAAAGATAAATTATGTTAACGGACATTTCAGGAATGTGCATTAAACATCTCCTGTAATAAATCACCCTGTTTTGAATTTATCACTGACCGACTTTTTTTGCAAAATTCACAGCAGATAAATTAGCAGCAACCAAATGGGGCAAACTGTGAAGCGCCTTTCCTAACAAAGTAGAGTTAATTTGTTTTCTGGATATCATATGTTTCTACAGGTCCTTGTGCTATAGGACCATTTCGGACTGGTAGCTCCAGGCTAAAACATTCAAAATATCGGAATCAATTCAACTAATGTATTTGATAATCAAAAAGACTGAATTTATAAGTGGTGCCCCCTCTCCCTCTTCACATTTTCGATATTCTTCTTAGCACATAAAGAGGTGGAGCACACAACCCTGAGTTTTTGTAATTAACAAATTGAGAACTCTTAGGCTCAGACGGAGAAATTATGTCATATACCAACATCGAAGCCCTGACCACAAACAGGGCAGACACATTGGGCTTCTCATCTGAAGAAGCGGATGCATATTGGGTCTAATAAAAGACAGTGGCTTTGGAACTAGTAGTACTAAACGACAAGATCCTAAACAACAGATTAAACAATTGGAGTACCTTATTCAAAAAGAAATCAACCGGAAGCTACATGCAATAACGCTAGGGAGATACCATAAAAGCCAGCGCATCCCAAGAGGGTTACGCATCCAATTACGACCGACATTATGTAAAGAAAGTAAAACCTTCGTGAAAAAATGGGAAGCTATACTTAACAAATGCTCTCTAGACCTCATATTGCTCACCATACAAGAGTTGGCAAAGGACATATCTGATCTTAACAAAGAAATCCAAGAAATTGAAGGAGCTTTGGTAACCGCATTGAACAGAGAGGAAGTGGATTCTATTCTCCAATAAATAAATGAGAAATTGGCAGAATATAAAACAGAACTAGAATCTAAAAAAATCCGTAAATTCAAAAGGGATACTTACGACTATCTCAAAGATGAAGTCTACAACTGGATGGACAGGTACGGTCCCCCACTAAGGAAACCTAAACCTGCAAACTCAAGTGAAACATCAAGCTCAGGGACAGATACGGAAAGAGAACCCCTAAATAGAGGAGAAGACAACGCAGCGAGTACCTCTGGAGCATCGAGGGTATCAGAAACTCCACCGAGAGACAGACCAACTTCTTTTTTAGACAAAGGAAGAAGAGAACGAGACGGGGGAGGAGAAAGACCAAAAGGGAAACCCAATACGAGACTTCAACAAAAGAAAACATAGTAATGAACTTATCTACAAGAATACTGACTACCAAAGAAATAGAAACACTACAGAAAGGCTTAAGTTTTGTACCGACGTATGATAGTACACTATTTGAGTCAAAAATAGAACTCTACAAATTAATTCGAAAGATGAAGTTAAAAGTATTTTTTAGCGAACTGGATTATCAACAAGCCACTGAAGAAGAAGAATTGAAAGAGTTCAGAAGTAAAAGTACCTTTGTTCCTCCTATAAGTATACCTTCAATAGAAATCTTCCAAAAACAAGTGACAAGGGATTTCGAGAAACTAAGATTTAAAGGCCACTCAACACGCAATATGAAACCTCATGAACTGAAATTGATACAGGATTTATATGGAGATCCTTCCATCACTATAAGGGCTGCGGACAAAGGAGGTGGTCTGGTATTGCTTAACACTACGGAATACGAAGAAGAATGTGGGAGACAATTGAGTGATGTTAATACTTATGCTAGATTAACACAGGATCCAACACCTGAGATACGAGAGAATTTGAAGACATTGCTAGATAAAGCGGAAGAATTAGAGTGGATTAACCACCACACAAAGACATTTTTGACAAATTTACATCCCAGAATACCACACTTCTATACCCTTCCGAAGGTACATTAAGATCCAATCAAACCCCCTGGGAGACCCATCGTAGCAGGGATGGGCAGCATATTGGAACCCCTTGGCAAATATGTGGACTTTTTCTTACAACCACTCATCCAAAAAACCAACACATACATCAAGGACTCGACTCATTTCTTACAACTTTTGAATTCAACACCATTTGATTGCAATAACATTTGTTTTACCATCAACGTCAAGAGTCTCTATACATCGATCCCCCACAATTTAGGCAGTGAGGCTGTAGAATGGATACTTCTCAATGCAGACGAAATACCAGCACAAAAAGAATTCATAATGGTACCCCTCGAATTTATAAGTAACAACTCATACTTTCGATATAAAGATCAATACTATCTTCAAGGAGCTGGCACTGCCATGGGAGCAACTATGGCTCCCCCTTATGCAAACTCTTTCATGCATAAATTTGAATCAGAATACATATTACAGAATGAGCAATGGAATCCTAAATTGTGCCTATGGATTAGGTACATTGACGACATATTTAGAGTACGGAAAGACACAGAGGAAGAACTACTGAATTTCTTCACATATTTGAACAGCAAAGATGCCAGAATCCAATTTACATATGAATACTCACAAGCAAACATCCATTTTTTGGATGCAGACATTAAGATCACCAATATGGGATATCAAACTACCATCTTTCGCAAACCAACGGACCGCAACAATCTGTTACAACGACTCAGCTTCCATCAACCGAGTCTCATCAAAAATCTTCCGTATAGCCAGATGCTTAGAGTGAAAAGACTGGTAAGTGATCCAGAGGATTACAAAATTGCCATCAATGAAATGGGGAAGAAGTTTTTGAATAGAGGGTATTCAGAGGAAGAGGTTAACACAGCACAATCACGTGTAGCTACCCGGAGCAGAGAAGACCTACTGAAAATAAAGAGCAAACACGATGAAGTCCCACCACTTGTCTTCGTGTCCAAATACTCGCGACAAAGTAATTGCATCAAGTACATTATCAAAAAACATTGGAACACATTATTGTGTGATCAACGAGTAGAACATCTGTTCAAAGAAGTTCCCACATTCGCCTATCAGGGTAGTCAGAACCTTAAAGACAGGCTAGTCCAAACCAAACCAGCACTCAAGAAAAGAACTACAGAAAGGATCGGAACATTCCCTTGTTTGAATTGCAGCAACTGCAGTTACGTTATGAAAGGCGAAACAGTGAAGCACCCGCACACGGGGGAGACAATCAGACTAAAAAGTTTTGCTACATGTGATTCAAACAATGTAATTTATGCTATCAAATGTCCATGCGGACTGTACTATGTGGGTCAGACCCTGAGGGTAGCTAAAACAAGATGGAATGAACATAGGTCATGTATAAGGAACCACAATCCAAATTCAGCTGTGGCAAGACATTGGGATGAGAGGAAACATAGCTTGGCTCAAATCCAATTTATGATTTTGGAAGTGGTATTTAAGAGAGACACCCACGAGAATTTCCAAAAAAGGATGGACCAAAGAGAATCCTTCTGGATTGACCGCCTGAGCTCCCTAACTCCTAGGGGGCCCAACAAAGAAATCAATTTCTTGTGCTTTTTATAAGACTTGTTTGATTGCATTGTTAGATATAAGCGAGTTACATCTAAAAGTTTTGCTAAAATATTTTTTAATTTCCATCCTCATCCTGTGGACAAATTAGTGCTCACCCTCGTGGGCTGTTTTTTGCTTTCTTGGATTTTCTGTTGTACACATTCATTACATATTTGCATCTCCACTAACTACCTCCACTCTCGACAGGGCAGCCTGAGGCCATTACCGTACCTCCAGCATTCCTCACTGTGACACCGCCAACTATATAAGATATCACACATTTGATATCCCCCATTGTAATAGCATTAGGAGTAGCCTCTGGCCCTCCCCACTGTTTCTTTAGACATACACGGAGTGTGTTCCATTCTCCGTAGAAGCATCTACTCTAAGTAAATTGCATATACACTCTCGCGCACCTTCTTATCACAAACATGCGCTTCCCAAGCGTCCGTTTCCTTGGAGACATCCCCGCCCCAGGGCTTGTTCCCGGGGGTGGGGCGCGAGGCGTACGTGCTCCTGTTGGACCACGACGCCTCGCCCCGTCTCCATGGTAACACATAAAAAGAAAGCGAACCTGCCGTGAGCGCGTAAAGCAGCGGCTCATTCGGCTTACACGTTCTGCGAGCACAAGCTGCTCGGTAAGTACTATCCGTGTCCATTTGACTATAGGTTTTCCCTCTTAACATCAGCAATAGGGTTACAAGTCTTTATTTATATTATAGATGTATCTGTGTACAGAAGTACATTTTCGAGAAAGTGGCATGACTCAGGTAGGACATGCTTATTCAGATTTTGCGGATACACACAGTATACATTATACTATCAATTAACTAATTGACACTTCTAGTTTGTTTTATTACATCTACCTATGTAAACGGATGTGGCTCGCTCACGGAATGGTATGTGTTTTTGCATTGATTTCATTAAAATGCATTGGCTTAATGTGTTAAATATGTTGAACATCTACTAGATATGAATGAAATATCAGTCATGTGACATCAATTTTGCCTAAATACCGCCCTGATGAAGGTTCTATCCGAAATGCATTGGCACTAGAGTATTACGGGCAAACTGAGATGCGAACCCAGTGTGCGATTTGTAAAGATAAATTATGTTAACGGACATTTCAGGAATGTGCATTAAATATCTCCTGTAATAAATCACCCTGTTTTGAATTTATCACTGACCTATGGCCAAGACTTTTTTTGTAAAATTCACAGCAGATAAATTAGCAGCAACCAAATGGGGCAAACAGTGAAGCGCCTTTCCTAACAAAGTAGAGTTACTTTGTTTTCTGGATATCATATGTTTCTACAGGTCCTTGTGCTATAGGACCATTTCGGACTGGTAGCTCCAGGCTAAAACATTCAAAATATCGGAATCAATTCAACTAATGTATTTGATCATCAAAAAGACTGAATTTATAAGTGGTGCCCCCTCTCCCTCTTCACAAGTATGTGTTAGTTGCCATTCATGAAATGTCACGCTCCCTGATGTTCATCTAGTGTCCTCCACAGGTGCTCATGCTGTTATTCCTGCGCTTGATAAAATGTTTTCCGCATATGGGGTTCCTGCCACAGTGAAGTCTGACAATGGGAGTCCATTCAGCAGACTCTGGGTATTCAACATAGGAAATTCACGCCCTTATGACCTCAGGCCAATTGGACAGCAAAAGGTTTTATGGCTAAGATTGTCATGATCTCTGCTTCCAAAAGGTCAGGGTTTTCCCAACTCCCTTGGAAGCAGATCCATAACCCAGGTTCCGAGTGCCAACCAGTCCCAATTGGGACCTTTTGGACCCAGTCCTGGCGCCAGTGGCACCAGGCTCATAAATATGCCCAGTCCCAGCGCTGGAAGCGCCGGGCTCATAATGCTTGGGTGGACTTACCTTCAGCAGACCATGCTGCTTACTTGCCTGCCAGTTGAGCCTCTGATCCTCTTCTGTTTGGAACTACTTTTCCTGTTGGGTGGGGCTGGAGCCACTCCCTAGATTCAGAACACTGGAACTCTTCTGGAAGGCAGGAACTCTTTTCTTACCAGGAACTCTTTTCTTACTTAGGCGTGGCTGTGGAAGGAGACACCTAAGCACTACAGGAGGCTATTTAAACCACACCCGGTGGATGAATCTTGCTTTGTGTTATTCTGCAACCTCTGCAGCAGAACGCTCATCGTGTCTTCTGCATCCGGTCCTGGGCCTAAGGAAAAAGGCTTACCATCCTGAATCCAGTCTTCAGCAACACCTATAAAGACAAGAAAGAACAGGTTAGCATTCCGGCATCTGAAAGGCAAAGGCTTACCTACTCTTCGGCGCTGCATCCCGCATCTGAAAGACAAAACAAGGTGCGTTTAAAGACATTGGGGAACTTTAATACTCACGTGCCATGACTCCTTTCCACATCTAATCCAGTGGGTATTCCGGCACCCTGCAGCCGCTCCGAACTCGTACCTGCAAAATAAAAAGACAGTTAGAGCGCATAGTGAAGCAGGCAACAAGCGCTTACTTACGTGCTTCCAGGCGCTTCTATTCATCACACGGGCTCCATCTTCAACTCACTTCAGCCCGTCATCCGCCATCGCCGGAACCCTGCAAAACAAGAGACATCATTACTAAAGACTTTAAAGACATTTGAATGGCTCGAAACTTACCGTTCGTGCAGTAAACGACGGACAGCAGTCCTCTGAAGTCAAGAGGCCTGCGCTACCTATCCAGTGAAGAAACTGGTTACAGCACCCTGCCCCGAGGCAGATGGAGAGCTCGGCATTCACTTACCTAAGGTGAGAGCGTTAACCTTTGGGGGTCTACAGGAGAGGAGAAGAGGAAAGAGATAGGGACACCCCAATAACCCCAGTTCATTAACCCCATATTTTCTATCTGCAGACATCTTACTCTACACGTCAGGCATACAGTGCACAGAGGTCCAGCCCAAAGAGCCAACCGGGTGCTACACATCACCTTTGAAGATACGGTAGTCGCCCAGTCAAGACCGGCGCCTCTGCGAGAATCAGGTGAGCGTTACAGAACACAAAGCCTACCGCAAAACTCTCGCCCAGGCGCTATGGAAACCTCGGATACTGACCCCCTAGCCCGGTTACTTGGGGAACTAAGGGCAGAAGTGCATGCAGCTCGTCAGGAAACGAATGCTCTAAGAAAGGAACTAATTATTTCCAAGGAGAGAACAGACAATCTTGCTAGACAAGTGCTACAGTCACAAGCCGGACAGACCCTGGTACCCGCATCAGGGGCAAATCTTCCTTCAACATCCTCTATGAATCCAGTGCAGATCAACCTACCTGGGAATGTACCTCTGGCTCCGCCCGAACGATTTTCTGGTGACCCAAAGAGGTTTGCAGTATTTATCAATCAGTGCCGGTTGCACTTCTTATGCCGGCCAGCAGCCTTTCCAACTGATCAAGCAAAAGTAGCTTTTGTACTTTCGTACCTTAGTGGCAATGCGGCAGACTGGTCGATCTCTCTAGTTAATCAAGATGATCCGGTTCTCCATGATTTTCAAGTCTTTCAGCTTAGTATGGAAAAACTGTTCGCAAGACATTCACAGGGGCAGGCCTTGGACAATGAGCTTCTTTCATTGCGACAGGGTAATCAAGACCTTTTGGCTTATATTGCATCTTTCAATAGGCTAATAGTGGAAACTCAATGGCCTGAGGACAAAAGGATTACGCTGTTTTATAGAGGTCTACGTGGAGAGCTCAAAGACGTTTTAGCCCAAGTAGTGAATCCCCCACAAGACTGTTCGGATTATATAGACTTGGTCGTTCAAATAGATCACAGGCTGCAGAACAGGAAGGCCGATCGTTCCAAGTTTGATGCTCGAGTATTTTCCAAACCGCCAACTCCTTCCAAAGGAGTAGACTCCGGGGAACCCATGCAAATAGGGGGTCTGAAAGGTCCTCTAACACAAAGGGAGCGGGAAAGGAGGAAACAGTTGCAATTATGCCTATATTGCGGAAACTCAGGGCACTTTCTTCGAGACTGTCCGGTGAAACCTGCCAAGAAGGCAGTAGGAGCTGCAGTTACCAAAGTTACAAACTCTGAGCAGGGAAACGACCTCGCCTGACAAGAATAGAGGTCCTCTTGCCGAGCGTGAAAACCAGTTCCGTGACCTCGCATTTCGTGATACCTATGGTCCTCATTAGCCCTGATAATCCGGATCGATTACATGCAATTGAAGCTTACGTCGACAGCGGTGCCATCGGCAATTATGTGGATCATGAAATGGTTTTGAGGATGAATCTAACTCTTTGTCCCAAGGCTGTAAAGGACGTCATTACTACGGTGGATGGTACGGAGATAGCCTCCGGGCCAGTAACGCATACCACTCAAGAGGTGACGCTAGTAAGTCAAGATGGACACCATGAGAAGATCGTGTTCGATGTGATCAAGGCCCCTCAGTTTTAGATTATTCTAGGAATACCTTGGTTAGAGAAACACAATCCTCTGATCGATTGGCGAGCAAGAACGGTCGAGTTTCCAGAATGTGTCTCTACTTGTCACCCTCCACCTGATGTTGCACTGGCCGCAATTTCTTCAGAGACTCCCCAGTTACCTCCCGAATACCTAGAATACCAAGATGTTTTCCGAAAGGATCAGGCTAACTCTCTACCTCCTCATAGGTCTTATGACTGCCAGATAGACCTGATACCTGGATCTACTCCTCCTTCTAGTAGAATTTATGCCCTCACCGAGCCTGAAAACCTTCACCTTCGACAATACCTGGATCAATACCTGGCAAATGGGTTTATTCGTCCTTCCAAGTCCCCTGCTTCTTCAGCTTTGTTCTTCGTTCCAAAAAAGGAAGGAGACCTTAGAACTTGTATCGATTATCGCTCCCTGAACCAGATCACCGTTAAGAATAGATATCCGTTACCTTTGATCCCTGAACTCCTGGACCAAGTCAGAAAAGCATGCATATATACAAAGCTGGATCTTAGAGGAGCTTACCACTTGGTACGAGTAAAAGAGGGCGATGAATGGAAGACGGCCTTCCGCACCAAGTATGGGCTATTTGAATATCAAGTCATGCCCTTCGGACTTTGCAATGCCCCGGCCGCCTTTCAATATTTTATGAACGATGTCCTCAGAGAGCTCATAGATGTATGTGTTGTTGTTTACATTGACGACATCCTCGTTTATTCTTCATCGGAATCTGAACATCGGAAACACGTGAAAATGGTCCTCGAAAGATTGCGTCAACACAAACTTTTCGCTAAGTTGGAAAAATGTGTTTTCAACGTGACTGAAGTTGAATTCTTGGGATTCATATTATCACCTGGCGGAGTGCGTATGGATTCAAAGAAGGTCGATGCAGTTCTCAAATGGCCATCACCATCCTCCGTAAAAGGTGTGCAAAGCATGTTAGGCTTCGCTAACTTTTACCGCAGGTTTATCCCCGAATTCTCTCGAATAGTCCAGCCCATCACTGCCTTGTTAAAGAAAAACAAACGTTTTGAATGGTCTACCGAGGCGGAACAAGCTTTCCAGGATTTGAAGACTAAATTTATCTCTGCACCAATCTTAAAACACCCTCGCCCCGAACTCCCCTACATCGTGGAAACTGATGCTTCAAGCCTTGCCATGGGGGCAGTTCTATCACAAAAGGACCCGGTAACCAATCAGTTTCATCCCGTGGCATTTTGGTCCCGCAAATTCTCGCCTCCTGAAATCAATTACACGATTACTGACAAGGAACTTCTGGCTATCAAGTCTGCCTTTAAGGCTTGGCGGCATTATCTGCTGGGGGCCCGACACACCGTTACTGTGATTACGGATCACCGAAACCTGCAATATTTGAAGACCGCAAAAGCCCAATCCTCTAGACAACTCCGTTGGGCATTATTCTTTGCCGAGTTTGACTTCATAATTACCTATCGACCTGGTACAAAGAACGGTAAAGCCGATGCCCTTTCTCGGATGGGAGTGGAAGAACACTTGGTCAACCCTAAACCTGTACCAATCATTCCCGAACAAAGAATTCTGGGTGTAATCGCCACAGAATCCATAGAGGAAGTTAAGGATAAAGCCAGGCAACTTGTAACTCCAGCAGACATACAGAATTGGCATCTGCAGGGAAAGGACTTTGCAGTAAAGGACAACTTATTGTATTTCCAAGAACGATTATACCTACCCAGCACAGATTTACAGAAAAAAGTAATCTCTTGTTATCACAACTCTTTAATGGAAGGTCATCCCGGTATAGCCAAGACCTCAGAAAAGATCAAGCGCTACTTCTGGTGGCCGTCTTGGAAAAAAGATATCAGAGACTTTATAATGTCCTGTGGAGTATGCGCCCAAAACAAGAGTCAAAAGGAAAGACCAGCAGGCCTCTTACGCCCTATTGACATCCCACCTCGCCCTTGGCATACGCTTTCTATGGACTTCATCACCGATCTACCTCCATGCTCCGGATACAATACGATTCTAGTAATCGTGGACTTATTCTCCAAGATGGCGCATTTCATTCCGCTCAAAGGCTTGCCAACAGCAGCAACTCTGGCCCGGGAATTTCTCGAAAACATCGTCCGACTGCACGGTTTTCCTTTGGTTCTAATTTTGGATCGAGGTAGTCAATTTATTTCTCATTTTTGGCGAAGTTGCTGTCGGTCGGCTCAAATTGATGTGAGACTATCGACCAGTCACCACCCTCAGACCGACGGACAAACCGAGAGGACCAATCAAACTCTGGAACAGTATTTACGCTGCATGCTGCAACAAACTGAAAAAACTTGGAAAGATATCCTTTGGATAGCCGAGTATGCCTACAATAACTCTGTCCATTCGGGAACTGGGAAAACCCCGTTTTTTCTTTTGTACGGCAGTCACCCTCGAACCTCGGAGTTGGATCCCCTCCAAGATCTTGAAACACCAGCAGTAGACTACCTGCATTCTACAATCACCCAAGCCTTTAAGGAAGCTGTTTCTCACCTTCAAAGGGCTAAAGAACAATACAAGAAAGGAGCAGATCAACATCGGAAGGAAGCCCCTCACTATCAAGTAGGGGATCAAGTCTGGTTATCCACCAAATATCTATCTCTAAAAGGGCCACGCACATTCAACCCAAGATACCTTGGTCCCTGTTCCATCACTACCATAGTAAACCCAGTAGCGGTCAAGTTGGACTTGCCCCCGCACATGAAGATACATCCGGTCTTCCACGTCTCTCTATTAAAACCCGTGCAACCTCAAACCCGACTAACCAAATCTCCAAAACCTATCCTAGTGGATGGAGAACTCGAGTTTGAAGTCAAAAGCATTCTGGACTCCAAGATCTCCAAATCTAAACTATTCTACCTAATTGACTGGAAAGGCTACGGCCCCCAAGAGAGATCCTGGGAACCTGCTGAATATGTCCACGCTCCTTGCCTAATCAAAAGATTTCACCGAACATTTCCTGACAAGCCAAAACCCCCGGAGAAGCCCGGTTTGGGAGGGGCCTTGAGGGGGGTACTGTCATGATCTCTGCTTCCAAAAGGTCAGGGTTTTCCCAACTCCCTTGGAAGCAGATCCATAACCCAGGTTCCGAGTGCCAACCAGTCCCAATTGGGACCTTTTGGACCCAGTCCTGGCGCCAGTGGCACCAGGCTCATAAATATGCCCAGTCCCAGCGCTGGAAGCGCCGGGCTCATAATGCTTGGGTGGACTTACCTTCAGCAGACCATGCTGCTTACTTGCCTGCCAGTTGAGCCTCTGATCCTCTTCTGATTGGAACTACTTTTCCTGTTGGGTGGGGCTGGAGCCACTCCCTAGATTCAGAACACTGGAACTCTTCTGGAAGGCAGGAACTCTTTTCTTACCAGGAACTCTTTTCTTACTTAGGCGTGGCTGTGGAAGGAGACACCTAAGCACTACAGGAAGCTATTTAAACCACACCCGGTGGATGAATCTTGCTTTGTGTTATTCTGCAACCTCTGCAGCAGAACGCTCATCGTGTCTTCTGCATCCGGTCCTGGGCCTAAGGAAAAAGGCTTACCATCCTGAATCCAGTCTTCAGCAACACCTATAAAGACAAGAAAGAACAGGTTAGCATTCCGGCATCTGAAAGGCAAAGGCTTACCTACTCTTCGGCGCTGCATCCCGCATCTGAAAGACAAAACAAGGTGCGTTTAAAGACATTGGGGAACTTTAATACTCACGTGCCATGACTCCTTTCCACATCTAATCCAGTGGGTATTCCGGCACCCTGTAGCCGCTCCGAACTCGTACCTGCAAAATAAAAAGACAGTTAGAGCGCATAGTGAAGCAGGCAACAAGCGCTTACTTACGTGCTTCCAGGCGCTTCTATTCATCACACGGGCTCCATCTTCAACTCACTTCAGCCCGTCATCCGCCATCGCCGGAACCCTGCAAAACAAGAGACATCATTACTAAAGACTTTAAGGACATTTGAATGGCTCGAAACTTACCGTTCGTGCAGTAAACGACGGACAGCAGTCCTCTGAAGTCAAGAGGCCTGCGCTACCTATCCAGTGAAGAAACTGGTTACAGCACCCTGCCCCGAGGCAGATGGAGAGCTCGGCATTCACTTACCTAAGGTGAGAGCGTTAACCTTTGGGGGTCTACAGGAGAGGAGAAGAGGAAAGAGATAGGGACACCCCAATAACCCCAGTTCATTAACCCCATATTTTCTATCTGCAGACATCTTACTCTACACGTCAGGCATACAGTGCACAGAGGTCCAGCCCAAAGAGCCAACCGGGTGCTACACATCACCTTTGAAGATACGGTAGTCGCCCAGTCAAGACCGGCGCCTCTGCGAGAATCAGGTGAGCGTTACAAAGATCAAGCGCACCCTACAAGTGTGTACCCTCACCAATGGGTCGTTTATGCAGGCTACCTGCACCCTTTTCAGAAATTACAGGAACACGCCACACAACACCAGTGGTGCGTGTCCATCTGAGTTGATGTTCAATTGGAAGATTTCAGACCTGAATACCCCACATACCAGTGGAAGGAGGAGATGACCCAGTAGTGCAGCGTGCCTGACAGACGGAGGAAGCAAACAAAAGGAAGACGACGAAGATATCTGCAGATTGGAGGCAGAGAGCCAAAGACTGACATTCAAGACAGAGATAGCGTGTTGGTGCGGCAGCCGCAGATGTGCAAAGAACTGCCTGCTTTCCACTCCACACCTTTGCGGGTAACAAAGGTCAAAGGATCCATGGTCACAGCAGAGGACAGTGAACATTCCAAAACTCAAAATTCCTCGTTCTTCAAGAAAATTGAACCTGACATGGTCGGCTCCCACAAAGACTACCCTAAGTCTGACTATTCTGCATTTTCAGAAAGCTGCTCCGATTGTATGGACAGAGATGTGCAGATTATGACATTTCTATTAATCTAATGGGCAGCAACCCATAAAAGTGATGATTGGAAAAAAGAAAAATTGTATAGGAAGATTTCTCCAGTGTGGGAAAAGGATGGTACAACATAATTCGTCAAATTAGTTAAGTATCTTCTGTAATTAGTACCCAGCGGGGGCCAGGCTTAGGTCTCCCAGCCAATGAGGAGGCTCAGAGCAGGGGCTTTACCACACAGAACAACCCCCGCTCCGAGCCTCCTCAGAGCAGGATGCCGCCATCTTCCTCGGCCGGGTCAATGGTAAGTGTATGCTCCCCTTCCCCCTACCCCCATCTCCTCTACCCTCATCCCCATTATACACATCTCCTCTCCCCCATTCCACTTACCTAGTGTTCCCGGTGCCTCTCTGACCCGGCAATGGCCACCATGGAAACAGAGACAGCCATCTTGTTTGTTTATTTTTTTCAATTCTGAATGGCCACTACATCTAGCCTTTCTCCCCATTTCTTGGTGGCCATTTATATTTGCTTTTTTTCAGTTGTGAAATGCTGATGGCATTTCACAACTTCCTCAAAGAATCTATAGTACTCCAGCCAGTTGTGCTGGGGTACTAATAGCAATAAGCTCCGAGTTGGGGGGGTGGGTAGTACCGCTTCTGGTGATGCCCAAGGGCCTGCGTTCAGGCCCTCGCTTTGCTTGGACATGTAACCATGGGCCCAGGCGCATTATCTGAAGCGGTAATGACCCACATAGACCCCAGCCCAGGGCTTATTGCTTAAGTAACAATTTGGAGTTAATTATTGTAGTCTCGAAATTACAGGGCTGAAAAACTTCACTTAGCTGTTTGTCAGAGAAGATCTGAATGGACTACTTGATCAAATGGCGCATTGTATTCTAATGACCCTCCATCAAACACGTGTCTGTGCAAGTTCTATTGGAGAAATGGACCAAGGAAAGGGCACGTCTATTGCAAAGGTTTCCAAAAACTTTCACTGTACAGTTCAGTTAAAGAATAGCAGACTTTATGACTTCATTACTATTGAATTAAGTGCCTAGCACTTTTTTTTAATGGTTCCAGAACCTATTTACCCATCCACAAAGTAAATATTCAAACATCATGTTTTCACCAAGGGCTTAACTATAATCTGTGTGATGAGAAGCATAGTACAACACACTTAAAAAAAGGTTATCTCAGTCTTGCATGTAGATTTGAAAATTAATATCCAGATAAACCTATTTCTGTCTCCCATGCACCTTCACCACCCTCTTTTTTACACCATGATTTATTTTAACTTTGGGTAGTGCATGTCTTAGGGGGCAAAGCTAAACTAATTTGGGCTGTAATCTAGCCCAATACCAGGCAAGTGGAGCCCATCTAGTCCTTATTTGATTCTTTGCATTTTTGAATTTATAGTTTTCCTTTTCCATTATACATTTCGGACTACATGCTGGCTGAACCAGCATAATTTGTGATTGCTTTTGCTTCAAAAAAATTATGCATAATATACATTTGGCAAGAAAAGGTACACTTTTGTTTATTCTGGAAAAAACCTGTTGTGCGTCATTTTCTACAGGAAACAAAGTGTAAGCACTGATAAATACAGGTGTCGACATATTTTGACAACCCTGACAGAAACCCACCAGAATTGAAAACATAAACACTGAAATCAGGACTCCCAGTCTTTAATCTTTAATACAATTAAACAGCAGCAGGTCTGCACTCTCTCAATAAAGTTAGGTAAAAGGGGGAACGTCCAGACATGCTCGTACCCAAGAGAAACTCTGTCACTCGTGTTGCCAAGGTGACAGGGTGAGTGCGCCGAGGGAAATCACATGTAATGTGCATCATAAAACTATTCAAACGGGCTGCTAAAGTTTGGAAATCCCCACCCCAACCAATGCAACTCTTTACAAATCAGTATGAAAGGTGCATTTTACAGTACTACAGTACTTTTTTTATAAATATACTGGCTAAAAAACTAATGTTTTTAGGCGGTTCTAAGAGACAATCTTAGATTTCAAGATCTGCAAAGGTACCTAGCAAATGAAGTCACCTCCAGAGAAAAATCCATGCACCAAAGGAAAGTATTTTCTGCTCAGTTTAAACAGTGGGTTTAGTTGCAGTGTTTCACTTGTTGAGTGGCAAACAATGGCCAGAGGCAATGCAGAATATGTTTTAAACCACTAGAAAAAAATGCTGATTTGAAAATATGTTGCACATGTTATGAACAAATATCACATATTATATCTCATTAGCTGGCACAAAATCAGACCTGATACATCATCTACCAGTACAGATAATGGCAACCCAAAGAAATGTTCAAGACAACTTGACAATAAGCCTTGATGAGCCACTAGAATTGAGTAATTCAGGGATCAAGGGAAGATGCCTCCCATCATTTATGTATCAGGAGAATAATTGCAGCTGAAGTGATAATCGGAATCCCTGAGCCACTGCTAACCATCAAGATTACATTGCCCTGAGAACGGGCAGTGACAACACTCAACCATCACCAGCACCAGCCGTACAGATAAGGGCGGGATCAGCCGCGTTCACTTCCTCAAAATAAGCAAATATTCTCAGCAAATAGAAATAGTAAAACTATGTCCACCAACAATGGGAAACAAGGACACTTTCAGGCCTACCCCATGCTTCCACCACAAATGTCCATTGATATGTTTGTATCAGTGGGACTAGTAGAGGTGTGGCACAAGAAGGGCTTCTAGCAATATTACTATCCGAGCTGAAGGGGCACTTTAAGGGGACAATGTATCCGTTAATTGGTATGAATTACTAGGTTAAAAGAGGTATTGACTTAAAAAAATGTATGTGTTCTAGAGTGAAATATATTTATCTCATCTAAAATGTACCCTCATTGGCAATGTGAATCCTTCTTTACTCGCAGAAAAATGACTCCAAACTTCAAATACTTCAAAAGCTAGGCAGTAAAATACTTCCACTTCAACATTTTGTTTGGAGTAATGCTTGTACCTTTGCCTTGGAAGTGAAAGGACTACATGCAGACTCTAGCCTCTAGCTGTTTTGCCCATTCTTTCTCATCCCAGCCTAAACAAATCAGGTTAATAGCTGCATTGCCGCTCACTTGGATTTTGAAAATGGCTGTTTCCTTCACCACCAAAGAAATGTGCTTCTGTGCCACCTCCAATCCTCTCTGTCCCCTCACTGTGGCCTTACATCTATTTGACATTACTCAGTAAAATGTGAGGTAGGCTTCTGTGGGGTTGTAACAGTGAACCACTCCCTGGGATATTTGCTTACCCACACTACCGTGCATGCAAACACATATTTAAAGCCTCTCCTATATATCATGGGGGAGTTTAGGACAAAACAGAAAATGTCATGAATCTGCATACTGAAAATAATTTTCAAGGTAAACAAGGTTGTCTACTTACCCCTAATATTGCTAGGATGGCTTATGCAAGTGCTCAGGTAAACCTTCTGTTAGAGGAGAGATGTGTACAACACCATAGAATGTGTTAATGGTTATGCCCAATGGAACTCTGAAAACCTGGAACGCATGTTGACTGGCTAAAGAGCACTGCAGATTACTGGATAGCTAATAGTAGGTATGAGTAGTCCTGGAATTTGTTGCAATGTGGCTCTCCCCTGATACTGGAATATTAGTACTTCTAAAGTAGGAAATCGTAAACATGAAATTTGCCTACCCAGCATTCCTTCGGTGCAAATGAAAAAGGTTTGTACTGTCATCCTCACATAGTGGTGTGATTATAAATAGGGATACATTGGTATATTCAGACAAGTCTGTATAATTTAGGGTTTATAGTCATGTCGAAAAAAAAATGTCGACAAACAAAAATGTCGAAATTCTTTTTTCGAAAACAATAATGTCGACATCCTATACTTATAATGTAAAAAGTCATTTTTTAGAAAAAAAAATGTCGACAAAAAAATGTCGACAAAAAAATGTCACTTAAAACTATCAACACCTCACCCAACACCCCCCTGCCACCCCCCACCACCACCCTCCCACCCCTCATACTCAACACATTCTAATTATATATTTATTTATTTATTTTTTCAATAAATAAATAACCAAAAAGAGTATCATTTACTATTGGGGGGGTCCCCCCCCAACCCCCCCTCACCCAACACCCCCCTGCCACCCCCCACACCCCCCCAATCACCCTCCCACCCCTCATACTCAACACATTCTAATTATATATTTATTTATTTTTTTTCCAATAAATAAATAACCAAAAAGAGTATCATTTACTATTGGGGGGTCCCCCCCGACCCCTCCTCACCCAACACCCCCCTGCCACCCCCCCACACCCCCCCAACCACCCTCTCACCCCTCATACTCAACACATTCTAATTATATATTTATTTATTTATTTATTTTTTCAATAAATAAATAACCAAAAAGAGTATCATTTACTATTGGGGGGGGTCCCCCCAACCCCCTCTCACCCAAGACCCCCTGCCACCCCCCCACACCCCCCACCCCTCATACTCAACACATCTTAGTTATATATATTTATTTATTCATACAATAAATACAAAATTTCGAAAAAATATCGAAAAAATGTCGACATTATTGTTTGTCGACATTATTTTTTTCGACATTTATTTTTCGAAATTTTGACTGTCGACATTTTGACTGTCGACATTATGACTGCCCACCATAATTTAGCCTTCTTAAGAAAGAAACGAAATGGCAGGCAACTGCGTGGCTTCTGATTACGAAAGCTTGAAAAGGTGGTAGTTGTTTTGTACTGATAATGCTATTATGAGCATCACTCAGAGGGAAGCTAGGCAAGCGCACATGCACACCGCTTAGAGGGAACATAGCAAGTTGAGACACGTTTTGTCTTGAGAGATTGTGGCAGAACACAATTCTGAGCAAGGATGCAGGGCAGGGAGGCCATGAACCCACAGTTTCAATCATTTGAGAGGCTTGTGCTGCCAAAATATTTTAGAGGAATCCTCTTGAAAGCTGTTCATGATGGCAGTGGATGCCTAGGATCTGCCAAGACACACTAACTTGTGAGGGGATGGTTCTTTTGGCCTAAACGAGCAGGGGTCGTTGAAGTGTACTTCAGCAAATGTAACTGAGTTGGTGGGCAGAGACAGTAGATTAGAGATAGAGAAAGAGAGCAGCAAGGACAGAAGACAGAGTCTGCGGAGAGTTAAAGGAAGAGAGGTAAGACCGGGAGGTGGAGTATAGTGGGAGGAGGAGATATCAATTGTAAGGAGGAGGAGTGTAAGAGACCAGCAATACCAGGGTATGGAGCGGAGTGTGCAATAGGAGAGGAGACAGGCACATGAAGAGGATTTGTGAAGTAAACTATTGAAAAGGAAAGAGAGAACACAACCACGAAAAATCTAGTAGGTTTCTGAGGAAGTCAACAACTGATATAGGTACAAACAGCCCCAAATGTAGGTTCCCCCTTAGAGTAAGTGATTGAACCAGAAAATAGGGATCACCTGACAGTAGTTACAGAGATTTGAGAAACATTGAGAATATGAAGTAAGCCTCAGCTAGGGATCTGTGAGCCTTTGGGGAGGTGGAGGTAAGCTGCAGATATTACCCCTACTTTCAGAACCCTATCTGTCTTATTTATGAATAAAAGGTAACCATTATTCATTGTTGTGATGTTCCTGAAGCAAAGTATCACTGCTGTAAATCTTTTATCAACAAGTTCTCCGAAGACCTTAGCCCTAATTTGAATCAATGAATTCCCTTCATAACCCATTAGGCTCATATTTATAATAAACCTAACCCGTGGTTTAATGAAACCTTGAAATGTGCCACAGCAGACAAGCATTGATTGGAACGGAAATGGTGTCCGAAATACATTTCGACTGAGAGCAAAGCTATGGGCTCTGTCCAAAGTAATAAAAAGCAATCGTACATAGTGAGCTCTACTCTCCCGCAGCCATAACAAATATCCTTTCCCTCTGTCAAAGCAGCTGTGTGTTTGAATATTGGTAGTATTCACTTTTACAATAGAGAAGATCTGGAGGGTCATTCAAGGTCTGTGCAGCTGACCTCTAGCTGGCCGATTCTACCGATGCTGGAATTATCCTGCTCTAAACTGCTTTCATCCTCACCTTTGATCCGCTAACATATTATAACACACCTGATATCCACCAACAAGATTGAAGGGCCTCCTAGAGACCTCCTCCCTGCAGATATTTGTACGGTCTTCCTGTATGACTCACTTCCTGTAAAAGGTATGAGGAGAACCAGTAACAGCTCACTTGATTTGGGCTCAGTTCCAGACCAGTTTAAGGTTGCCATAGTGACTAACCCTTGAAGAAGCTCACACTTGACTGGATTGAGGACAAGTTGAATTACTGGCCAATCTCCAAAGTCCCTTTTTGTAACAAGGTTTAGGGAGAGGGTCTCAGTAAAAAGAATCTCATGTGTTATTGAAGAAATCTCCTTTCTATATATGTTCCAAGATGATTTTAGGCCTGGTTGGGATATGGAGTCCCTTCCAACCTTTATTCTGGACAACCTTAGATTCTGTGTGGACAGGCATGATATGGACACTCTGATCCTATTTGAATAGAGTCAAGACTGATTTGCGTACTTCAAAATCAAAGGTGGTTTGTATAGCGCACACTTGCCATTGGTCTGGCTTAAATGCAGGAAAAGCGTAAGGTAAGTGCATTGGTCATGATATTGACAGGACATACGTTGCCCCAAGGCAACAGAACCTCAATACATGAGCCCTGGAAGATAATTCGTGAAGGTATGGGTACTCAAATGTCCAGCATTTCTCCCTGGCCTGAACACTGGTAGGAGACCTGATGAGGGGAATCAATGCTGAGGCCATCTGCTCATGTGTTCTCCACTCCCCGACGTTGCGAGCAGAGAGGTGTCTGCCCATGTTCGCAGGTTCTACGCCAGTTCTGCCAGTGACATGGTACCTCCTAGGCTGATGATATATGTCATTGTCACAGGGTTGTCTGTTCTGTTAAGAACTGATTGTCCGTAGATGAGGGGGAGAAACCCTTTAAGCCCCCCAGCGCCTTCCAGTTGTACGTGTGGGAGGGGTCTTCCCGATGTCATAGGCCCTTTTAACCTCTGTTGGGAGGCATCTTCTGGGAAAAGGTCTCCAGGAATATATTCTTCCCTGGCTATCCTGGCACTTTCCATGGCTTGTCTCTCAACCGTTAGGCATATTTTCTATCTTTAAAGACGCTATGAATCTTGTCCTATAGTTGTTCTCAAAAGATTGTTTTTTCTTGCAAGGCAGTGTGCCGAACCTTCGCTTTTTGGGCTAAATCAGTGTGCTACTCCCATTCATGCCGGTGTCTCCTTGTCCGTACCGTTACTCTGACCCCATCCCATGCCAGGTCCAGCAGGAACTCCATGTGTTTCAACATGGCTTCTAGTAGCCCAGTCGACTATTCGCCTTCCAGGTCTGAGTAATATTAGTCTTCCATATCTGCCAGGAGGGATTCTGAAGTGCATGCAGTAGGTGCATTTGCCCTCCTAGACAGGTGAATGATGCCTGCAGAACGTTTGTTCAGGCCTGAGTCCACTTTTTTTCTAAGGTATCTATAACTGTAACTTCCTCTGGTGCTACGTAAGGGTGCCCTGCCACTTCCAGGGAATCGGAAAATTAATCTTCTGTTCCCATTACTGAAGAGAGTTTATACATAAAGCATGGTACATTAGGCGCGGTTATCGCCACTCCTTGAATATTGTATCTTGTATGCTAAGATGTAGTGTGTGACAGGATCAGGTACCTGACCCAGTCAAAAGCAGATGGCGACCCATCTCACCCTGGGGCAGAAGGCTTACCAGGTTCCCTCCCAGAGCCAGTCCTGCCCTAGAGGCGGGGTGGTGGAGTTGGGATGGTCCTGTCCCTTTAAACTGTGCCTGCTTTAATGATCAAAGTCCCACTTCTTCCTGCCTCATACTTGTGCAGAAAGCTAGCCTGTGCTCTTTCTCTTATCCAAAGGACCACGAATACCAGGATTCCTAGTGGTGAAAACCTGAACCGGCGGCTCAGTGGAAAAAGAGGCGACGGCACGCTCAACAGCAGAGGAACACCCTGAGGAGCAAACCGGCACTCCTGACGCTTTACCTGATCCAAAAACAAACTGTGAAATTGACTGTACTCTACCTATAGCGGGACGCCATTTCCAAACACAGACAGACCCACGGACAAAAAGGAGGTGGGGCTCAAAACCTGTTATATGTAAGCTGGCCCCTGGCGAAAATTAAACCAACTGTTGTCCTGGAGCCAAAAGTGGAGGAACAACGAAAGGAAAGGGTGGATCATAAAAAGGGAAAAAAGGTTTAAGGCATTGTGGGTTGTTTGGGTGAGGTCAAAGGAGGAGGCAGCAGATTGAGAGACCAAGAGGAGGAAGGACGATATAGAAGAGCATGGCAGAAGATTGTAAAGTGTATGTGTAAGGTGAGGTGTTGGTTGTGAGAGAAAGTGGTACTTGGGTGTGGCAGTGCGTGCATGGTATAGTGGTTGGGTGAGCGAGTAAGACTAAGTGGCAGTGTAGGGGAGTAAGTAAGGTTGAGTAAAAGAAAGGTGAATGAGAGAGTGGACAGAGGGTGACTGGAAGAAGTAGGTGGAGTGCACAGTAGTAGAATGGAGATGGGAGTGTGGTAGAGTAGGGAGGGGAGAGTAGTAGAGAGGAGAGGAGAAAGTAGAGTAGAGAGGAGAGAGTAGTAGCAAAGATAGGGAAGAGTAGTTGAGCGAGTGGGTAGATGAGCAGAGAGGGAAGAGTAGTAGAGTGGAGACGGAAGAGTAGTTAGAGCATAGAGGGGAGAGTAGTAGAGCGGAGAGTAGAAAGTAGAGAGTAGAATAGTGGACAGTGGTAGAGCGGATAGGGGAGAGTAAAAGATTGGAGAGGGGAGAACTAAAGAGGGGGAAGTAGTAAAAGAGTGAAGGATAGTAGGAGTTGAAAGAATAACATCTGAGGGACAGCGAGAGGGAGAGAAAAAGAGAGTGGGACGAAGAGAGTAGAACAAGGGAAAGAAAGGGCAGAACATCAGGGAGAGTGATACAAGAACATGCAAGGAAAATAAAAAGTAAGACCAGGGTGATTGACAGGCACCTTTTCTTGGTAACATTTATGTTGTGGGAGCCTGGGTAGAATCCACCTAGACTGATCTCGAAAGAATTCAGATAGATAAAGCCTTTGCCTTTAGGCCATCACGACCAGCCAGTCAGCTACTAAAGCAGGGTTATCGATCTCTAGTAGGGACTCCTGGACTCGGGAGGGAGCAGCCGCAGGAGACGATGGCAAGAGGGGGCGGCTCTTATTCAGCCCCTTTGCAAGCTTTTTAATAAAAGCCCTTGAACTGTCTTCGAGAGTTGGTGTTCTTGAGGCCGTCTGTGGTAAGTGATAGGCAGTACAAGCATAATGCCGAGGGGGTCTACGTTTTGATGCCACTATTGTGTCTGGAACAACTGGTTTAAGATGAGATATGTTCAGGAGGACCCAGCTTCCCAGTCATGGCCGCGTCACACTGGAATACACGACCCGCCCACATTAGGGGTATTGATTCACACTTAGCCTTCAGGAAAGCAATTAAAACCATGCTTTTTGTTTAAATGGACTCTTCTGGTCCGCAGTGCTCTCCGTTGTCTGATACACTGGCCTGTAGACACCTATGTTGTAACCTTCTAGTCCTAAAAACTTGCTATGTATGACCTTGATGTTCAGTGTAACCATGATCAATGTAACCCTACTGTAACTAAGACAATCTCACGCAACAGCGCCTCGATGCCTCTGGGCTGTTAGTGTGCTCTACAAATGTAAAGGAGTACATTTTTTAATGGTTTTCCTGGTCTTTGTATATATTGAGGGCAATATCACTGTGCCAATGTGTTTCCCCTTATTTTCTGATTCTTAGTTTGATATGCCCCTGGTGTTCTTAGGCGTATCAGTTGGTTTGGGGTGCACACATTCTTGCTTAGTTTTACTTGCTATTCTTTTAGTGCAATGCTTTGAGTCTTGCCTGTCCCATGGAATGACCACATCTACTGGATATGCCCCCTGTGTGTCTGTGCAGGGAAGGAGCCCTAGATGAACCAGTGGATGCTTCATCCAACCTATGGTGATTTCACTATGCAGACTTTTGCTCATTGAGCTTTCTTGCTGGTCTTGCTTGTCAGAGCACACACATCGTAAGACGTTGCATCCCTGTGTGCTGCGCAGCAGGTCATGTGACTTCCAGTGCAGTTGCTGCCCACTGTCATCCCCTGATCCTCAATAGTCCATGCACTAGAGCGCATACACAGATATAATCCGACTGAAGCCGTGCAAGCACTTTCGATCTATTGCATGTGGTCACTGGGAACGCATCAGATTGTGCGCATTCCTTTTCCAGTTCAGGCCTCATCCTATTACTATGGGGCCTCCCCTGGTGTAGCTCAGAGTAGGCTCTGTGAGATGCAACCTGTTGTCAAGTCTACCAGGGCTAGAGGAAGCTGAGGTATTAGTGTCCTATTCAGGGCTAGTGCAAGCATTTGTCATTTTGATGCCCCCTTCCACTCCCTTTTTCCAGTTCAGGCCTCATCCTATTACTAGGGAGCATCCCCTGGTATAGCTCAGAGTAGGCTCTGTGAGATGCAACCTGTTGTCAAGTCTACCAGGGCTAGAGGGAGCTGAGGTATTAGTGTCCTATTCAGGGCTGCTGCAAGCATTTGTCATTTTGATGCCCCCCTTCCACTCCCTTGCCTTGATCAGCTCCTCCAAACGTTCACATGCTTGGCTTGGCCTCGCGTCCCATGGGGAAAACAATCACATAGCTCATGTTTTTCATTATTTTGTTAAAACACTAGCAAATTCATTCACACTCTCACATGTCTGCCACATTCAGGCAGTTTCTGAAATAACTCATCAGAATTAGAAACAATGATCATCTCAAGCAGGATAAGAAGCAATTAACACCAGGCACGCTGTCACCACAAGGCCACTTACAGACACCCGAGGTTCCGATATTGAGTCTGGCGGAGGCTGTTGGTGTGCAGTGGGTCAAGCATCTGCAGAGTATTGTAAGTTATCCGTTAGTGGGGGCATTCCCCTTTTACTGCTACTAACAGTGTGTAGTTCTGATTGTCCGCATTGATGATCCTGGGTATGATAACTATGTGCAAAGCATTGTAAAGACAATTACAATGGTGATTGCCCTTGTGACACCCCACTTTGAGTTGTTGATGTGGTTGCCCTCACAAATGTGTCAGGAACTCCATTGAAGGGCTACAGCCCCTCCATTCTGCAGCAAAGCAGATGCTGTGTCTTTTTTGACATGCAGTGCCGGTAATACACCCTCCATGCAAACCATATTATTTTTGGAAAATATTTATTGGACGATCTATGCTAAAAGTTAGAGCCAACTTACATAAAGTTCTGGCTGCAACAGTTGCATTAAACTGCAGGTTTTAAACAATTCCCAGACATTAATGTACACAGATGTTTCCAGTTTTAGGAATCCTATATATCTGGTACTTTCAAAGAAATAACAACGGAAGTGTCGCACAATTCTCTGGACTAGACTATTGCAACAACCTCTTTCTGAATCTGCCTGTCTCTACTCTTCGACCTTTACAACGTATCCAGAACAGGACTGCAAGACTTGTCCTTGGACTCAAGTCCAGGGATCGTATCTCTCCAACTCTGAAATCTCTCCACTGGCTCCCTGTGGCTGCAGGGAGCCAGTTCAAGACCCTTGGCATTGTCCACAAGGCTTTCTGGGGCGTGGGACAGCACTACCTCCAGCATTCTCATCCTACCATCTTCCTTCTCAAGCCCTCCACTCATCCACCTCCAACTCCCTAAGGGTCAGACGCTTCTCTAACCAGATCTCTTTCCTCAGCTGGGCCACCTTCTGGAACAGCCTCCCTGCCTCTCTCAAACCTGAGCAGACCCACCTCTGGTTCCGGAAGCAACTCAAGACCTTCATTTTCGCTGCCGCTTTCTCTGTTCCTCTCCCATGCTGATGTCCCCGACTGCTCTGCACACTGGTCACCTGGCCACCCACTGAAACTCGGGCCCAGGCTCCTTCAAGTCCAGTTGCCCTTGCACTGCCTCTGGGCACACCAGCACTTAAGGGTCTGTATTTGCAACCCTACAGTCCCCTGTCTCTCCGCACTAATGAGCCACCCTCTGGCAGCACTTTTTGAGTTACCTGCACTTTTCCCTTCCCTTCCCCACCTCCCTGCACTTCCGCGATCTGAATGCTGCAAGGCCTAATAAGATTGTTGTTTTTTCCTCCCTCTGTCCCACCTCCTTGCCTGGTCGTGCCTAGAAACACTTGTTTACAGGCGCATTGTAAATGACTGGTCCGATAGCACAGCGAGTATAGCGCTCGCTTTGGCACCTGTGCAGAGCCTACTGAAGCAGGTTTGAATCCCGGCAGGGCTAAACTCAGCCTTTCATCCTTCCGAGGTCAATCAATGAGCACCACACACCGTGGGTAATAATAAGTAGCGCTCAGATGCATGAGGGTTCGTAGCGCTATATACATGCTAAATTATTATTATCATATTATGCTTTTTGTAAGGTACGTTTTCACATCACTAATGGGTACAAAAATGTGTTCCTGGCGATAGCTCCTGGCTGCACTGCGATATATAATTTATGAACTCTTACACCTATCTAAAGGGGAGCTACTGACTCCACCACCACATTTCAAGGGGACCCCCCTCTTTTGCATGGCTGCCCAGTAACTCGGAGAGTGCTACACACAATATCCACCAGACTTCACATTGTGCCATTGCATAATACACTAAACAAACCGAGCACTAGCAGTGCAAGCTTCACTCACTCAAGATGCAGCATATGTGCTGTCCACACTTCTTTAACACACAGGAAAGGCACAACACAGATAGCAGCCGCGCATATTTCCCCCGTGCACACAAACCGCACAGCGAGGTAGGCACAGTGCAAGCTTCCTTCACAAGCAGAAGAGGCACGGCACAGGCAAGTAGAGCACAGGCAAGTAGTGCACAGTCAGCAGCAGTGCAAAATCACCCAGGCACCAAATAGGTGGAGTACAGGCAACAGCCATGTCACCTTCCCTTACACGTCCTGTTAAACACGTTCCAGGTACGGAACGTACCGTAGCAGTACAGGTCCCCGTAACGGAAACAGGTGAACGTGTAGCGTCAGCAGCAGCAGGGCAAGTTCCCCTCACGTGTTATGTGTGATGTCTGTCGCCGCCGGTGATGCAGGCGGCAGCAGGAAGGTGAAGTGGGCCCTCGGCTGAGGCCTGCGCGGGCACGCGGCATGCAGGGCGCAGCGCTGCAAACAAACGCACGACTACACATTGGGTTGCATAAACCCGGACTGCGTGAACCCGCCAGTTCCGGTGATTCCTTTATTTCCTCCTCCCCCTTCCGTGTCACGTGACCTTCCACGTCAGGGCACGTGACACCACATTCCTCCCCAACTTGGAGGCAATTTCACAGATATCAATAGAAAACATTTTAGCTTGGATTACCGTCTTTTTGCACCAGTTCTTTGACGGTATACTCCGTCCACGACATATCCCTGGAGGCGAGATGACGGCTTGAGCTTCTCCCTCAGGCTGTAACGGGTGTTCCTTTCTCTGAGCGGGCCTTCTATGGTGGTCTCTGCTCCAGTCTCTGCCTCTTTCGGGTGCGGTCTGTCCGTTTCTTCCGGCGCATTTTCGCTAATCGGTGGTACGCGTCTTTGGGGCGTGTTGGTTGTCTTTTCTCTCGGAGATGGTGGGTGTTCTTCCCACATTTCCGGGGGTACCTTCCTGAAATGGGATACGTTCCTGGTCACGGTCTCCCCTCCTCGGGTGGCAGTGACCATGCTATGGTTAGCGGTCTGGACTGTCCACGGGCAAACTTCAAAGTTGAGGGACATCTTCTTCGGCGGTGCTCGGTTCCTGACGAGGACTGTGTCTCCTGGGTTTAGTTCTCGATGGCACGCTCGTCTGGCGATGCTTTCTTGCTCGTTGTGCTTCCTCCGCCTTGCATCCATTTCTGGGATGTCTGGCTCTGGCGCAATCCAGTGGGGATGTAAAGGGAGTTCTGCCTGTATCGGTACTCCGAACATGAGGGCTGCCGGGCTGATCCCAGTGGCTGAGTGTGGGGTTTGCCGGTGCGTTCTTAGAAACCGATACGCTGCCTTCAGCCAGGGGTGCCCTTGCTCCTTGGCAATTCTGAAGATTTTGTTTAGCGACCCCATGAAGCGTTCCGCGTCACCATTTGCCTGAGGCCATCTTGGGGTAATGCGCTGATGTTTTACGTTCACTTCTCTGAAGAATTCCCGCTGCTCCTGGCTGGTGAATGATGGTCCATTGTCACTTTTCACTTTCCTCGGGATGCCATGTGTGGCAAACATCTTCTCCAGCGTGAGGATGGTGGTTTCGGCGTTGGTGGATGCTACATGCTCTACTTCAGGGTATCTGCTAAATTCGTCTATCACTACGAGCAGGTATCCTTCGCCCACAATGGTGCAGTGGTCCATGCTGACTGCGTCCCATCGCTTGCAGCTTCGTGGGACACTGCTGATCGGTTCCGGGTTCTCTGGTCTCCTGGACGCTTGGCAGGCTGCGCATGACTCTACAAGCTCTGTTATTCTTTGGTGCATGTTTGGCATCCACATTCGGGACTTGAGGTACGCCGTTGACTTGACAATCCCTTGATGTCCACTGTGTGCTAATTTGAGTGCCCTTTCTTCGAGGGACTCTGGCAGTATGATGCGGTGACCTTTCAGAAGTACCCCTTCCGGTGCTATCGAGAGTTCGTGTCTGATCCCGAACAGGGCTCTGAGTTTGGTTTGAGCTGACGCTGTGCGGTGGGTCATTGACATGAGATTGTTTTTCCAGCTTCCTGATTGAATGGCGGAGGCTGTGTATTGCAGGATGATGTCCTCTTTTGTCTCTTGCACTACTTCCTGCAGTGTCAGGGCTCGCGGCCGGGCACAGGCCACCACGTGACAGACATGCTCGTCCGTTTCTCTCGCGTGGTGTTGTTCGCTGTCGGTAGCGGGTCGCGGATGGCAGGACAGGTAGTCTGCCGGGTTGTCTGATCCTGGCCTATATTCCACCTCAATGTTGTACGGCTGCAGCTGCAGCATCCACTTCTCTATGCGGGCAGGAGGGTGAGGGGCGGAACCCCGGAATATCGGGATCAGGGGCTTGTGGTCGGAGAAGACTTTTGCCTGCTTTCCTAACAGGTATGCCTTGAAATGGCGGCACCCCCACAGTATGGCCAGGGCTTCCTTTTCTATGTGGGCGTAGTTCTGTTCGGGTTTCGTGAGGGCCCTGCTGGCAAACGCGATGGGGAATACTCTGCCTTCACTGTCGGTTTGGGTCAGCACTGCTCCTAGGCCCACTGGGCTGGCATCAACGAGGAGTTCAGTCTGCCGCTCCACGTTGAAGAATGCCATGGTCGTGGTGGCGGACAGAGCGTCTTTGATCTGTTGAAACGCCAGTTGGTGTACTTCGGTCCACTCCCATCTTTGGTCTTTCTTGGTTAGCTCCCTGAGAGGGCTCGCAATGCTGGCGAGATCGGGGATGAAGCGTGCGCAATAGGTTGCCATCCCCATGAAACTTCTCACTTCCGAGGCAGACTGGGGTGGCTTAAAGTCCTTTATGTCATGTACTTTAGATGGGTCTGGGGATACTCCTGCTGCGCTGAAAATGTAGCCGAAGAAACATAGTTCATCTTTGTTGAACTCGCATTTTTCCGCATTGAGTGTCAAACCCGCTTCTTCAAGTCTTTTCAAGACTGCTGCTAGACGTCGGTGGTGTTCGTCTTTGTCTGAGGCGTACACAAGGATATCATCACTGATGTTGGTGGTGCCTGCCAGCCCCGTGATGACTTTGCGAATCTCGTGCTGGAAAACCTCCGTGGCGGATGATATCCCAAAGTTTATTTGCTTGTACCTCATTAGGCCGAGTTGGGACGAAAATGTGGTGATATATCGTGATTCTTTGGATAGTCTTAGCTGGTGATATCCAGAACGGAGGTCGAGTTTGCTGAATACCTTCGCTCCCGTGAGATCTACGATGAGCTCGTCAATGGTGGGAGTTACATGGCGTTCTCGGCCGATGGCTACGTTGGGAAGCCTCATGTCAATGCATATTCTTACAGCATTCGGCTGTTTCGGTTTCTGGGCTACCACCATTGACGAGACCCACGGGGTCGGGCCTGATGTTCTCTCTATGATCCCTGCCTCTTCGAGCTTAGCCAGTTCTTTCTCCACTGCGCCTCTCAGGTGAAATGGGATTCGTCTGTGACGTACTGCCTTGGGTTCAACGGTAGGGTCTATGTGGAGTTTGATGGTTCTCCCCTTTAGGCGCCCGATGCCCTGAAACAGCTTCTTGTGTCGACCTAGGAGGTTGTTAAGTTCGTCGTGTTGAACGCTGAATGCGAAGTGTATCAGCTTCAGTTTCTCTGCTGTTCTGCAGCTTAGTAAAGTCTTGCAGCCGGCATCTATGACGTAGATCCGTGCACGGCAAATGGTGTTATTGTGCGCAAAGTCTGACTTGAACGACCCCCTCACTGGGAGGGGTTTCTTGGACCCATAGGCATACAGCCTGACTTTCTTCTTGTGGAGTTCTGGTTTTGGGTGAAGTCTGTTGAACGCCGTCACTGGCATAACGTTTACTGTTGCGCCGGTGTCAATTACTACTTTGAGCGGGTCTCCGTTGGAGAGGACTGTGCACGATGGTCTCTTCTTCTGGCGTGATTTGCCTGATTCGACTGCTGATATTAGGTGTACTCGGTGCACTTGTCTTTTCCCCTTTTTCTTCCTCCCTTTGTTCCGCCTTTCGGGGGATGAGCTGCTGTCGCTGTCGTCGCTGTCACTCGTGCTCGGGGATCTTTGGGACTCATCGACTGCTCTAGCTTTACCTTTCCTCGCTTGTTGGCGGGAAGATTCTCTGGGCGCGAACTTTCTCCGTTGTTCCTGTGCTGGGCGTGGGCCTGAGTCTTTGTCATTCCTGTTCGGCGGATTCAGGCAGACGCTGCATAATGGTTAAGGCGATTGCATTTTCTGCATGTGGATCCCCAGGCGGGGCAGGATTCACCTTTATGCCATGGGCCTCCGCACCACTTGCAGGCTTGATCTCGTCCTTGTGACGGGTGAGGCCTCTGGTTCTGTTTTGGGCGCGTGCTTTGTTGCTTGGAGATGGCCGCTACGTCTTCTGCGGGTCCGGGGCTGTCTAACGGCAGTCTCTGGATGGCTGCTTCCATTACCGCTACTTGGTCTTCTGTCTGTTCGCAGAGACGCGCTGTCTCGAGAATGCGTGATAACCGCATGTTCCTCTCTGATAGAATTGCCCTTCTTAGCTTTTCAGAGGAAATCCCATTGATGATTTGGAGGCGAATGGCGAATTCCTCGTCTGGGAATTCACAGCCTACGGCCATTTCGCGAAGGCGAGCGTGAAATTTGTCCACAGTCTCTCTCTCGCGTTGTCTCGCCATACAGAAATGGAACCGCTCATAGTCTGGATTGAGGTCAGGCTTGAACATGTTGGTGAGCGCGGCTCTCGCTGCTGCGTAGTCGATGTCGCTCCCACGGTTTGGCAAGGCGTTGAATAGGCGCAGGGCTGCTGACCCCACGTTGAGTAGGAGGAAGGTGCGCATCTTTTTGGGTACGGTAATGTCTCTGGCCTCAAGGTGCATCTCAAATTGCTGCAGCCATATCTCCCACCTGATGGCAGCTACACTGGTGAAAGGGTCGAATGGGGGCATGAATGTCGTCAGCGCAGGGTGACTGCGCTCATCGGTGATGCTCCTCCTTGATGATGGGTTGGTGCTGATTCTTGCAGGGCTGGTGCTTGGGCTCGACATGTTGCACCACCGGGTGTCCTTGGAGGCTGAGGGTCACTGGTGAGCTTGTTGTAGCTGCTGGGGTACTGTAGTGGGATAGCACGTGGCCCCACGTGGTACGCTGCAGTTCGGAGCGGGCCGCGTATGATACGCACGGGCCGCGTGTGATGATGCGTACTGCGGCTCTCCTGGGGTACGGGTGTAGCAGGTTGTGCCTTTCCTTTTGATGTATTGTATTTTTTTTTTTCTTCAGCACGAGACGAGCGCTGTTCTGAGTGCGGCCGGTGGGATCGTGCGCGGATCGTGGGCAGAGCCGGGGTCGGTGCTTACCGGCATCCGCGACGTTGCGTGGGTCCATGGATGTGGCGGCTCCCTCCGATGCCGGGAGGTGCGCAATCCACTACCGCCTCGTCGCCAGTGTGATGTCTGCCGCCGCCGGTGATGCAGGCGGCAGCAGGAAGGTGAAGTGGGCCCTCGGCTGAGGCCTGCGCGGGCGCGCCACATGCAGGGCGCAGCGCTGCAATCAAACGCACGACTACACGTTGGGTTGCATAAACCCGGACTGCGTGAACCCGCCAGTTCCAGTGATTCCTTTATTTCCTCCTCCCCCTTCCGTGTCACGTGACCTTCCACGTCCAGGGCACGTGACACCACATTATGAAACCTATAGCATCGGCAGCGAAGCAAGATTACATCCGACATAAAACAGGCACAGTATGGAGAGCAGCATTGCAGCACACACACCTGTCCTGACTGTCCGCATGCAGCACTAATCTGAAAATTCAGGTTTTGGTGATTTCTCCTATTTTTTTGTGGGGAAGTTTTAAGAGGGAGGTATATATGATCATCCATGGGCACTGGGAGAAAGGGGCTAGTAGAACATCACATTTCTTTGGGGAGGGCGTGCCAAAGTGCTTCCTGACATGCCTCTCCCATCTATGTAGCCCACCCTTAACCTGAAAGAGCTTCTCAATTAATGTAGAGCTCATTTGATTATTGTTATTAGATATGGAAATGGTGAGGTTTCATTGTGTGAAATGCATCACTGCTACAACACAGTGCTTTGCAGCACACAAATCACTCCTTTGGGCATTCACCACCACACGCCCTCAATTATTTGGACTCTAGGGACGGTCCCATATTTCCCTTCTTAATATCCAAAGAGTTTAATAAACAGTCTATCACCTTTTCCTAACACCGATCCAGACTAAACGAAGTGAGTTCCAAATTTCAAAATCTAATTAAAATTCATGTTATTTTTTCAGTAGTTCTCAAAACTAAATGATTTACCGAAAAGTGGTCTAGAGCTTTGCATATACCTTTCTTCTTTTTCTGCTTCAGCTGGACTATATGCCAAAATGACAGTATTATACTCTGTTCCTTATCCAACAGAACACAGCACTTCCTTTCTGCCCCATTAAACCTAATAAAAAAAAAATATGTGTTTTTGTCGGTTTTGGGGGACTGGGGTCCCCCTGAATCTCTCCCTTTTTTCAATTCTTTCCTCCGACCCAAAACCACTTTTTCCCATTCCCAACCCCATATATCTATTTTTCTAGAATTCGATATTCTTTTGGGCGTTTTTTTATTAGGTCAATGTTCATTCGTTGTTTTCTATTCAACCATATCCCTGCACACCCCTTCAAACAGTTCTCTCACCTTCTTGTCTTCCTGTGAGTACTTTCTCTACCCTTGCTTGATTTTGGCTAAAAAGCCAGCCTTGGCGGGCACTGTCATAAATGATATGGGACCACTAGGAAGCCACTCTCATCCTTCTTCTTGAACCCTTCCTTTCTGTGGTGTTGTTTCAGTGAGTTCATCCTCTCCCCTGTCCCTTCTCTCTCCTTTGATCCTCCATCTATCTGCTCTTTCTCTATCTTCATTCTGTACCATCAACAAATCCTTCCCCTCTAATCCACTTCTAAAGCCTTTGTTCACTTTCTTTGCTGCATCCCTTTTTCTCCACCACCACCTTCTCTCTGTCTACATCCGCCTCTGCCCCTCATGCTTTCTCTATCTTTGTGCTCCCCATCCTTCCTTACACCATTTCTTTCTACACTCATACACCCAACCATTCCCTCTTCTTGCACTGAAGCTGATTCCCTGTGCATTCCCCGGGCCCCACTCTCTTGCACCACTCTCCTTCTCCTCACAACTTGGCTTGGAAGTTTAGACTCGCATTACAGAGGGGACATATTCTGGAAAAAGGAGTCAGGGGCGGTACTGGCCCACCAAACAAATGAAACCCAAGCATCTGCATCCTGCAGAAGGAAGGCTATACCTCAGTAAGCATGTACCTATGCAACCATATGCACAGCCGAAAAAGGTTTAGGGGTAGTGTGTCTACTGCTGTCTTTAATATTTATAAGGACGGCCAGTCTGAGAAAACAAATACAATAACAGACCCACCTTGCTGCTGTCTTGCCTTCTGGGTTGTTGAACACTCTGTGACTTTTTCTTTGAGTGCATGTATACCTTCTGGGCTCAGGCATGGGTGTGGCATGGGCCTTGGAGGCAGGGCGGCCCCTCCAAGCCCTTGGAAAGGTGATTGTGCTACAGCTTCAGTTCTTGCAAATTGTTTGGCCATAAAAACATTGATAGGCTCACAGGAGAGCAGCTGCACAATGCTCTCACAAGCACTCAGCCTGAGCAAAGAAATTAAAAGGTCTGCTTCTTATCGATGTGCTGGATGGTAATGGGAACACCATGTCCTCTCCTTGCCCTCACCCCAAACCTCCCCTGGACTACCTGCCATAGATATAACTGCAAGGAGACCTGCAAAGAGAATTCTGAAAACAAACGCTGCAAAGCGAATTACTTTATCAACACAGTGTGACTTTGGAGTCAGGTGCAGGGTGGTCCCTTCTTTCAGTCATGTGTGCCCCCTGCTGAGCCCACTATAGGCACACGCCTAGATGGCCAAGTGGTAGCACCGGCCCTGGGCGTGTTACATCCACGTAACTCCTCCTCATCTTAATAGTTACTTATGAGGCACCAGCCTCCATGACACGAACCCTTTTTTATTTATTTTTCCTTAAAACCTGAACCCTTCCTCATCCCAAAGTATCATTTCCCTTTTATTTATTTATTTATTGATTTAATTAATGTATTTATTTTTTTGAATTTGTAAAGCGGCTAGCGGCCCGGAGGCATGATGCCCATGACCCATGATGCACTTGTTAAAACATTTCCCGCCCTCATGTAGCAGCTCGGGTATACTGCTGGGAGTATGGTCCTAGGGTGAAACCTCTCGCTACGGGGCTTCTGAGGGGCAGCATTGCTGATTCCCTATTAGAAGATTCTATCCGCTGGGCTATTTAGGGATTCCACTTGGACGCTCCTGCGGGGTGAGGAGGATTACTACACGTGTGCGTCAGGACTTTGACTCATTTGGAAAGGGTGTGTGGACCGAGTTGCACAGACAGAGTGTGGACCACACTGACAGGTCAGCACACTGTCATAAATACGGTGGGTGCTGCAGCAGAGATTTGGCCATATTTGGTTAAGGTCTGTGGGCCGAGTGGCACAAATACAGCATGGGCCCCGCTGACAGCAGCATATGGGGAGTGCAGCAGCATGGACCGCATGTTTACCAACTGTGGAAGGGGGGCTGTGTGGAAAAAATAATATTTTATTTATTGTGTGGTTTAGCTCAAAATATGTACTTTTCACACATTACAGTGGTATTACGATTAAAATCATTATTTCATCAATACCAAACATTAAAAAGCAAAAATCAAAAAACTAAAACAAACAAAAAGAATAGGCAGTAGGGAAATGAGCGTGGAAGGCATTTTAAGTCGGGATGTTCTGCCATAATCTCAGGAGCAGGAGGGCTATGGAACATGAATAGAAGCCCATCTGAGGGTTTTCCGTTTCAGTCCTGATACAGTCTTGCAGGCATAAGCTCCAAGAAGATATAACGTTGTACACCTCTGTAAAGCGCTCTGCTATGTATCTGTATTGGTGTATACCTCTGTAAAGCACTCTGTGCGTCTCGAAGCTAGGTCTGCACTCACTAAACACAATAATAATAATAATAATAATAATAATAATAATAATAATAATATGGAAGACAAAGATTCTTCCACTTGTTCCTCTTCTATCACTCAGCACAAGAAGAGGAAAAGGCCTCAAGCTCACATCCGACAAAGAACAATTTTTTAAAGGGTCCTGAAAGAGTACTCTAGAAGTAAAAAGAAAATACTGAGTACGTGATGGAACGACTACTGCCCTGCAGGAGTAGCGGGATGAATGGTGTATAAAACTCCTACTCAGCCCAACACTACTTCGTAGCCATCAGTGATCCCAATCACAAAGGCGAAATAGGCACAGCCCGGTCCTTCACCCCTTTAAGGTGGCATGGGCCAAGGGCAGGCTACAGCCTTCGGGAGGGGAGTGGGCTAGCAGAGACCCTTCCAAATAAAAATAATATTTGGGTACTGACATAAAAGAATGTTCAACCAAGGTTCTATAGAGACAGGATACTTTAATTATCCAATTATCCTAAAAATACAAACACACTAATCAGAAACATTATAACCCACCCCTGTAAGAGAAAACACATAATATGCAGACTTTAAGATGAAAGAGGTTCTCTGGGTCCAAAGACAGGCGGAGAAAAGCAATATATTCAGCAGCAATGTCTAACTTCAATGACAATGTCTTTGGAAATAAAGCAAGTGGGGTCTTAAATGTCACTAGGGCCATTAAAGGTAGGCCTGGGGGACAGAAACACTACAAATATGGTTTAGTCTTGTTCTTGAGGCTTAACAGCTTCTATGCACTTTACACTGGGTGGCATTGAGATAGTTGAGCCAGTGGTTCCCAAGGGATTGGGTGCATTGAGATAGTCGAAAGCGGGTTGAGCTGGGAAACAGAGCCCAAGAGCTGTTCTTTGACTCCTGTGTTGCTGAGCCCCCATTCAAAGGTCTCCAGGGATAAGGGGAGTCTGTGTCCTACCTTTCCTAGGCACTGCAGGAAGGGTGTCAGAGAGCACTTGCAGGGGCTGTCACTTAGAGTGAGTAGAATCCTGATCCAGTGTACTGGCAGCAGGTAGGCATTGTCAACAGAGACATTCACCCCAGGTGTTCCTCTGGCATGAGTGAGGGAAGGGTACATTTCCCTTCTTGGAGCCTCTAACCTCGCCTTCATGTCAGAGGACCTTGGGCAGATTATTTCCTGGTGAAACACTTAAGTTGTTTCATATCATGACTTCTGAATTGGTCTAATCCTTGCTGATGCCATCAGTGTCTTTTCCTGCTGATGTCAGTACTTTCTCTGCAGGAAGAGGAGAGGGGGAACAGAAAGAGTGGGAGCCCTTGAAGATTGCAAGAGGTGGGACTCTTCTCTGGACTGGTACGCCTCTCCTAGTTGATCTAACTCTTTCCTCTCTCCTGCATACCCTGCATCAAAGAGTCTTGAGTAATTAGCACCCTGGGTGAGTTTTCTCCCTGGCCTGCAGAGACTGGCATCCTGGTTGACAATCCTTTCCCTGGAGCAACAAAGGTTTTGCTAAGGATGAGCTCAAATGGTCTATTTTGGGTAAAACACAGTCCAAGACAGTGAAGTCACAGAGGGCCATGACAGCAAGCATCACTAGAAACCAGGTTGACAATAAAATGACACCCGGATTCTGGCCAGTATATTTGTGGATTCTGAGAGGCCACCAAATAGCTTACATTTTTATATTAATCCGCCACCAATAGTGATAGATTACCTTAACATTGAGCTTGTAATTCTTGTGCCTTGATGCAGCTGTTGTCTCCAGAAGCACTAGTTGCGGAAGAGTTGATCCTTGCATTCCCCTTGTTTTATGTTTACTTCTCTGATATATCAACATTGTTCTCAGATTCTTCATATGATTTGGGGAGCACGCATTCTTGGTTAATTTAATTTACCATGCCTGTGGCATTGGGGAACAACCAATCTCTGGTTGCCACGTGCCACAGAATTCGTGGGCTCTCTGTGCAGTAGACTATTCTCCCGGTACACTGTGCACAACCTAGGGGCCTCTCCCTGGGCCTGTTACCTCTCCCAGCTTTCACAGGCCTGCCACAGTGGGGCAGCCTCTCTGTACCTGGCAAATATCAGCCTTGTTTTGGCTGCCAGCTGAGGATAGCGTGCGCAGTTCTGGCAGACCACAGAGGTCGAAGCTACCATGTCCTCCATCTCAGGTTCCTTTTCTATGGGTGCACACAGGTTATGTTCTATGGGAGCGCACACGTTCCTTTTCTGTGGGAAGACACAATTATATAGGTTGGATCAGTGTGGTCCATCGTTAAAGCCATTCCCTAGCTGTTTTGGGTTCCATCAGGCTGTTTAAGTAATACCCATGTGAGTCTGTAACTGCCATGTTGCAAAACTACAATACAGCTGCTGAGAGGTGTCAGTGGACAGGCTCAGCACTATTATATATTTGCACTATACCTTTCAGCATGGAACATTTATGAAAGTGAGTCTGATTAGCAAAGCTCACTTTCAAAGGATAATTTACCACCATCATTTTAGGTTCCAAAAATCAAAAAAGGGCAGGCTAGCCTGCACTCACAGATGGAATGTGGGCACACATACACCCTAGCCAAAAATGGTTGAACACCTCCCTTCTAATGGTCTGGCTCAGCATCAAGGTGAAAATATCTACAGAGACCAACTGCATGGTTGGTCTCAGTAGTTCTGGGTTTATGTTGAATGTCTATATTCAACCCTGTCATGGATATTGCCCACAATAAAACAATTTTGGATGTTCTCCCTGCATAGCCATTAACCATCTGAGAGGCCTGTAGTCTATTTAAAAAGTAAAAGAAAACTAGAAGGAGAATACAAAATGTAGCCATTCAACTTATGGATGGCCCAAACTACCTCAAATTCTTCTTTTTCAATTGTGGCCCAGTTTCTCTCCCTGAGTTAGTTGCCTGCCTGACAAAGTCACAGTAAATATATTGCATCCAGTGTCCAATCTGCCTAAGAGTAATGACTGATAGGACCAACCCTGAGCTATTTCCAACCCCCTGAGACAGCAACTAATTAGAAACACCAGGTCCTAAAAAAGCATGGTATTCAGGACCATATCTCCCAAGGTACGCAAGGTTTAGAGATCCAAAACCAGGAGCAGATAACTGGGTGTCTTTCTGGGATTCAGGGAATGATAAGCTATGGGGAAACACCAGCCCACCCAGAGAGACCCCTTAGTCAAAAGGTACGGAACCTCAAAAGGAAAAACCTAACTTATTCCAACCTCACCAGGCATTAGTACTTGTGAAGCAGAATGGGTTTCTGCCTCCCCAACAGCTGTAGCATTTATTAATCCCTTCCACCTCCCCAAAGGATACATTCGTTTTGCACAGGTATGAACATACTAGAAGCTTGCCTGTCCTTCGTGGTGGTCTGGCTAACATCAGAAATCCACAGAATGAACTTCTGTGTAGAGGAACAGCCAGGAGGAAAGGCAGGAGCAGAGCAGCTAACAACCAGCTCCTGCACTTGCAGCAAACTGAAAGAACTCCAAGATGGTGTAACGCCTTTTAAAGACTTTCCTCTCCTGGCTTGGATAGGAACATACTTATCCAATCAGTGTAAAAGTTTGCCTTAGCCAATGGAATAACAGTGAGGGCTTTAAAACAGAGGCTAAGAAACACATACTGTGGCCCTTATTGCAAGTTTTGCAGTGCAGGAAAAGTGCCGGTGAAAGTGGCGGTAATTCTGCAACTGCCACGTTTCCCACACCGTAAAACTAAAAGTTTGCCGTGGGAGTTACCTGATTTAAGGCCCCCACTGGCACAAAACAGCCAATATTTCTGGCACCGGTATTATCGGTATTATCAGTGCCGGAAATACCACCAATCCCCTCCATCGAGTCCTCTGGGATTCCATGGAAATAGTGATTTGCTGCCGGCTCCGGCACCTGGAATATCCTGGTAATAGCGGGATATCAGGCACCGGTAACAGTAGGTCTGTTTCTCGGTATGCCTCTGGAATTGCCGGTAGGATACTGAAAAACGTATAATAAAGGCCAGTGGCCCTCATTACGACCCAGGCGTTAAGGGGTTAACGGCGCCGTAAAAGTCTGCGGTGCCGTTAACCCCTTAACACCTTACTACGAGGTCCCTTTGCGCCTCCAGACCTAAACGGCTGGTCTGGACCAGCCGTTAAAATAGGGACCCGCAAAGGGACCTTGATGGCAATTACGGTACCACATTTTGCGGTACCGTAATTGCCGCCTTCCCCATTCCCATTGAGCCCTATAGGGCAAAAATGGGAATGGGGAAGGGCCATGCAGAAAGGGGGAATTACCACCCCGCCAACCTTGGAATGGGGTGGTAATTCCCCCTTTCTCCATGGCGGACTCCGGCATGGACCATGGTACTAATAGCACCATGGTTTAGCGCCGGAGTCCTAATGAGGCCCAATGTTTTGAGCTGGGAGCTAAGGAGAGGAGTTCCCTGAGGAAGCCGGAGATCACAAGGGTGAGCCCAGAAGAGGAGTGTGCCTCAGCGAGAGGAGAGAAGCTACTTGAATACTTGAAGAGGAAGGTGCTTCAGTGAGGGGTAGAAGAGCCCCCCGAACCTCAAATATGGGGTCTGCTCCAGTGTGGAGGAGAGGAGTCCACTGAAGCCCAGAAGAGGGGTGTGCTCCAGTGAGGTAGAAATGAGCCATCTGAACCCCAAAAATATGGTCTGCTCCCGTGAGGTGGACAGGATTCCCATGATTCCCAGAAGAGGGGTATACTCCAGCGAGGGTGAGAAGAGCCACCAGATCCCCAAAAGTGGGGTCTGCTCCAGAAAGGGGTAGACAACCCCCTCTAAAGCTTAGGAAAGGGGTGTGGACCAGTGAGGGGGAAGAGAGCCCCACCTGGACCCCAAAAGGATGGTCTGCTCCAGTGAGGTGGACAGGATTCCCATGAACCCCAAAAGAGGGGTATACTCCAGCGAGGGTGAGAAGAGCCACCAGATCCCCAAAAGTGGGGTCTGCTCCAGAAAGGGGTAGACAACCCCCTCTAAAGCCTAGGAAAGGGGTGTGGACCAGTGAGGGGGAAGAGAGCCCCACCGGGACCCCAAAAGGATGGTCTGCTCCAGTGAGGTGGACAGGTTTCCCATGAACCCCAAAAGAGGGGTATACTCCTGTGAGGTTGGGAAGAGCATTCTTCAAAATTGTGAGGCAGAGTTACAACAGCAAACAGTGGAAAAGAATATCCCAGGGAGACAAGCCCCCCTGGAGCCTAGAAGAGGGGTGTGGACCAGTAAGGGGGAGGAGAGACCCCCCAAAAACTTAAAGGTGGAGTCTGTTCCAGTGAGGCCGAGAAGAGCCCCCTGAACTTCAGAAGAGGGGTATGCTCCTGTGAGGTAGAGATGAGCCTCTGGGACCCCAGAGCAGGGGTGGGCTCAAGTGAGAAGAGGAGAGTGCCTTAACACAAAGAGAGCCCAGACCCAAGAGTAGGGAGGGATGAGAAGTAGAGAGAGCGAGAGAGAGAGAGAGATAGAGAGAGATATTGGCCCCAGAAGAGGGGATATGTAGCAGAATAAGTTAACCAGAAGAGCAGGGCTATAGTGAAGACAGAGAAAGTGTGTAGGGCACGATATCCCTGGGAGAGTGAGCAGGGCACTACATCCCTAGGTATGGACTAATGATCAGGATCATGGCACTATATCCATGGGTGTTGAAGAGTGAGCAGGGTGTTATATCCTTGAGTACAAGACAGAGAGAAGCTGGCTTGAAAAACCTGTTTTAAATGGGATAGATGGTCTTTCGAGGTTTGGCAGAATACTGCAACTCCGTCTAAATAGGCAATACTGAATTCTTCTAAGTTAGATAGGACACGGTTTACCATCCCCTAAAATATGTCTCAGGAATTTTTAACCCAAAGTTAAACAGGTTGTGTCCTCCTGGTGTAGAAAATGCAGACCTTTCCCCTGCCTTGTCAATCAGGGCAACCTGTCAGTGCGTGGCCTTGAGGTCAAAGGTGCTCATGTACTTGTCAGTGCCTAACTTATAGATGAGCACATGAGCAGCAGGTATGAGGTGTGTACCCTATGAGACTGCCTAGGGGCCATTGTATCAATTAAGTGGTACGCCTCACTGATGTTTTCCAGAACCACAAAGGGTCCAGTGTACTTGCCCTGAAGGTCATTGGGTTTGACAGATTTCACTACCCAGACCAAGATCCTGGAGTGCTTTCTGTCACTGTGGCCTTCTGTTCATGCCAGTCCTTCCTTAAGTCCTGGTTGGCCTCCAGATTCTTTGTTTGTTTTAATGTGCCATGTATTGGGCCATACTTGATCTGAACCCAAGTACATAATCCATTATGTTGCTGGAAGGACTTCGGGGGTTGTCCTCGTATACTTCTCTTGTCAGACTAAGAAACAGGATGGCCAAACAGAAGCTCAAATTGACAGAACCCTACTCCATTTTGTGGGCACCTCTATATGTTGAACAGTAGACATGGCAGGTGTACATCACATTTTCTTTGCAGGTGCTCTTCCAAGTCACCTAACTTGAAGTTCAGGGTCTTGTTGAATCTCTGAAGATGCCAATTGGTTTGAGGATGGAAAGCTGTAGAGAACCTATGAGTTACACCAAACTCCTCCCACATTGCCTTCATATACACAGATATGAAGTTGGAGCCCCTGTCATAAATGTCTTCTTAGGGGAACCCAACACACGAGAATATCCCTCTCAGAGCCTTGGCTCCCCCCACAGTGGCTTTTATACTGCTCAGTGGGACTTTTTCAGGTTACCGTGGGCATGTTCTAATACTACCAAAATGTACCGGCTCCCTGAGGTGGTTTGGGGATCCAAATGACCCACATTGTCCCCCTGTAGTCTTGAAAGTCTGCCCAAACACTGGTAGCAGAATTAAGGGGCCCTTTATCACCCCACCTGACTTTTTAAATTTGTTTAATGAATTTCATTGTGTGGATAACACCTGGAGGTAACAAACTGCAGAAGAGATAAAACACAAAAACAAAATTAAATAAAATAGGGATTTATCATAAGCTTAGCAAGTGTGGCAGGAGTGAACAGATTCCTTGATTTGTACCCCCACGTGAGGCAAGTAAATATGGGCAAACACCCTGGCAGCTGTCTTGGTCACTTCTAAGTGACCTGCCAAAGGAATGTTGTGAGCCAAGTCCAGTTGCACCGGGGAACAACCAATCTCCAGTCGCCCCATGCTTCAGAATTTGTTGGTTCACTGTACAGGAGACCATTCTCCCAGCGCACCTTCAGCGACCCAGGGACCTCGCCCTGAACCTGTTCCTCTACCAGCTTTCGTAGACCTATGAGAATGGGTCAGTCTCTCTGTGCCTGGCAAACGCCAGCCTAACTTAGGCCTCTATCTGTGGAGAACTCACTCAATTATGTCTGGCACCTGAGGCCTGACGCTACTGACTACTCCATCTCAGGTTCCTTTTCTATACCAGTAGGAAACCCTAAAATAATTGAATCCTGTGCTACACCTATAGGTACATCAGTGCCCACTACAGACTCTCCCGCAGGAGCAGGCACCTCACTGGACTTCGGATCTGCACTAGATTCTACCAGGGTCTCTGGTCTTTTACACTCTCCAGCAGGAAAATCTTCAGGGCCGTTGGCCTCGAGGCTTCTTCCCTGGCTGCTTGCTTCGCCTTAGATCTGGTGACTGATGCTATTATTTTAGGATCATGAATGTCATTGCCTAAAAGAGAATGGAAAATAAACAATGGACCTAGGCACAAATGAGGCCAGAGAAAATACTTTAAAAACATGCAAATTTTATAATTTCATATCAGACAGATGTTGCTTTCGTATAGAAAAATAATTTCAATGTTATTTGTTCCAAATATATTTATACATCATACAATTCTCAGCATCAGTCTCTATTCTTTCATACTTTCACACATACCTTCAATATCTCATCTATTTCAACAAACAATGTGAAAACGCAAATTCATCACACCAGAACAAATAAAAAATCCCATCAATCCGAGAGAAAACAACTGTAGTTATTCTCTGAACAATAGATGGACACTTATATGTAGATAAACAGTAATGACATTGATGGGATTGTTTATTTGTTCTGGTGTGATGACTTTGTGTTTTCACATTGTTTGTTGAAATAGATGAGATATTGAAGGTATGTGTGAAAGTAGGAAAGAATAGAGACTGATGCGAAGAAATGAATGATGTATAAATATATTTGGAACAAATAACATTGAAATTATTTTTCTATACGAAAGCAGAATTTGTCTGATATGAAATTATAAAATTTATATTTTTTGAAAGTATTTTCTCTAGCCTCATTTGTGCCTAGGTCCATTGTTTATTTTCGATATATAAGTTTACCTGGAGGATCTATGGTACTTACAGGTACCCTTCTATTTAACCTAAAAGAGAATGGGCCTCATTCCGAATTTGGAGTTAATTCAGTGGTAATTCTTCAGAATCACCACCAAAATTGGTTATTGTTACCGTCACTTGTTCCAGTGGGTTTACCATGGTATTAAAAGTGGTGGTAGGGCGGCGTTAGTTCCGATTTTAGGAGCCCATAGGACTCCATGGGGTTTTTGGTGGAATTACTACAAGCAGTAATTTCGCAGCAGTCATTCCACTGATTTTTGGTTTTACAAACTCGGAATTTGGCGGAGCAGTAAAAATAGCAGTAATTCTATTACTGCCAAAAAAGTGGTGGTAACGGAATTACCACCACTTTTTTACTGCTCCGCCAAACTTATAATGAGGCCCAATGTACCGAAATGAAGTCTTTCACTGCTACGCAGCACTTGGAGGTTTGCCCCATCCATATAAACTCTACCATCAACAATGTGGCCATAAAACCCTCTGACACTACAATCAGGGTCTTGGGCATACTGCCCATCTTGCACTCATTGTCGCCTCACATGCGGAGCGACTAGCAGTTGAGCCTCAGTTCGGAAGCTTTGTTCCGAATTGATGAAGACATGCTCCAAAAAAGATCTGTGTGTTTGCGGTAATTAGGGTCTCTTCAAGGGACCCCTTACCTTTCCCACTAGCGACCATTTGGCCACTCCAAGGCCTAGTGGGAATTCATCTGCTATAATGGCCACATTCATAATGGCCTCTTCCACGGGACCAGCACTGACTAAAGACTATTTAAGTGCACCATTACAGGCTTGATCTGCTTCCTATGGGTCAAGTCGCACACAGAAAACAACCTTTGGGTTTTCTGGGTATTGGTCCCCAGTGTTAGAGGAACCATCAATCTTGTTTTCTGTGGAAGCTGATGAGCCACGTGTCTGGGATTCCCGATTAGATTTTTGGGGGCCCTCCTTCGAAGACGGTCAGAACCTTTGTCCTTAGCCTCCTTTTGTTTACTCTTGTACACAGCCTTCTCTTCTTATATTGGTTTGCTTGCCTGAGCCTTTTGCTGGATGCAAATACTCACATACCTGTCAGCAGCATTTGCAGCTCCCTAAAATCTAGGATATTCTCGTCCACTGTTTGCTGGTGTACCTCTGCCTCACAATTTTGAAGACTATTCTCACATGCAACCAAATTATATTTTCCTTCAAACCTCTGAACTTTGTTTCCAGTCACCCACCCACTCAGATACTTCCGAGACAAATGTGTTAAACCCTCATTGGTTTGATTGCCCCTTTTTGTAAGTTCTCAAAACTCTGCAGGCACTTCTGTGGGGTTTTGCAAAACTTCCTGAGGGTGGCTGTCTTTGTTATTAAAAACATTAGCCTCTCCTCTAGCGATGAATGATGACATCAGCACCGTGAGTCAGAAAGCGGATCATCAGGGATGCACCTCACAATGATTCCTCCATATCCTAAAGTGGAAAGGCCAATTCCAGCGTTTCAAACCGGTCAAAGATGTCTTTCCGCATCTCATATGGATGGACTAAGTCCTTGGGGACATGGTGCCTAGGCTTTCCTTAGGTGCCACTGCTTGAAATACTTACCTCCCACTCTCAAGGCTATCTACAGATATCCCTCTTTTTGTCAAGCTCAAGCTTGTGCAGCTCTAGCATCACCCATTCCTTCTGTTTCTCCTCTGCTAGAGCGATCCTCCTCTCTTCTGGAAGGAGCTTCCCAGCATCCAGGTACCGTGGGACATGGCTAGGATTTGGGACCACGCTGCCTGCCCTTTGGGAAGAATGGCAGGAACAGCTATCACTGTCACTGGGCCTCATTACGAGTATGGAGGTAGCCATGGTGCTATTAGCGGCATGCTGCCTCCATACCGGGCTCCAATACCGGGTTCCTGCCATAAGGACTTACCGGGTCATTCCGACATAGGAGGACCCGGTAATTCCTCCTTGCAGGAACCCATCCCCATTCCCATTCGAGCCCCAAAGGGCTCAATGGGAAAGGGGAGGGAGGTAACAACTGGCCCGTGACTCTTCCCCTCACGGGACCCGGAAAGGATGCCTGGTTTTACCAGGCATCCTTACAGGGTCCCGCAAAGGGAACCTCGTAATTGCGCATCCCGTAAGGAAGGGTGCTGGTCCTGTACCGGCACCCTTCATCACGGGAGCGCAAGCCTCGTAATGAGGCCCACTGTCTGCATCCACTATGACCCCCCCACTGGAATGGGTACCTGGCTTGGGGGCTCAAGTTCACTTCTCGCCTTGGTCTCTTCAGCCACCCTTGTCTCCCCAAAACCCTGGAGGCTTTTCAGCATTTCAGCTTGCTAGCTTTACTGGCAGGGAGGAGTCCCGTTTCACAAAGGGAGCTGTAGTTCAAGCCCTTTATGTTCAGGTTCTTTTTGCAAACGTGTTTAAAAAACACATGGTAGGGTTTGTAACAATGCCTGTACAGTATTTTCGATTTTGAATGACTAAACTAGATGCACAGTGTGTGCTAGTTTCCATTGCTGCCACCAGTGTTACCTAATGGCTACTGCTCTGTTGTAGTACATGGACGAGTGGTGTATAAAACTTCCACTCAGCCCTGCACTACTAAACCAGTTATGATCCCAATCATAAGGGTGAAACAGGCACAGCTGGACAGTCATACCTTTTTCATCTCTTGGGGGTAACGTGGGCCGATGGCAGACTATACTCGGTTTACTGTCATTTTACGGAAGCCTTTTTTACCGAGGTACATTTTACTGAACATAAAAAAATACCTATTATTGCTTTTAATTGGGTGGGGGGGTACCCCACCCCAACCCCCTACCCACCCCCATTATTCCCTTGCCCCCATATTTAATATAATTTCTGTATTTATTCTGTAAATTTTACCTCTGTAAAATGTTTTTGATAAAATGACTGGGTACCGCTATACACTTCAGGGGGGATGTGAGCTAGCAAAGAAGCTTCCAAACAAAAATACTACCAGGGTACTGCAATAAAGAAAATGTCCAACAACGGTAGCATAGGAGATTTTATTCAAATTAAACATTCAAACACACAAATTAGAACCACTAATCCCCCGTGCCTCATGCTAAAAAAAGAAAAAAACACTCCAACTCCCAGAGAAAGTTTAAGGGTTTTTATTGACTTCTTAGGCAGGGCCCTTCAGACTGCCCCTCTCTTGTTTAGCAAGCACCAGACGCTCCCTAACCCAGGTGTCCCTACTCCCTGGGTTAGTATATACCCCTATTGCCTACTTCTAGCTCATGGATCATGATGACCCAAAGGCGACAGCCTTATGTCTAAGCTCTCTCTGAGACTTCCTAGATTGGCTCTACTCTACCAATGTTGTTAGTGGCTAAAGGACTATACATGTGTCCCTTCTAGAGACTCTCCTAGACTTGGCCTTCTTCCTTTCACGACCCAATGTTAATTTCCCTGTTTCTGAGTGCTGTTCTGCTGGATGTATGTGATCTGCTTGCAAACATTTTGTTAGCGGGCAGACCGCCCGCAGTAAAACTAATCGGGTGCCAGTTTTGACTGTTCATTGAAAACGGGGGCCTGAGCAACTTTTGTCCCCATCTCCATTGTTAAGGATGCGTGGGACACCCTTGCAACCACCGTTCCTCATGTTCAGGTAAGTAGGTAAAAAGGGAAGAAGGTCAAAACCTACACCTATAATTAGGTCAAAAAGACCTAATGAACAAAAGTAAACAAACAAATTGTATAATACTGTTCTGCTTAACCACCCACCTTCTCCCATTCTCCCTACAACTTTCTTTTGTCCCTCTGATGTTCTTTCTCTCCCCCACTGCCTGCCTCCATCCTTCGATGTACCTACTCCCCTCCACACTACTACTCCCTCCTTCAGACTACTACCACTTCACACTGCTACTACCACTCCACCCAACCTTCTTCACATGCACCCTCCGTTTACTCTCTCAATTACCTTCCAGCCACACCCTACACTCCTTCTAATGCTCTCGCTCAACTTGCATGCTGTCAGGGCCTGGCTTCATAATCCATAGCTGCTGCTAACCACACTCCTCCACCCCAAAGGGCACCCCACTTTCAGACTCAGAATGATACTAAATGTGGCCCACCTCAAGCGGAAGAGGGAGTGTGACGAACCACAGGGTTGTGTCACTTCTCCCAGGAGGGGACCCTTTCCTTGTGATGCTAGGGAGGTGAGCCTGCTACGCAACATTCCCCCTAGGGACAGCAGTAAGTGGGACCTTACAAGGAGAGACTCCTCTGTTGGGGATAAGGACTCCCATTCAAACATGGTACTCCCCGAAATATTCTCTTGTGAACCATCAATAACATCCATGCTTCAGAGAAGGCCATCAGATCAAGCCACTATTTGTTACTGTAATATTAGCCCTAACATTCATCTTGAAGTAATGTCTGCAAAAATCACTGAGACAAAGAAGAGAACTGAGCGAGCAATACAGATTGCTCCAGGGTCTAAAGACATCCAAATTGTGATGAAAAAGCCTAAACGAGTAAGAGACGATACTCATAAAAGAGAGAAAGGACTTTGATGTTACGCTGGGGAGGATCCAGAATATGGTTATAAAAATGGAAGAAGGACTTAGGGTGGAGTGTGAAGCCCGGGATGTTTGAACCACGAAAGAGCTGGGAGCTGCCGAGTACTGCGAAATCCTCAGTCATGAGAACCTGGCCTGTGGGCATAAGGAAGTGGCATCGGGAAACCAGAGAACCGTGTCATGCACGGCAAGAGAACTGCGAGGAAAGGAGAACCGAGGGAGCAGTGCCGTGACCTGGGAAAGGTGGACTGTCCAGTCCAGAAATAGCATTGAGACCACTGCCCAGCCCTTGGCTAGTCCTGACACACACACACACACTAACAACACAGTACAACTGCTCTCACCAACAAATATCTCACCTTTTCTCCAATTTGTCACCACATTCCAATCCACCAGCCTTCCTCCTGCTTGTCTCTTGGTCTGCCACCTGTGAGCTCACCCGAACTACTCACACCTTTCTGTTTCCTGTTGCCACTTTTATCTCCCCACTCCTTGTCCCATTGCTTGGTGCCCCTGCCCAATTTGGCCCTGTCTTCCCTGCCTGGAGGTGTTACAACCAAGGGAAGTTACAAGTAGCATGTTAAGCTCCACCCCTTTCCACGCATGCGGCTGCCATGCAGCAACAATGGCTACCCACGTTGTTAGAGGTCCTTGGTGTGGATCCCCCCAAGTTAAGTACAGTCTCTGCTTAACTGCTGCTCCATGGCAAGTCCTTGCAGCAATGAGATGGCACAGCCACTCAATCTCACTGCATGCCTGCACAGGGGAGCAGTGCGCAGTGTCTCTGGCAGACGCATAAGCACTCTGGATTTTTTTTCACTCTCTCCCTCTCTCTCACTCTCTCTCTCTCTCTCTCTCTCTCTCTCTCTCTCTCTCTCGCTTTGTGGTTCAGATGCCTTAAGACCAGTGGTGTGGGGGAGCTGATGGGTTGTGGTCCTGCAGGAGGTCTCGCCACACCTCTGTGGTCTCACTTTTGATTCTAGCAGGGGAGGACTGGTAATATTTGGCCTGGGGGGCAAGTACAATTTACTGGCCAGTTGTACAGTGGCGAAAGCCCACAATGTAACAGCCCCAACTCCCAGAACATTTAAACTCAATACCAACCTCTCCCTGTCCTTCACATTCTCAAGTATATATATAGTCGACATTATTCACATTACTTTCCTTTTATGCAATATATCTTTCATCTATGTCTGTGGTTTCTTAGAGACACAGGCCTTAAGGAACCTCCCCCACATACCAAACGTACCAACATTATTTCACCAGGATAATATAATTTGGTGAAATGGGAAAGCTGGGATTTGAGCCCAGGTTTCTTTTTGTCCCAGTTTGCAATTTGACAGCAGTTTAATTCTTCTTCCATCTCATCCCATCTTTAGTTTGAGACCAAAGTAAAGAGGTGGACAATATACAGGTTTCATTGGTAGGGCTAGGTTAGGGGGCCTGGCTTCGCTCTAAGAGTCAAACAAGTGCTGGCACAGCAAGAGACCCATAGCTGGTTTCTTGCCTCGACACACAACAACACAAACACCATACCTGGCACCCTGTCTACTCACACATCCCACTACATAAGTACCTCACCTGGCATATTGCTTGCCCACTAATATGCCTTTATAGAAATGGTCAATATTTATTTACGGAGTAACACTATAGATTATAAACCCATACCAGTAAGACACTCCCTAGAGATAGTTAAGGAAAATAAGGCACAGTGATGAAAAGTGATTTGCTCAGCATCACATAAGATGTCAAATGTGGAATGTAGGGATTCGACCCTGACTTTCTCGTTACACAGATTCTATTTTAGACAGCAGAGGAGACTTGATCCTCTCCTATTCCATCTTTAATCTTAGAACCAATGGAATGCTTTATGAAAAGTTGTCATACAAGGGCTAAAATAGAGCACTGTTTAATAAATCGGGCAAAACGAAGTCTTAATTGAAACATATGTTCATACAGAAAGTCTGCACCACTTCATAAAAAAAAGGAAAGGGGTTGAGCCAGTCCCACAATGGGGCACAGTAGCATGCAGATTAGGCCCATATCTCAGCAACAGTCACCCAATCTGCTGATCTACCTTTACAGATTTGCACCTCTGTCTCATTTGCTCTATTTTCTTTACCCATCACCAGCCTGTGTCCTTTCTCTGCACCGCATCCTTAATGCACCTTTAACCCCTTCCTTAACTTTCACACTTGCATTCCCCTTTTGTGCTATGCCTTAAATGAATCCTTTCACTTACCTCGCTTGCATACCCTTTACTTGCCCAGATTGCTCAGTCACCAATTCCTTGTCACTCACCTCCATCCATTGCCCTGGCCCACATGTAGAGTGTAGACAGCCCCTGCCGGACATGACAAGAAGTGGTATCAGGGTCTTGCTAGCAAAAGTGGCTCTGGGGAGTGCACCTGGTGAATGTAGAGCAAAAGACGTAAAGGGGACTTAGCTTTTATGGTGCTCACAAGATGCACTTTCTTGGAAAGTCTGCTTCATATTTCAGTTCATGGAAGTAGAGAGAACTGCAAGGGGAGTCTGGGATTTGGTGATGGAGAAGGCCTAAGAGTGACCTATCATATTTATTTGTGTTTTCAATGAAGGTGGAGTGTGTGTCTGCGTGTTTATGTTCGGTTTGTGCAGATTGTATTTGTGACTGGGTAAAGTGTGTGTGGAAGGATGCATCTGTATTCATGTGACTGTATCTATATATGTGAATATGCTGTTGATTTGTATAGGTGTCTTTTGTTGGTCAGATAAGAGTGTTCTGGTCAGGACAAAAAAATGAAAGACATAGGGGGCCGTTTAGCGTTGGTGGTAATGGTTAAATCAGCAGCATTTGGCAAACACTGCTGATTTTACTGCCTATCAAATTCAGGGTTTGATCAACTACTACCGGCAGCATACCGAGAGAATACCGGCAACAGTTATTTTGGCAGAACTTCTTCGGAAAGGTAGTGCAGCTGATTCCGTGCAATACAGTGAAAATGTTTTTAGAAAGGGCCATGCCCCATCTCACCCCGTTACCCATGTAATACATAAAAAAATCAGAACTGGCCCTTTTATACATAGAGAAAATGTACAATGGTCTGAGCCACGTCTGTACACAATCCATGTGCATTATCCATGTACAATTTCACACTGAAGGTGGAAATGGCTGAAACAAATATTTTATTTAAACAAACACCTTTCTAATTAACAACCAGAAGAGGTGACATTTCCAAAATACCTCACACGGTATTACAAGAATACACCTCTTTCTGGTGGCAAACTCTAAATTGCACAGAATGTCAGAAATACCACTAGTGGAGGTGGTAAGTTCTCCAGCGGTATTTCATAAAACACATTTCCAACCCTTAGTTTGTAGTCAGCTATAAATAAGAACCTGAATGTTACATCTTTCTGTGTACATTTTTCAACTATGCTCAACAGTGAGTACCCCAAACACCCTAACAGCCATTTCCATAAGCACCATACAGTAACATCCATGGGTGCTATTCAGGGTGCTACTGAAGTCTTTTTGTAATGAAATCAACAGTGATCAAGACATTCACCAGCACATAGGTGAAGCATTCTCACAGAATGAAGAAGCCACACTCTATGGATCCTTACTTCCTCTCTGCCTAGGCTCTTCTCCCTCACACTGTGGAGTCCCACATGTGGGGGCTGCCCGGGCACATCTGCAACATTGCTGAAATCAAGATGTGTGTCTCATCCCATCAAAACCTAAGCTGAGCAGGCCTTGCAAGCATTAGGTTCCTTTGAGGCTGGCTGGATTCTGAATGATTTTACCTTGTTCAATAATCTTTTTACATTTGCCGCTCTGGCCCAGGGAGCAACAACCCATCCAGCTTGGGGGGCAATTGCCCTCTTCCCCCTTCCCAGTTCGTCCCTGGGTTCTAGGAAAGAAAGAGAAAACTTGGCCTGGATTTTCTTTAACAGGCATGGGTTGATGCAAGTTGTTATTGCACAGATATAAACAGGCACTTAGGGAAGGGCAGAAATTGGGGCCTCTCAATTGCCACTGTCCTTCTCTGGGAAGCGAGATGACTCTTGTGGAGTCATCACCGAACCCCCGCCTAAGATCTCCTCCCCCTGTGGCCAGGGGAAGGCAGCCGCTACCTGACCCCAACCCTGGGGTGGTAAAATGATGGAGGATCACATGGGAGGAGAATGCTGTCAGGGGGAAGTGATGACGCCTTTAGGAGAGATGCAGTACTCATCTTCTTCTGAGGATGAAAGCCCTATAACTCCCAAATACCTAATGGCATGCTGTCATTGCACACGTCCCACCCATGAAAGTGCCCAAAGAACATGCTATCAAAAGTCATTCAGACAGAATAAGGTTTGTACCTTGGGTGTTCAGGAATTAAATATAACATCCTCTAATTGCTATGATTCTGCCTTAGATAGAGATCTGAACTCCAATGTTAAATCACAAACCCTTTTCATAACATCCACTAACTTTGACAACTCTCAGTTCACAAAGCTAACTAAATATCAAAGAGACAAAACCACTATGGACTTCAGGATCCATAATGCCTGTGGAACTGAAACAAGGAAGAAGGGTTAGTAAGGATCAAAGGTGCCATTGACCAGAATGTGCAGTCTAGTTGTTATAGAGCAGGGCATTTAAACTCAGGAATGAGTTACAGCTGGAGAAAGATGCAGGAGAAGTAGCTGAAGCAGAGGAAGTCCGGTGTGCAGGTATCGTCGCCAAAGCAGAAGGAATAGAGCCAGCTGATGTCGATGCGAGAAGTGAAGGCGTGCGACATTGCAGAGTGCGTGCATCAAGAAGCGGCATCAGGAAGCGAAGGCCAGCGGAAGGGGAGACGTGCTCTCAACCTGACGTGTGGCGCTTCGGTGTGCGAGAGGAAGCAGAGGACCATTGGAGCTGGCAGAGCTCTGGAGAAGAACCGTGCAGTCTGCTGACGATACGCGGGAGCTGGCGACAGAGCGGGGAGGATGCAGGAAGTCAGCCGCAGAAGCAAGCAGAGAAGCGGAGACGCCAAAGAAGACCAGTGAGTTGGCCTGATGCTAAAGGTGACCGCAGGGCCTTCTGAGCAGGACAATTGGCAGCAAACCATAATTTTGAATACCAAACAAATAAAGAGGCACAGAGTTGGAAAGGGTGCAAAGCCCCTTCTATGGGACACCAACTGCGGGAAACTTGTAACCATCATTGCCAACAGCCAATAGGCTGTAAAGAAAGACTGCAAAGGTGACAAGGGTGTAATTCTCCTGAATCCCGCATTACCAGCAGCCAAGAGGCTATAAAGAAAGAGTTCAAAAGCGACAAGGGCATCATTGCCCTTTTATGGGATACCAACTGTGGGAAATCTGTAACCCGCATTGCCAACAGCCAAGTAGCTCTAAAGAAGTAGTACAGAGGTGACAGGGGCACAACTCCCCTTGTATGGGATACCAATTGCTGGAAACCTCATATCCACATTGCTAAGAGTCAAGATACACCAGGCAAGGGATCATACAAGTTAGTCCTGACAGGTAAGTATACCAGGAAAGAAGATGTTTTGAAGAAGTATTTTTGTGTCAAAAAGGTGTGGTGGAAGGAACTTACTATCTATTATCATTTTGACAAACTGTTGCATCACGAGAGGTAGTTGCTGTGCTATCCTGACAAAGTATTCCATTAGAACAATAAGTGTGGTATGCTAGTAATTGCTTTACATCATGAGGAGAACAATTGCCTTTGTGTATGAACTTTTGTTTTGTAAGACAGATATTTGCCTTAACAAGAAAGATATTGTGGAAGATACTAAATGCTTTGATTTTTGAACAAGTGTTTGTGAAAGAGACATAGGCCCTCATTACGACCTCGGCGGTAGCCATGCCGCATTTGGCGGCATGGCTGCCGCCGAAATCGCGTCCGGGTCCACAGAATGAGGAATTACCGGGCCATTCCGAGTTCAGAAGGCCTGGTAATTCCTCCCTCCAAGGACCCGGACCCGGTCCTTCCCCATTCCCATTTCAGCCCCCATAGGGCTGAAATGGGAAGGGGAGAGGGAGGAAACAACCGGCCATTACGAGTTGGCCCGTTGTTTGCTCCCTCTTCCCCTCGCGGGACCCGGTAAGCACGCCTGGTTTGACCAGGCGTTACTTCCTGGGTCCCGCGAGGGGACCTCATAATGAGGCGGTACGGGGTAAACGGCACCGGCACCTTTTACGGCTCCATTAACCCCATACCGCCAGGGTCGTAATGAGGCCCATTCACTTTACCAAGTGGGAGGATTCAGTTGATGGGACGAACATTTTGTGTCGAACTGACTAGAACTTCATTGAATCATCACAACTTTTCCAGGGGCATTCCTGAATTGATCCAGGGAAGGGAGCCCAACCCTGGTCACAAGGACTACTTTCTGAGTTTAAACTTTTTCATTGTTTTGTTGAACTGAAGATAGCCAAATATTCTTTGTATATTTGTGTTGCTTGTATTAGTGTCAGAGTCAGAGGCTTCCTGGACACTAGGTCATCTTTCTTTAGTTTTAATTTGCTAGGGTTGGACATCCTTGTATAGAATAGGAAAAGATAGGTGTTTATTACACCCTTTTTCATTTAATAGAAGGCAAACATTGAGAAAACCATACCTTTGTGTCTGTCTCACATTTCCGACTCCTCACAGGTGTGACTGGATAGGGAAAGATAGGCATTTCTTTCACCGTATTTCATAGAATAAATGACACACATTGAGAAAACCATACCTTTGTGTCATTCTTGTATTTCTGATCCCTCACAGGTGTGACTGGCTCTGGCTTCCACTCTGGGAGGCTGTGAAATTTGTCAATTTAGTATTGCATAAAATATGGAGTCTGAGCCAATAAGTAGTTGGTGTGAATCACAAGAGAACCCACTTCTTTTATTAATTTCTAAATTTCTTTTCTAGATTTACTGGAAAAGGATATGTCTTCTCATCGCCTTGGAGTCTTCATGGGAGGTTTAATGTCTGCAGACAAAACAGGTAAGTTCTTTGTGGTCTTAAAACTCTTTATATTGTTCTCTCTCCCTTATTGTCTATGTCTCTCTCTCTCTTTATTCTCTTCCCAGTATCTTCAACAGCGATTCTTTTTACTTCCTGTTGTCTACTATTAATCTCTGTCTTTCCCCTTCCCTTGCTTTGAAACAACTTGTCAGGAAAAATAGTCTCTTTCTCTTTATTTCTTTATTTCTTATATATGCTTGTGTTTTAGGTATCACAGCACTGCTTCACTAAGGGTTCTGAAGCATAAGGTCTTGGTGGTGACTTGTTTTTTTTTTATCTACTTTCAAGCTTTGTCGTTTCTCTGCTCTTTACACGAACCTTTTCCTCAAACTTCTCTTTATCTCTCTCTCTTTCGGTAGCTCTCTGTCCCTTCACTTCTTTCTGCGAGACTTTTGCTCTGTCTGCTATTCAGACACTCTCGCTCGTTTGTTTGATCAGTCACGGCCCTTCATCTTTCCCTTAGAATTACACTTTCCCTTCTCCATTGACGTGACTCAGTCGACACGCCTCCACACCCTTCACTCATCTCATGTATACTTTACGGTTTCTGGTGCGGCGTTGTTTCCTACTCTTCTTCGCTTCCAACCTCAGCAGAGACTTCGGTTCTGTCTCTCTCCCTCTTCGCTGCGCAACAGTGCTCGTCCTTCTTCTATGGTATACTGACAACGGTCGTTCCCATTCTGCTGGCACAGCGCAACGGCGCTACTTCAATATATCCTTATAACGAGCGACAACTGTCGCCTTTCTAAAGTACTTGTAAACGAGCGCAACGGTGCTGCCTTTTCTGCTTCACACACGGCGAGCGCAACAGCGCTGCCTTTCCTCCTTCATACAGGGTGAGCGCAACGGCGCTGCCTTTTCTGCTTCACACACGGCGAGCGTAACGGCACTGCCTTTCCTCCGTCATACGGGGTGAGCGCAACGGCACTGCCTTTCTCGCTGCTCACACGGCAACCTCGATCAACCAGACAAATTATTATTGTAGTCCGCGCAATGGAGTAGACATTTTTATCTAACCCTCACGTTGTCAGCTGTTCACCTCAGTAAGCCCAGCTGAAACCGTTGGGATCAGCCTCCTCCTGGTCAACCCCGGTTTCCTACGATACCAAAACATACAAGTCTCATTAGAGGAAAGTCCATACAGGATTTGCTTCCTGCTTCATATCCAGGCTTTAACAGTGTTTTTCCCCTTTACAGAAACATTTAGACATATGAACAGCCGAGCACATTGTCACACCCCCTCTACTAAGCCCTTACGCTCGGGAAGGGTTTCTGCTCTGGACAGGTAATCAGCTTGGGTTAATAACTTGCCAGGTTTATGAATAGTTCTAAAAGAGAAGGGCTGGAGAGAAAGAAACCACCTGAGTATTCTCTGATTTGAATCTTTGTTACGAGCAAGCCAGACTAATGGAGTATGGTCGGTTATCAATGTAAAGTCTCGGCCCAGTAGATAATATCTCAGAGCGTCAATGGCCCACTTTACTGCCAAACACTCCTTTTCGATTGTTGGATAACTCAGCTCGTGAGGTAATAACTTTCGACTGATGAACAATGTTGGTCTTTCTTCCTCTCCTTGATTCTGAAACAACACAGCCCTGATTCCTGTACCTGAGGCATCCGTGTGCAGGTAAAATGGAGCGCTAAAGTCTGGGCAGTGTAAAACAGCTCTTTTAGTTAGTGCTTCTTTTAGAGCATCGAAGGCCTGCAGTGTTTCCACCATTTTCCAAACCTTCCTGGTTTACAGGCTCTTCCTTAACAGATCTGTTAGTGGAGTGGCTAATGAAGAAAAGTGGGGGATAAATCTTCTATAATATCCCACAAACCTCAAAAAATCTCTTACTTGTTTAGGTGTTTCTGGGAACTTCAACTGTTTGATAGCTTTGATTTTCTCCTCCTGGGGTCTGATGATCCCTTGGCCCACATAGTATCACAAATACTTTGTATGAAAGTTTGCCATATGAGTTTTCTTGGGATTTATGTGTAATCCCGCCTGTTTCAGCGTTTCAAGTATTTTCCTAAGATGTTGCAGATGCTCTGACCAGGTGTTGCTGTAAATTATGATGTCATCAAGATAGGCACCAACATACTGTTCATGACCCTTTATAATATGGTTCATCAGTCGCTGAAAGGTTGCTGGAGCCCCATGTAACCCAAAGGGTAGCACCATGAACTGATACAAACCAGTCGGCGCAGCAAATGCTGTCTTTTCCTTATCTGAGGGTTGTAGGGGAATTTGCCAGTATCCTTTGGTTAAGTCGATTGTGGTCAAAATCTTGCCTTCCCTAGATTATTCAGTAGATCTTCTATTCTGGGCATTGGATACGCATCGAATTTAGATATCTCATTCACCTTCCGGAAGTCCATGCAGAACCTCACACTCCCATCAGGCTTTGGCACCAGGACTACAAGGGAGCACCAGTCACTGTGGGACGGTTCAATGATTCCTAGATCTAGCATTTCCTGCACTTCTTGCTTGAAGGCCTTGAGCTTTGACTCAGGGATCCGGTAAGGTCTCAGTCTTATGATGGACTCAGGCTTGGTGACTATACAATGATCAGTTAAGCTAGTCCTCCCTGGTAAGGATGGGAATATGTGTGAAAACCTTTGTAATAAGTTAGACAACTCATTTCTTTGGACCAGCATTAAATCTGAGTTGATGTTTAGAACCTTTTTTCTCCTTTAACTGCGGAAAATGTTCTTCTGAGGTCGCATCCAGAGTTATCATGGCTAAGGTTTGGACTGGAGGTATCCATTTTTTAAATAAATTGACATGGTAGGTTTGATAAGGAATCTTACTGCCCGTCTGTTTCACTCTGTAAGTTAATGGACCTTTCCAGGTAGCCAACATTTTGTTTTCTGAAGTAGATACTAATACTAGTACTTGTTCTCCTTTCTTGAAAGTACGTAACTGTGTTTTCTGATTGTAGTATCTCTCTTGTCTTATTCGAGCCTGAAGGATATTGTCCCTGGCAATACTTTGTAGTTTTTCAACCCTTTCTTGTAACTGAGAGTCATACTCTGTCAAAGTTACTTCCCGATCTGGTTGCTCCTCCCAACTTTCTTTTAATATGTCCAACAGAGTACGAATGGGTCTTCCAAATGGTAACTCAAAGGGTGAAAATCCTGTTGATGACTGAGGAGTGTTCCTTATCGTCATTAAAATCCACAGTAAAACTCTATCCCAGTCTTTATTCTCTGGGGAGGTCGTTTTTTTCAGCATTTGCTTGATGGTTTGGTTATAACGTTCTACTAACCCATCAGTCTGTGGGTGGTGTACAGCTGTTTTCAGATGTTCTATTTTTAGCATTTCACAGACTTGTTGGAGTACATTGGACATGAAATTTGACCCACGATTAGTGACAATCTCCCTGGGTATCCCAACTCGACCAATAAAAGGTATTAGTGCGTCACAAATCTGTTGGGTATTTGTTGCTTTTAAGGGAAACGCCTCGGGGTACCTGCTGGCATAGTCCACCACCACAAGAATGTATTTGTGACCCCTCCTGGTTGGTTCCAAAGGCCCCACCATGCCGATTCCTATTCTACTAAATGGTTCCAAGATTAGTGGCATAGGCTGAAGGGGCGCTTTTCTCACATTGGCTCGGTTTTTCAGCTGACAGTCCTCACATGATTGACAGAACCTAGCCACCTGCTGGTACACTCCTGGCCAATAGAACCTATCCAGAACCTTTTTCGTTGTCTTCTCCATTCCTAAGTGTCCTTCACCAACCTGAAGGTGAGCCACTTCTAGTACAGTCTTGTAATATTTCCTGGGTATTAGTAATTGTTTCAGGTCTTCTCCACTTCTGGCCTTGCTTAATCGGTAGAACAATCCATTCTCCTTTATGAACCGTGGTCCCTGTCCTTTTGGCTCTTCCAGGGCACGATCTCTAGCATATTGCAGCAAGGGATCTAGCTCTTGCGCAGTCCTAAAGCTGTCTCCGTCTTCCTCTTGCCTCCAATCGACTGCTACAGGGAAAATGTTTTTAGCTTCCCAATCTTTCTTCAGTAACCGCTTGACCTTCCTACTTTTCTGTGTCTTCGGAGATGGGCTAGGTATTTCTTCTCTATGGAAAGGGGCAGTTTCTAACCAGCTCTTTTCAATTTTATGAACTAAATTAGAGAATGTTGGTATGTCCGACCCAACTAGCAGTGGTTTAGGTAAACGGGGTAATACTGCTGCTGTCACCCCTGTTGTCTCCTCGACCAACTTAATTTGTATTTCTTTAGAGGGATAAACCTTCACATCCCCATGGACACACCGGATAGGAATATTCCCTGAAGAACGATAACCTTCACCTACCAGCTCAGATGTCACCGCTGTCTGTAGGCTTCCTAAGTCGATTAATGCTGTGGTGGGTTTTCCATCCACCTCTGCCTCGCACGTATACAAGTATTGCGACTGCCTCCCAGATATCTGTTCCGGGGTCTCACTTTCCTTTAGGGATTCAAAAGCCCCCACATCCATCGGTTCAGCTTTTGGTTTCTTCAGACAAAATCTTGCGAGATGTCCCCAGTCCCCTCAGTCAAAACATTGTGGACCCCTCGGTGCAGGAGGAGCTTGACGGTAATTCATAGGACCCTCACTGTTGTGTCTGGAACATATATTCTCTGCTTCTGATTTTCGAAGCATTGAGTGTGGCCATCTTGACTGTGCCGTCAACTTATTTATCAAAAGGGGAGGTTTATAGGTCGTCGTATAGGTCAACACTTTGCTTTGTCCAGCTTTTTGATGTGCTGACGCTACCTCTACAGCCTCGCTTAATGACAACCTGGAATGTTGTTTGACCCATCTCTGTACTGGACCAGGTAGAGCTTCAATGAACTGCTCCAAGACCACCTTTTCAGTTAACTCAGCAGGAGAGGACATACTAGGCTGTAACCATTTCTCCGCCAACTCTTTTACCCTGTAATACAGTTGCCTCGGGTTTTCTTCCCCCTTCAGTTTGACTTCTCTAAACTTGACTCGATACGTTTCCTCGTCGTGTCCCATTCGCTCCAACACAACCTTCTTCATGTCCCCATAGTTGGTGTCCCCCGCAGGGTTTGCAGCCTAGTATGCACACTGCATTTCGCCGGTCATTAATGGTGCGATGTAATGACACCATCTCTCGGCGGGCCACTGGGCATTACGAGCTACTCTTTCAAAATTTACGAAAATGTGTCCTGGATCCTCACCAGCCGAATACTTCTGCAATATTGATGTAGGGACCTGAGGATTGTTTCTGACGTTCGTCATTACGAGTAATTGAGCCTGCTGCATCTGTAAGGCTTGCTGAAACGCTAATCTGTCGGCCAGAGCTTGTTGGGTCTGCATTTGCAAGGCTTGTTGTAATAGCTGTTGACCTTCGCTTAGTGTCTTAATAAGGTCCTCCATGGCGTTCTCAGTATCCCACTTCTGACACCAAAATGTGAAATTTGTCAATTTAGTATTGCATAAAATAAGGAGTCTGAGCCAATAAGTAGTTGGTGTGAATCACAAGAGAACCCACTTCTTTTATTAATTTCCAAATTTCTTTTCTAGGTTTACTGGAAAAGGATATGTCTTCTCATCGCCTTGGAGTCTTCATGGGAGGTTTAATGTCTGCAGACAAAACAGGTAAGTTCTTTGTGGTCTTAAAACTCTTTATATTGTTCTCTCTCCCTTATTGTCTATGGGCCTCATTACACGGTAGGCGGTAAAAATCGCTAATTACCGGCATGGCGTAATTAGTGTGTCCGCCCTCGCAAGAGGCCGCAAATTGCGTGCCATTACTAGATCGCGGGCACGAGCCTACCGCCATGCCGGTAATGAGCCTACCGCCATGCCGCAAAAGTCCCCAAAAAGTCCCTTAGCGGCATTGTCGAAAGCGATGTTAGCACTTCCGACCTGCCGCCACATGCAAATAGCGGTTTCCGCAAATAGAGGTGACCGCCATTAGCGGTCACCGCTAATAGCGACTACCATAATTTTGCGGAACCGGAACTAGCGTCATCGCACCGGAACGGGAAAGAGCACGGCGGCCATCTTTAAAAACACAATCCATTGCCATCCTCCTTATCCAGGACACCTTACCAGGAACCACGTTGGGAAATACACCAAGGACACCGCTAAGATGCCCAAGGCCGTTAAAAAATCGTCTGAGCGGCAACGCAAGGAGAAATTTAGCAAGGAGGAGCTCCTTATGCTAACGCAGACACTAGCAGACAATGCTCATGTCATCTTCAATAACGACATGCGTCGGGAGACCATTGTGAAGAAGAAGGTCATCTGGGAAGAGGTAGCCCACAAGGTCAGCACGGTAGGCACCACAACCCGCACAGTCAAAGACTGCCGAAAGAGGTGGGATGACCTCCGGCTCCGTGTGCGGAACATTCTATCCGTGAAGCGCAGCCTGGCAACGGGCACAGGAGGAGGCAGTGAATCGCCAATCAAGCTCACTGAGTGGGAGGAGACATGTGCATCAACCATCGGGGTGGAATGCATTTAGGGAGTTGGACAAATGGAGCATGGCGTGGCCGTTTCATCCGATGGAGGTGAGTGTATGCATCAAACAATGCACAGTGAAGTGTGATGTTCCCCCCAATCATGTGTCCATATGAATGCCGTGGCTCCAGCCACAAACAGACATGCATGCATCACCACATATCCATTCAACCCAGACCCATTCATGCATGACCCACCCAACATCCCCATTACCTGCATCCACACTAAAGAGCCTGGAATGCATAGAACGGCATGACGTATTCATTTTGCTCAAGGCAGGTCTACCCATTACTGATGGTTGTCAACATTTGTCACCCTTACAGGATCATACACTGACACTGAGGAGGCACGCACTTCCACACCTGCTCCCACATCCAGCAAAAAAGCCAGGAGCGATGCCACAGGGGACAGCGCCACATCCACAAGGGCAGCCAGGACGAGTGTCCATGACCACAGGGACAAAAGCAGCCGGAACACCAGTTGAACGCATCCACAGGCCATGGCTGCTCCCGTCGTGGCACCCACGGAAGTGTGTCTCCCAGCAGGTGAGGGCAGCATCGACGGAATGCACTCTGCTGCCACCAGCTCAACGGGTGAAGCAGCAGCCACGGCCCCACCTTCAGATGAGGAGGACACACCTGCCATTGATGCTTATAGCCAGAGCCCCAGACCAACAAGCCCCTTACTGGCAAGCCCGAGGTACTCTTCAGGTCCGGGTAGTCATGGAGATTCACCCACCCCTGAAGGGATATGGAGCCCCCAGATATCCTCTCCTGATGCAAGTGCAATGGGACCAGGTGCATCAGCCATCCCACCAGCACCCACCATACGACATGACCTCTCGACCATCTACCAGAGGCAGACCGAGATGAGTGGCCTAGTAGGTCAACATGTGGCAGAGACAGCCTGCCTGAGGGAGGACATTGCTACACTTGCACAGCAGACAAGGGAGGGCATGGAGGCATGCACCAGCCGAATCTGCAGTGAAACGGCCCAACTGCGGCAGGCCATGAACCGCATAGCAGACGCTATTGAGCATCGGTGCCCACTCACGGCCCAAGAAGAACCAGGCCCCTCCTCGTCTGGGAGTTCACGCCAGACTAGTCCCCTGCGCCGGTCTATGCGGAACCTGCGGCGCACGGCTTCACAACCACCAGATGACGATGCAGGCCCTGGCAAATAGGGCCACCAGGATTTGTGTGCCACATGTGGCAATGGACACATTCACGTCATGAGACTCACATGGGAGTGTTGAGGGGGGAGGGGGGTAAGGGTGTATTTGGGTGTGTTGAGGGGGGAGGGGGCTAAGGGTGTATTTGGGTGTGTTGAGGGGGCAGGGGGGTAAGGGTGTATTTTTGGAGTTTGGGTTATGCACTTTAGTATCACAATATGTTCAATATACACTGTTCAGAGTTTGAAACCCAAGCATGGTCTCCATTATTGTGTGTGTGTCATTCATTGTGGACAGGGTGCTTTGTGGGCCTCGAAACATGCACCAGGGCAACAATTCCCATCTACGTCCATGCTATTTCACCTTGGTGCATGATGAGATTACAGAATCAGATGCTGATGCACATTGTGTGCCTCCTTGGCACTGCCTGTTTCATGTCCTGCCGGGGCATTCCACCCGCACTCATCCCCAGCCACATCATACTCTTCTGGTGGTTGCATGTCAATTTGAAGTGGCATAGGCACATTCCATCATATGCACATTTTGTGATGCTCTACACATGCCATGGTTGTCTTTGCCACTTTGACACGGCCGTACAGGAGTGCCACACCCAGGCCGCTTAGGCAGCGGAGCACTGTCATTGGAAGGATGTACTATATTGTTGTCCTCTTCCTGATGGTTCTGTGGGTTCCGTACAGGGGTTAGGAGCCACCTCCTCAGTGGATGGCTGTCATCGCCTGTATGGTGTGAGGAATGGGTGCCTGTTACGGCTCACCTCTGGTGCTGGCTGTTGTTGTAGGTGCTGCACTGCTATCATGTAGTCAAGGCTGTCATGTCATGCTGCTGCTATTGGGACCATCTTGGTTTGGGAAGGGGTGTGGGTAGGGGTGTGGTGTGCTCTTTTGTGCTGCCTGTCTCCATTGCATGCACCTGTGCTGATTGTGTCCACCTGTAGTTGATGGGTACACTGCTCAGGTCTCTTAACGGGTGCTTTTCGATGCCGTTATTAGCGCCATGCCGGTAAGGGGTTTTTGGGTGTTTTACATGCCGCTAATGCCATGTCCGCATGGCCTGTGATGGCCTGGTATTACCGACATGGCGCTAATTCCGGCATGGGGGTCGTCCGCCCGCGGCCTTGCCGCTATTAGTGGCACCGTAATTAATGGGTGCGCAGATAGCGGTGGGTCCGGGTCGTGATTTGCTTAGGGAATTAACGGTACCGGTAAATCTTTACCAGTACCGGTATTCCATTACCGCACAACGTGTAATGAGGCCCTATGTCTCTCTCTCTCTTTGTTTTCTTCCCAGTATCTTCAACAGTGATTTTTTTTTACTTCCTGTTGTCTACTACTAATCTCTATATTTCCCCTTCCCTTGCTTTGAAACAACTTGTCAGGAAAAATAGTCTCTTTCTTTCTTTACTTCTTATATATGCTTGGCGTGTGTTTTAGGTATCACAGCAGTGCTTCACTAAGGGTTCTGAAGCATAAGGTCTTGGTGGCGACTTGTTTTTTTATCTACTTTCAAGCTTTGTCGTTTCTCTGCTCTTTACACAAACCTTTTCCTCAAACTTCTCTTTCTCTCTCTTTCGGTAGCTCTCTGTCCCTTCACTTGTTTCTGCAAGACTTTTGCTCCGTCTGCTATTCAGACACTCTCGCTCGTTTGTTTGATCAGTCACGTCCCTTCATCTTTCTCTTAGAATTACACTTTCCCTTCTCCATTGACGTGACTCAGTCGACACGCCTCCACATCCTTCACTCATCTCATGTATACTTTACGGTTTCTGGTGCGGCGTAGTTTCCTACTCTTCTTCGCTTCCAACCTCAGCAGAGACTTCGGTTCTGTCTCTCTCCCTCTTCGCTGCGCAACGGCGCTCCTCCTCCTTTTTCGGGATACTGACAACGGTCGTTCCCATTCTGCTGGCACAGCGCAACGGCGCTACTTCAATATTTCCTTATAACGAGCGACAACTGTCGCCTTTCTAAAGTACTTGTAAACGAGCGCAACGGCGCTGCCTTTTCTGCTTCACACACGGCGAGCGCAAAGGTGCTGCCTTTCCTCCTTCATACAAGGTGAGCGCAATGGCGCTGCCTTTTCTGCTTCACACACGGCGAGCATAATGGCGCTGCCTTTCCTCCTTCATACAGGGTGAGCACAACGGTGCTGCCTTTCTCGCTGCTCACACGGTAACCTCGATCAACCAGACAGATTATTATTGTAGTCCGCGCAACGGCATAGACGTTTTTATCTAACCCTCACGTTGTCAGCTGTTCACCTCAGTAAGCCCAGCTGAAACTGTTGGGATCAGCCTCCTCCTCATCAGCCCCGGTTTCCTAGGATACCAAAAGATACAAGTCTCCTTAGAGGAAAGTCCATACAGGATTTGCTTCCTGCTTCATATCCAGGCTTTAACAGTATTTTCCCCCTGTACAGAAACATTTAGACGTATGAACAGCCCAGCACATTGTCACAGAGGCCTAGCAACCTGGGCTGAGAGGGGCTCCTATCACCTTGTGACAAGTTCAGATTACTGTCCTTGTCACACATGTAAGAGATGACACACAGTATGCAGACTTTAGGATTATAGAGGCACTTTGGTTCTGAAGGAAGGGGATACAGGAAATATATTTAGGAGCAATGTTCAAGTTCAATGAAAATGTCATCAAAAAGGAATGGACTGGCATCTTAAATGTCACTAGGACTGTTAAAGAAAGGCCAGGCTTGTTCTTCTGACTTGAAAGCATCATGACAGGAATCTGGGTGCTTTACGATGGGTCGAGTAGCAAGACAACCCAGTGATGCAATGTGGTCCTGCAGCATTGATCGGCTCAAGTCAGGTGAAGAACAGGCAGACAATGCTCAAATCAGCATCTTAAAGTAGTCAAGTCAGTTTGACGAGGTCCAACGATATGATGCGGTTCTTCAGTTGCGATCGGCTCAAATATGTTGAGAACACAGACATGTGATGGTTGAGTCAGTGGCACAACAGCTTGAATCGGTTCAGGAAGTGGTGTCAAATGTTGCTCTAGGGGGACTGGATTGCCTTGAAATCAACTCAAATGCAGTCAAGTTGACTCAAAAGCAGATTGAGGTGGGAAACAGAGCCCAAGAACTGTTCTTTGATTCCTGTCTTGCTGGGGGATCCTGTCTAGGGTGTCAAAAGATAAGGGGAGACCTTGGTCTGCCCTTCCTAGCCATGAAGCTTGTCAGAGAGCACTTGCAGGGGATGGCACCTTCAGTGTTCCGGATCCTGGTTCCAATGTACAGGCAGCAGGTACACAACAGTTCACACCAAATGTTTCTCTGGGATGGGTGAGGGAAGGGTCTTTCTCTCTTTTTGGAGTCTCTATCTTCACCTTTATGGCCATAGACTTTGGGTAGATATCCCTGATAGAGGTCTAGGTGAAATTCTTCTTCTTCTGAAGTCCAAGAATGATTCACTTAAAGGGGGGGTGCATCCCCTAATATAGTCAATCTGTGACAGTGGATTGGTCAATTTCAAGCATTCTGCTAGGGCCCAATCTTTGTTCCTGTCATCAGTGTCTTTTCCTGGTGAAATCAGTCTCAGAGAGCGTTGTCTGCAGGAAGTGGGGAGTAGGGCACAGGAAGTGTGATGGGGCCCTTCTCTGGACTGATACTACTTTCTTGGTTACTCTTACTCCATCCTGTTTACTCTCTGCCCTGCATCAAAGAGTTTCTAGTAATTACCACCCTAAAATGCCTTACCTCAGGTTGGCAGGGCCTGTTCTTTGAAGCATAGGGCCTCTCCCTGCCCTCTGAGGGCAGTCCCTCTCGACCTGGAAGGTGACAAGTCTTTCCCAGAGAGAACACAAACTTTGCTCGGACTGAGCCCAAATGGTCTCCGTTAGGAGAAAACAGTGGAGAAACTTTGCTGAAAATGTTGGGCGGAGATATGACATCTAAAGGAAAGGGGCCCCTGCCAAATGAGGGGGACACAATTGTGTGCCATAAAAGTTGGTGGACAAACACCCTTGCCACCTCCCCACCGAAAATTACACCCATCGGAGAAGCTCAGTTCCATAACGTGAACACACAGAAAACCCTGACAGGAGAAACCAATCTGACAATAAAATGGCACCAAAAGGGTTTGGCTAGCATAGCTGTGAATTCCCAGAAACCATCATGTTATAAGCATACGTGGCTCATATTTAGGTTTGTCATCTGCCACCAGGTACAGACAGCACACTATTATTAATTAATTTGATTGAGAGGTGCCCACGGTTAAAAAAGGCATCCCCTGGTTGTTGGAACCTTGAGTTCCAGCAGGCTCTAGGTAGGAACGCACACGTCACTTCTTACTGCCATGTTGACAAACAACAAAGCAGCTGCTGTGATGTATCAGTAAATAGCTCAGCAACGTTACATGCATGCACAAGGCTTTTCAGCATGGAGCATTATGAAAAGGGGTACTGAATACAGACCTCACTTCAGAGAAAAATCTACAGGCTTCATTGTATTAATACAAATCAAACACCTCAGGCTATTCCACCCTCATAGATGGCATTCCGTCACAGTGTCACTATTACTCATGTTTAGACATTTGGGGTTAGAGTGCATGTTTTGTAATACTCTACAGGGAATATACAATGTACAGAATACATTGTTAGATTTGTGTAAGAGCTCATTTTATTGCCTTGCTATTAGAATAGTTTTACAAAGATAATACACAAGAATCAGTGATTCCTTCACAAGAAATGGGGATTGGAACCTGCATTGATCTGGTTTGATTTGAAACATATTTGATTATTGTTAGTCACCTTTTTGACTTATTGGGCCTCATCGCGAGTCTGGCAGTAACCCTTAAAAGTGTCGTTAACAGAATTAGCACCGCCAATACCGCTCCGCCGGATCATGAGCCGTCCAAAAAATACTGCTGACTGTAAAATCAGCCGGCACTATTGCAGCCGGTGCAATAACAGCCGGCTCTATTACAGTCAGCCACACGAAGTGCAAACACAGCCACATCACAAGTCCATGTCCGGCGGTATTAGCGTTGAAAACCGGCTCTAATACTGCCAAAAACATGGCCCAGTTACCTCCAGCTGGAACTAAATGAACATAGGTGCCTGAAATTAAGCCACGGGTGAACCCAATCCACCCGAGGGGGCTATATAAGGCACACTCATACCCCAAACACTGTTTCCAAAACCATGCTGCCACTAGCCACTGTCAGATGGAAGTAGACAGGTAGGATAACCAGGCCAGGGCAGAGGGAGTACAGGGGGGTGGGCAGGAGGAGGAGGAGAGTCCAGACAAGGCGTGCCCTGATCCCGAGAGACAAGCCCTCACCATGGACCCTCACTGACAGCCAGTTGGTCACCCTGTACTGCCTCAACAGGGAGCCCATAACAAAACTGCTCACCACAATACAGAATGAGATAGGGAGCAGGAACAACATTCGGACAGCTGTGCCTCCACTGCTGAAACTAGTGTCCGCCCTACAATTCCTTGGAACTGGCACCTTCCAGCACTCTGTGGCCATGATGCACGGCATGGCACAGCCCACATTCTGTGCAGTGCTGGCCCAGGTGCTTGAAACCCTTTTGCGGCAAGTGCAACTCCACATCTCACTGCCTACCACCCCAGGTCAATGCCATGAAAGCACAGTTCTATGCCATTGCCCAAATGTCAAATGTCACTGCTGCCCTGGACTGTACCCATGTTGCGCTGGTGGCCCCCCAGGCCCATGAAGCACTGTACAGAAACCGCAAGCACTACCACTCCCTGAATGTGCAGGTGACCTGCGACCCCAACCTCATCATCACCCACTGCTGTGCCTGCTACCATGGTTCCACCCACAATGCCATGGTCTTACAGAAGAGCACTCTGCCAGGATACATGAAGAGGCACAGAGGACAACGGACCTGTATAGTGGGTTAGTAGAACAGCCAGCACACAAGCACTGCAGGGCACATGCCCAATTGAGGAGGGAGGGTGTGAATGACCACACAAAGGATGGCATGAAATGCGCACTTGACCACCTCCCGCACCAACGTCACAGTACAGACCTGGGAGCATGCACATATCAGACTTACCTGCATGGAGACGCAGTAGTACACATACAATATCAACCAATCAACCAAATACACCAGCATGGCTACAGGTACCACAATGCAACATGCACCTACTAAAGCAATGCTGACTAATGGCTAAATTGCCTTAAGGAATAACATCCCTGCCAGTGCCACGGCCATGCACCCATGTGCAGCCAGCCCACAATGCCCCCCCGTTGCCACCAGATGCCCAGGGAGGGTCCATGGGGAACCCAGCATGCCACATGCACGGTGTAAATACACAGCCATATGGCAGCCACCATGTCCGCTGCACATGTCACAGACAGACACCTTATTTAACATATGCTGGAAGGGAAGATGGCGCATGAAAAGCGGAAACAATGCATGGCATGAGTGTCACTGCATGCACAGACATAGAATAGACACGTGCCATGAAATGAAGGCCCATCTGCATGCACAAGTAGTCCATTGACCAGATATTGGGCTTCATTATAATACATTTGCCGGTCCGGAAACAATGGTGGCAGTGAGCTCACCGGCAGCCTTGTTTCCGGACTAGCAAACTATGAGCCTGCCTGCCAGAGCCACTGTGCCCGGCAGGTCTGATCCTGCCAGTTGCAGCGGACATGGTAGGCAGACTGGTCACGGAACCACTGGCACCGTTAGCAACGGTGCTGGTGTTTCCGTGTCTCCACATCCAGAGAGTCCTATAGGACTCTATGGGAATGGCGACTTACATTTTGCCGGCGCCTGACTTACCAGGCCGCCGGACTTGGAATCTCCCGGGGGCACCGGGAAGTCAGGCACTGGTAAACCTTTACGAGTCTGGCAGCAACCCGCTGGTAGCACCGGCAGGGTTACTGCCTGACTCGTAATGAGGCAAATTGTGTGAGTCCTCCCCCACACCTTACACCGTGACTAATGCCTGTGCCTCCCCCCATGCAGGTGACTCCAGATACCCGCAGCTGCCCTGGCTAATGACCCCTGTTCATGATCCACAACCACCACAAGAGAATGCCCACGCTATCCCCCTCCGACCTCCCCCCACCAACACCCCATCACATTATCTGCCCTCCCCCACCAACACCCCGTCACACTATCCCATCACACTATCCTACCTCCCCTCTTTACCCACCAACACCCCATCACACTATGCCCCTGCCCCCACCAATAGCCCATCACACTATCTCTGCTCCCCCACCAACACCCCAGTATGGCCACTCATGGAAATCAGTGTCCCAGGAGCTTTCACAACCGTGGCCTCTTCCCCTCCCTCTTGCCGGCCCCTGGTGATCTTGGGTGCAGAAAGCGCTCTGATTGTCGATGTGGCATGCCCTGCTGTGACCCCTCTATGGGTGTGGATGATGTGGATGGGACGGAGCATCTCACCGGGTTTTGCTGCCTTTGCACCTCTGTGATCTGCTGGATGGCTTCTGCTAGTGCAGAGACGCCTTCGGTCATTTCCCTGACCTTTTGTGCATACAGTGTCAGGGCAGACGTGTTGGCAGTTGTTTCGGCCCTGTCCCATGCCATGGTATGCACAACCCTGTGGGTAGCTCCATGGATACTGTCCCATATGGCCTCCAGATGTGCAGTTAGTTATCTGCTCCATCACACGCTGTCTGCGCTCCATGTCCTCGAGCCCCTGCATCAGCATGCTGCATGTTGGACTGCGCTGTGTGGGTGAGGGGCATGGCACTGGTCCTGGGCTGTATGCAGGGGAGCCATAAGATGGAAGGCCGACATCTGTCAACCCCCCCACATGTGGGGGGGTTGGCCTATGCTGTCCGTGTGGCAGCGTGGAGGGCTCTCTGGTGTACATGTGAACTGACGGCGTGGAGGGCTCTCTGGGGAGCATGGGTGCTAGAAGCGTGGAGGGCTCTCTGGGGAGGCTGTACCCTCAGCAGGTGGTGACAGAGGGCTGCTGTCCCCCTGTGGCTCCTCTGTCGCCCTACCAGCAGATGTGGCCTCAGTATCCGTGCCTACAGCTGTGGGTGTGGCTGCAGTGTACCCAGCACTGCTCCTGGTGGCCTGTGGCATGGGCGTTGCCTTGGCCCTGCTCTGCTGCGATGTTACGTGCCGGGACATCCGCCTTGGTGTGGCCTGGGTTGGCCTTTGCGGGGTGGTATTGGCGGTGGTAGCCGACCTTAAGGGCCTGGATGCACCACTCCCTGATGGGCCTGCATCCTCCTCCTCCTCTGATGCCTTTGCTGATGCGTGAGTGCCTGTAGGGGACATAGGAAATGTAATCAGGTATGGTTCCCCCATGTGTGTTGGCATGCAAGACATAATTGTTAGGGTGCAGAGTGTGACCCCACACATATGGGCAAATGGACAGGATTGGTCATGGGAGGATGCATGTGGGAGTATGCATGTGGGCCCAGCGTCATGGGGTTGCTTGTAACGATGGGTGTGTGACCCATGGCCTGTTGTTCTTTAGCCTGTGTGTGACTAGGCCTGTGTGTCCATGCTGGGGTAGATTACATCTTGCATGCATTCTTGTGTCCCTTCATGGTCCCACATCCCCTCCCCGGGTGGCACTCACATGGGGGGGTTGGCCTAGTCCATAGCACTGTCATGGCTCTATGGGGCACTGTGGTGCACAGTGATATGCAGGCTGGGCACATGTCGGTGTGTGGATGAGTACTTCACTGTATCTTGTCTGCCATGCCGACATAGGCCAGGCCCACTGGGGCTGCCACATGCTGGTGTGACTGCTGCACGGTGTTGAAGTCGCTCACACACCTCAATCCAGCTGGCACAGGGTTCACCACTAGGGGTGTGGTGCCCATGGTATTAGTTTGGTTCACTTGCTTGACCTTACCGCTGTTCTGATGCTCAGGGGTGCCCTTGGTGACTCTGCCTTGTTTGCAGGCCCAGCTTCTGGGTCTGCTGACGTGTGTCTCTGTCCACTGGGGCATCTTATGCTGGGCTTTCATTTGTGCATGCATTTGTTTGGGATGGGGGGGTTCACTCACCTCCTGCCTCCTGGCTGCTGGCACCCGCCTCAGCACTGCAAACTCTATCTTCTCGAGGTCCCGCACTGTGCTACATTTCTCCTCCAAGGTCGTGAGAATCAGTGGCTCAACAGTGCCTCCTCCTGTCGCCAGGGATTCCCGGCGGTGTTGGGAGAGCAGTCCCCGCAACCCTAACCCTCAGGTTGTTCCACCGCTTGCAGCAGTCCTCTCCATCACAGGGTACACTTGAGACTGCTGTCACCTTCTGGACAATGGAGTTCCAGATGTCTGTCTGGCGCTGCCCACTGGTCTTGTTATGTTATGTTAAGGCTATTTGTAACACGCTCGTTCACCAGAAGGCATCTTGGAGCAAGTATTCTAGATTCATCTGTCCACAATACACTAAAACAAAAGAGTTTTCACAGCCTGCCCAAAACGAAAATGGTTCTCGGTCCCTCTTAAAGCAGGGGGAAAGTGCATTCCACAATTTTGCAGCTGCAAAAGAGAAAGCTTGACCGCCGACTCAGGATAGACAGATTTTGGGGATCAGCAACTAATTGGCTCCTCTGGAGCAGAGAGAGCGGCCAGGAGAGTATCGACAGCATTTTGTCCCTAAGATATTCAGTCCCCAGGCCATAGAGGGCCTGGTGGACCAAGCACAGGGATTTAAACTGGACTCTCTGAGCCACTGGAAGCCAATATAGAGCCCCCAGTACCGGCTGATATGAGCCCCGTATGGACAATTGCTAGTCACCCTAACTGCCAGATTTTGCAGCAGCTGTAGTCGGTGAATAGAGCCAAGAGGTTGTGCTAGTTAAAGAGCATTACAATAATCACTGCAACTGGTGACAAGAGATGATACAACCAGTGGCCGCAAGTTGTATGAAGAATGAGGAGCACCTTCTAAAGTACCCTAAGCAGAAAATGCCCCATCTTACATACTGCACTCACCTGAGGAGTGATAGACAATGAGGATGACAAAAGCACCCCCAAGTTCCTAACCACTGTCACAGGAGTAGGAGGATCAACCACCATGAGGGTCCTAAATGAAGATGTACACATAGCAGAGCCAGAAGGGGAACCCACCACCAGGACTTCCGTCTTGTGCCCGTTCAGCCTCAACCAATTCGTACTCAACTACCCCCCCCCCCCACCACCGTGAGGCACTCACATAACCCTGATGACACCCCTGCCTGGTCCAGATCTAAACGGACCAGAATCTGTGTGTCGTCGGCATAGGAATAACAGCGGTACCCGTGGGAGCACATGAGGCGAACCAGCGGCTGAACATAGACATTGAAAGGCATAGGGGACAAGGCCAAGCCCTGGGGAACGCCATAAGTAAGTGCACATGATGAGGATAAGAAAGGTGACAGCAGCAGTGATTGGCTCCTATCAGAGAGGAAGGACGTAAACCATGCCAGGACATGCCTGCCAGTGGCATGCACTGCTAGCCGAGACAGCAGAATCGACTGGTCGACAGTGTCGAAGGCCACTGGAAGATCCAATAAAATCAGGGCCCCCACTCCACCACAGTCAGCCAGCATAGTAAGATCGTCGACCACAGACACCAGGACACTCTCCGTGCCCCGCCCTGGGCAGAATCCAGAGTAAAAGGAGTCAAAGAATAAAGAAGTTTCCAAAAAAGAGGACAGCAAAGGAGAGACCAGATATTCAAGCAGTTTCATAAACAACAGAAGAAGGGGGGCGATGGAGCGGCCCTACCTGGATTCACTGTAGAAATGATTTTCCGAATATCTTCCACCTTGGTAATGAAGAAGTCGAGAGGGAATTACACAAGGCCTGAGTCTGACGGACCCCTGGTCTAAGATGAGTAGTGGATGAAAACGATTTCATTACCGAAAAAAGCTCTTTCGATTGATTAAGGGCAAGTTCAACTTTCTGAGTAAAAAGGTTTGCTTAGCAGTCGGAGTATCCTGGTGATATTTTAAGGTGACCTTGTCGAAAATAGACCTTCTCCTGCGGGCGGTATGAGCGGCGCCATTTGCGCTCAGCTTGTCTAACAAGTATGCAGGCAGGAGGTTTTCAATTGAGCCGAATACTGTAGCTCAGAGGTGCGCCTCCGTGTCTGTACAAGTTTGAGGGGAGCAACCTGATCTGCTGCCTCACTAAAGATACAAGAAAGTAAGAACAAATTATTATTCACAGAGCTGCTACATTTATCCAGACATAGGGAAAGCAGTTTCTGAGAATCAACTGTGCGCCAGTTCCGCCTCATGGTCTTCACCGGGTTCGTCTTAGCCACATCTGCAGACCCCATACTTTAAACGATATAAGGCTTTGATCAGACCAGGTCACTTTCTCAATTGAGGTAACAGTTATACTGGCCACAATTGAAAACAATAGGTCAAGAATACCCCCTTGCGCATGTGTAGGTGCAGAGATAGATTGAGTAATTCCCAGATCTGCCATTGCCTCCTGGAACTGAGCTAGTGTAGAATTCAAAGGGGTATTAAACCTCATGCTGAGATCTCCCAATACCACTAGGTTCACAAACTTCACCTGGAGAGCTGCTATCAGATCCGGAAACGGATTAAGAAAAGCTACATATGGACCAGTTAGCCGGCAGACTACCAAAAAATGCCAGGCCACCGACGCAGACACGGTTTACCGGGGCAAAAACACTGCCATCTTCGGCTTATGGTCCAAAGGGACCGCAGAAAACTGCAAAGCTGTCCTAAAAAGGACTGCAATCTCCCCACCAGGATGGACAGAAGCCTGACCTTGATGAATTATGTTGTAGGCAACTGGTAAAGCCAGCGAAAGGGCTGGGGCAGACGTTTCCGTCAACCATGTCTCAAAACCTACATCCAACTGGCCATCAACTAAATGTTCATGCACAAATAAGCCGTGAGGAACCAATGAGCATGAATTAATAAAAAATGCATTCAGTAAACTATCCTCTGCAGGCACATTCACACAACCGATTGGCAGAATAGTATCAAAATGATCAGGCAACAATGTGTTAAAAGGCTGAAGCTGTAGAAGAGCTTCCCTTGAGTAATGTTTACCTACCAGATGTTCCAGCCCGCTCGCCCTTGCGTTGGCAACTGCCATAGAGTTCCTCGTAGTGGAAAGTTACCTCATCTGCGAGGGCCACCAACTCGCCGTCGCTAAATTTGAGTTTCTGCAGGCGATTTTCGTCCACCTTGCCTCTTATACTCTCCTGAGACATTGTTGCTGCTTACCAGGAGTGGAAGGCTTCAAAATGGCCGCAGAGATGCTTCCCGTTCCGGCGTTGATGCAATTTGTGGTGGTGACGCAACTTCCGCCGGCGCTATTAGCACCGGGATCGCTAGCGATAGCGCTATTGGCGCTGCTTTCTTGGTGGTAGCCCTTGTTTTGACCCACTTACTGGCGGGCGCTAATAGCGCTACTGCCCGTGTCAGGGGCACGTTTACACCAGGTTGTGATGTGGTGTTAATTCTGCTGCACGACCCAGCGGTAACGCTTTTGGCGCCTGGCAGTAATTGCGCATGATTACCGTCGGACTTGTGATGAGGCCCAATATTATGTTTAACACGCTTTTTAAATTAGATTTTGCTCCCTTTCATGGCAAGTACTAAAACTAAGTCGACTGTCTGTGGGGCCACTACTTTGTTTACATCGGTCACACATCTTTTAAAGGTTCCTTAGCTGATTGTGGTCCATATGTTATGCCAGAAACTGGCTAGGCCCTGGCCCAAAAACTTTGATTTGCAATTTATTACACCCCTTATTACACCCCTCTATTTTGTATCCCAATTAAGGGACTGCACTGGGACTTGGAAGGGGGAGGTGAGGAAATAGATTGCTACCAGTAAGGTTTACACTGCTTGAAACTGTTAGCGCGAGAACTGCCATCCATCAGTTGTTGGTTTTCTTGCTTCTATGTTGAGCCTTCTTCAGCCCCAAACGAAAACTGTGGTTGGTATAGGGCCTCTGTCTGCCTCAAAACGACAAAGGTTGAACCTGAACGGTTTGCGTCAACCGCAGACTGATGGCAAGATGGCAACCGCCCTCCTGCCCTCCTTTGCTCTCTGTTTCCCTGTCTCATACCACTCCAGTGCTCACCTTCGCTCAATACTCCCTTCACCTGCCCCTACTGCTCATCACCTTTCCCCCACAAATCCACTCCCTCTCGTGACTTTTGCCTTGTCCTGCCTTGTCCTGCTGTAATTTGCTCTCCAGACCTCTCTTTTCTGGTCCCCTCCTCTGGTAGCTACTCCTCCTTTCTTTTTTTTTATATGTATCTATATATGGTTTATAACAAACCGTAATACTTCGTATCATCACCATTAACATAATTAGCATATACACAATCATACTAAGAAAACAATCCTATTTCCATGATCGTTTTACAATCAATAATTAAATCATTAAAAACAATCAGCAACGTATACATACAATCATCTAAAACCCCTCAATAAAAACTCCCCCTATCATCTCTTTTCTCGTTCCTGTCCTTCCTTTTAAGAGCCACTCTCCACCACCAGTTACCACGCTACCCTGACTTTCGCCTCTCCCTCCGCGCTTGTACCCAGTTCTTTAAATTAGCAGGTCCTACTTGACCCCCAGTATCTGCACTTTATATTTTTGAGACCCTCATTACAAGTTGGCCGGTGCTGAATTAACGTGGTGGTATTACCGTATACCGGCATGTTTCTGCACCAGCCAACTCCAAGTTTGCCGGTGGGGTGGCAGAATTACCTTCAGCTAACAGCAGGAGGTAATTCCGCCACCCGACCAGCAACAATCGCTGGTATTACTGACACCGTTATAACCGGCGATGGTAATGCCGGCAAATTCCCTCAGGGAGCCCAATGGGACTTCATGGAATGGGGATTTACCACCATCACCGTCCAGCACTCCTAATCTGACGGTAATACCGCCAGACTGAGTCCAGATAACGGTATTACCATGTTCCGTTATCTTGGCAGATTTACCGCCAGGGTACCGTCAAACTCGTACTCTCTTCCTCCATCTCTCTCACCCTGCAGAACAAAGGGAGAGGCAACGCATGCAGCTGCAGGGGTGCAAGCTCACCAGGAGCAGAAGACAAGTTCACTAATTGAGCTCTACCTGTTACCCCTGGGGTCCCTTTGGTGTTTTCCTATGGTGCATGGATTGATTTGGAAAAGCCTGGGCAATTACTTTTTGAAACACTTTTCTTTGTTATTACCAGAGCCTTTTCTGATATTTCTAACTAATTGGAATTGTGATGAACGGTTTTGGACTGAACCCCCAGTTTTATTATTAGACAATGAAAAAGAGCAATAATAAAATGCCCCCTTTAATACTTAGTTTACATATATGATGCCTGCTATTTTGACACAAAAATGAGAGTTTTATTTTATATAGATGTTATTTTTTTTAACGCAATGCCTAGTAATGGACTGGAAGTTTGTGTGAAAGGATTCCAGATTCACTGTTTAACCAAAGTGTGTGAATATTGCCCAATAATTAAATTTCAGTATGCTTTGCCTGAAAAATAGGGAGCTCTCAAAGCCAGCAAACCTTTTCCCGATACTGGTGTCAAAACAGGGCACACGTGGTCTGTGATTGGTGAGTGTCTTTGAGAGATGGCTGCATTAGGCTAACAGAATCACATTCAAAGTTAATGACTGAATAGTAAACCAATATACTGATATTTTGGTTGGATTCACCGAGATGTTTCATCAAAGCATACTCCAAATGCCAGGCTCAAATAATAGAAAAATACATACCTACACAGAGAGTTAAAGGGGACATGACTGAAGTGGTAGTGCGGGGAGAGAGACGAATACAAATGGGCACAAATAAAGAATGGGTCCGGAGAGAAAGACACACAAAGGAAGTGAGGCCAGTGGAGAACTACGTAAATGGTGTGGGACACACCATGCGGTGAGGTTATCAGAAATGGATCAATGGGCCTCTACCGCCCTCTGGCGTCAAAGAGAATTTAAGACCCTTCCAGGCTGAGCCCCAGGCCACTTAAAGTATAGACTTGTGAGGTGTAAAGCACTGCTGTGTACCTTCTTTTGCTGGCCTGGCGCCTACCCTTCTTTCACTCTTCTCGCTCCTTGGTGCTTGCAATTCCCTCCGTTGGGCACCACTAATGTCCCTTTCTTCGCCCCCTCGCTCCCCCTCTCCCTTGCTCGCCCCCTCGTCCTAGTCTAGCCGCCCTGGCAGAGAGAGAGGGCTGTGGATTAGGAGCAGTAGTAAATGGATCAGCCCGGAGTCCGCTGTCTCAGCAGGGACGCTATTAGCTCAATGACCTCCAGCGTCACCGGCCTGAGCGTGATAATACTTCAGAGCAGGGCTCCGCCATGCTGCCTTCCCCTGCCCTACTTCCTATCATCCGACTCTTCCAGGACTTGCGCTGTTTCTCTCGCCCTCTGTCATGCTGTTCCGTTCGCTTTGCCTATTTCTCCTTCTCTTACACAGTCTTTCTCATCTATTCACACCCCCTCTCTATCTCGCTCGCCCCATGACCTCGTTTTCCCTCACTGTCTTCCCTCTGTCGACTTATGTCGTCCTTCCTCTGTTTCTTGTACAGCGCCCCAATGACGCTCATCATCTTCTGTTTCTCATACTCGCTCTGCTTTGCAATATCTTCCTCACCTACCCGCTGTCTCTCACCTACCCTAGTTGTCTCCGTGCCACACCCTTTCTGTCTCTCTATGCAATACCTCCTTTTCCCTTTATCCATCCCCCACTGTTCTCTCCTCTTTGTTCCTATCCCTGTTTTTTACCTCACTTTCTCACAGTACATTGGTGAGTTTCAAAATGGATATGGCCTGTATTGGGATATAATTCAGTAAAAGATTTTGGGGTGCGCATAGGCCGGTGGTCTACAAACTCAATTAACTTTATCAGTGTCTCAGACATGCTTTGCCCTGTGAAAAGCTCCAACATTTATGATAAACACAAAGGCCCTCTCATTTAAGCATTGCACGCTCATCTGCGTAAACTGTGACATCCATTCCACTGCATGGTACCTGGCAACATGGATTAGACTCCATATTGAGCAGCAAAGGGGCACTCTTCTTTGTTTATGTCAATGGTCTTCAAACTTGTTCATACTTACCCCCTCCCGCTTCAGTAGAAATATTCTTTCTGGGCCCCCTCACCTAGGGGTTGGTCCCCTCTAGGGGACCTAAAGAATGTCCAGGGGGCTCCAGGCTCTTTAAAATATAAGCACATTTTCTACGGCTTATATTTTTACTTTAAAGCAGTCACCTTAATCCTTTTTTATATCAGAAACAGTCATTTTAATTCCTTTTTAAAGTATCTTGGGCCGTCCTTGGATATCCTTCGGTTCATTCCCCCACCCCCTCTGCGCCCCCCATGGCAGCCAGCCCTCCAGGGACGTCATTTCACCAAAATGCCAGGGGTAGCAGAAGTGACATCACATGACCCTTGAACTCTGATGACATAACAGGAAGTGATGTAATTTGACCCCACCCCCAGTGACATCACAGGAAACACAACCTTTCACCCCTTGACAAAACTGGAAGTGGCATCACATAGCATTGTTCCTCAGTACACTAAGAAAAATATGGTTACAATACCACTGCAATATGATATACTTTTCATGCAAGAATGGATCACCATATGTAGTGTTAATGTCAGTGTGTATAGGCCCATATTACCAAACCACTGTGAATGTAAGCAGACGTCCAACACAGCAACCTGGACTATTGTACATCACACGGGCTAAACTGACAGAGCATCCCAAAGAGGCCTAAAACCCAAAGCGCAGTCATCCAGTGCCTGCCAAGTGTCTGGGCACAGACTGGAAACAGCAACGGACCAACACAAGTCCAACCAGAAAAAACGATGGTCTGGAGGGTTGCCCAGGGCTGTGCCAGTGGTTATGAAGGATTTTAAACCTTCTAGCTGTCACCTTTCTGTTTTGTTTATTTGGTAAGTAACCCACCGTTTTTGTTAGATGGGAGATAGAGGGGAAGGATGTATCGCAGGTCACAGTAATTGCAGGGATTTTTAATTTAAAAAATGTAAGCAGCAGCAACTCCATATCATCACCCCTAGAAAAGGCCGATTTTATTATTTTCTTTGGTCCTTTATATCTTGCTTAATGTCAGCCTCCCCCAGCTTCTAAGCACTGGAACAGGAACTGAACCCACGTTGCACTGCAGCCCCCCAAAGCAAGTGTGTTGCCCCTGAGCTATCCTTCCAGTTCCAAATATATATATATTTTGCTTGAGGAAATAGCAGATGGTTTATTTCAAAGGGCAACTTCATGTAAATGAATGACCTCACATTGCCTCCAGTGTCCCTGAGATGCAGGCCTGGCAGATCTGGGTCAGCTCACACAGTGCCCAGACCCAGACAGGAGTGCTAGCAGAAGCCACTGGGGCACACCCCTCTCATCACAGGTCCAGTGACTCACTAGATATGCAAAGCAGACAATGAGAAACACTGATTAAATGTGTGCTCATGCTGCGCTGTGACTGAGTACTGCGGCTGCTCTTACCCATTCCCAGCTAGCTAGACCTAGCCCCCATACCCTTCCTGTTGCTACAGTACTAGGTATGAGCTGCACAGACAACCCCACCTCTGAACCCAACCATTCCGGCATTCTTCACTAATGGACTGCCAACCTGTTAGTGAAGGTGGCTTCATGGTTTTTCCTGCATCCCTGTTATTTCTCCAGCCAACGAGATTGAGCTTCCAGGTGAAAAAAGCTGTGGCACATTTAGCTGAATTTACAACCGCCTTTTTCAGGTGCAACACAGATATCTGTACTTGGCACTGCCTTTTTGTGCAGTGGCCAGGGATAGCAAGGTCTAGGTGTAGCAGAGGAGGAGCAAGGGGCACCAGCCGCTACCCCTGGCGACCCCCAAATGACATCCCTGCAGCCTCTCAGTTTGAATACCACTGGTCTATGTAGACACAGGCTTGTTGTTGCATTGCTAACCTACCATCCCCATACTTAATTCAGGGAACTGTGAAGGTGCATTTTGTGCATAGATTCTAAGTTGGTGCTAACAACATCCTGGACAGCCAGGGCCGCCTGCATTCATTGGCATTAGGCATTGGTCATGTGACTCCATCTTGGAAGTTATAGATCAGTACATAGTGACAGTTAGGCCTGTTCTGATTTTTTGTTCAGTGTTTACAGGTGATCTGAAACTAGATTTGAGTTCATAACTGAGCTGCGACTGCCCTGCATCCTTGGTATAAAAGTGGGCCTGCTCTCCGGGCAAAAGGAGGTCGGAATCCAGGAGGCATAAGAGACAGTTGCAGTGATGGAAGAGTGAAGGGCCCAGAATTCGAGGCACGAGTGAAGGCCTCTGACTGTCCACAAACTGGTGAACCATAATCACTGAAACACCTCTGATCCCCACTACCCACACTCGAAGACAATACTTAAAACCACCCTATTCAAATTGCCCTTTGACACCTAAGTACTCTGACATTGGACTTGTCGGAGACAATTCCTGTGTTGCACCAATGCAACACTTCTGTTTGGTTTTGTTGGCACTGTGCTCATTATTTGTATTTTATACACCAGCCGTCTTCAACAGGTTGATTGCGGCTAGTAAGTAGTTCCCCAGACGCCTGACCAGGGCACAAGGGCTTCCTGGCACCGGCATATGTCCTGTTTCTTTCTCTACTACTAATAATGCACTGTCGGGAATCCTCTCTGCCCAAGAGTCCTCTTTCTGTTTTCAACATGGACTTAACTGGGACATAGCAGGTGCAAAAGCAGAGTGGAGGCTCTACAGGTCAGTAGCTCATAGTGGAATCTGTCAATGTTAGTGATAAGGAGGGGGACAAGTGGAGAACTGTGGAAAAAAGCATGGTGTGTCGTCATAGGTGTCCCTAGAAGGGGACAAAGACACAATTGCCCCCCTATTTGCTGCTTTGCCCCACTGATTGGTGCCTGCCTGCCCCCCTAATTGGTGCCTGCCTGTCCCCCTAAATAACTCTTTCCAGGAGTCTTAGCGAGGCTCCTTCGGCCAGCCGCCATTCGTCCGACTGCAGACTCTATTTGGTTAGTCTGTGTTCTTTCTTCTGGCCTGAAAGAGACATCACAGGAATCAATGGGCCATGAATATCACTGGGGTGGGGCCATTGTGACGAATCAACTTCCGGGGCACCAGTGGTCTTGGGAGGAACATCGGTTTCTAAACCTTCAATCAGCCCCACACCTCTAGCACACCAGAAGGAATCCAAACAGATTGGAACACAAGTCAATTATAGACATGCTTGTCCAAATTTGGTAACGTGGAAAGAATGGCAGGCTTATCTCCGAGGTATCAGGTAATAATGTCCTTATATATATGGTAGCCATACATAATGTTGGCAGGAAAAGTTTGTGGTGACATTATATAGGTGACCATATATATAGGGACAGGGGGAGCAGGGGTTGCATGGGTGTCCCCGGCTCCCCTTGGATGTCCCCCGCATGTTCCATGTAATAATGTCTTTGCAAAAAAACAGGGGCAAGGGGTTGTAACTGACTCTACGGGCCTTGGAGAAAGACCAGGGGGCAGAACCACAATGTACCTGGTGCTTAAGAAGTTCTTGATACTCAACAGCATCAAGGCGGTTCCAGGGCCTAAGACAGTTTTTGAGATGCGACACAGCTGCGGGTAGCAGGCGGCAGGCAGTTTGGCAAGCAAGGCTGGACGGACGGCTGCCGGCTGGCCTACACGGTGGCTATGGATCAAGAATCATTGTCTCTGTGCTGGTTGGCGGAAGAATGGCTCTGATGACTGCAGCATGACAATAGTCAGTGGTGCAGCTCGTTGTGGTTCATGCACTCGACTGTCTGGATAATGTCCTTAAAAGATGGACGATGGTTGATGCTTATAGGGGCACGCCTCCCAGCTTCTTTGCATGGCTCGTGTCATGCTTTCAAGGCGGACGGCCCAAAGCCTAGGAGAGTGTTTGCAGGCAAAGGCCTCGTACTTTGTCCAGAGACTCTCTGGCACTTCCCACCGAGGAAGCTTGCTGGCAGAACCTAGAAGGGCATGTTGAGTGCTGGCTGGGTACCGATTCTGGAGCTGCTGGATGCGTCCTCTCCTCTGAGTCCGGTATCTCCCTCTGTTCCCTGGGAGATCTTTAGGGGAAGGATTTTGCTTCCCTCTTGGAAATCCTGGCCTTCCTTCACTGGCGGAAGATGTAAGGTACACAGTACCTTCAGCCAGGGCCCAAATGAGTCCTTCTTCTTATCCCTTTCAAAGTCGTCGGTTGATCTGCTAAGTGAGGGGTTCAGCCCTCTTTTAAAGCCAAATGGGCCCCAGTGATTGGTGCAGGCTAAGCCTACCTTAGTGAACCAATTCTGGGTCCCCACCAACAATCTTCTGTTGTGCATAAGGTCAGGACCAGAGCGCTCTGCAACAGGAATGGTAAGGGGTGACAACATATACCCAAGTCCCACCCATCTTCCTTTCTGTTGTAGATCAAAGTGTCTCTCTGGTTAACTGAGCCCTCTGTGACTCTTGATTAAAGCGCAGGTCTCCCATGAAGTTTGTGACAAGTGCAGACTTCCTTTCTCCCTCAAATCACATACTTCTCCCCTCTGAAAGGGGTCTGCTCTGCAGAGGTACCTACGGTAACTAATGGACTCAGGCATGCCATTCACTACCTTTCATTCAGAGGGGTGGGAACTAGCTTCAATTTGACACTTTGCATACCAAAGGGGTGTTAGCCCCGTCGTCCTGTTGTCTTGTTCGGTGACCAAGCCCCTTCAACAGGCCTGCCTCAATTATCTCTCATTAGTATGCACTGCCACCAGCCAAACTGAACAATAGGAAAGCAGATCCATGGAGCCTTTGATATTTTAACTAGGCTACCCATGGCCGGAGGAAGGTGTTCCTTACCCCTTCTTGAGATGCTTTGATTTACCCGTGGCTGTCACATTCCATCTGAATATGACATGGGAGGACGGCGCCTGTAGGCTGTGTCCTCCTGGAGTACATGTGACTATGTGTTTCATGCGATGAGCAGAGAAAATGTGTGCGGAATGGCCTCACACATTTTCAGAGGTTGATCTTCCATCATTCATTTTCATTATCAAACAAATCTAAAAAAGCACAGGCGAGCACACACTCCCCATGTGGATGGTCAAATTCCTCACAGCCATCACTGTTGAAAGTAGGCTTTCTACATGCTGGGCATACTTTTGTTTCCAAATGTGCAGCTTACACTTTCATAGAGGAAAACAAAAAAGATCTTTCCAAACAGAAGTATGCTTCTTAAATTTACATCCACTCGTTTTCTTTAACTGTTTAGTTTTTTTTTACTATCACACAAACATCCTGTGATGTGTGTGCCCCTTCTTTTGTGTTTTATCACAGGCTATATTGATACAAATGTTATATGCATGGCAAATTACTTAATCACAAATAAATGCTTCTATTGTGCTGACAAAAGTTACTACTAAACTAAACTGTGGGCGCCAAATTTTGATTTTTCACTACAGGTGTGTCAGGGGGCAGAAATTCCCCAACCCCTGTCCTGAATATAACCAAGCGACTAGCCCACCCCGTCCCCTGCCTGAACACTTTTTATAGCACTGTTTTTTTAATAAGGAATTGCAAAATGTCATAAGATTAACAGCCAGTTTTAAATATATAACATCTCAGCAACAGCCACCCAACCTGCTGAGCTACCCTGGTAGCCTTCTACTGTAGAGTTTATCTATGGTTCCCTTAATGTGCTCAAAATCACTGCATTACCAACAGGGCAAATCATGTGCATGACTTCAAAGTCAACATTATTTAATCTGCAGCCACACTAACCCTGTGCATGGTGGTCATCCCTAATGGGCGAGAGAGAGCCGACCCACCGCTACCCTCACCCATTATGGAGTAGTCAAGGGGCCAGCACAGTGTAAACACTGAGAACCCCCACAGTTGCTGCTTTTTGCAGCTGATGGAGCTCTCCTGGGCTGGCTTGAACTGTCAAAGGAAAATTCAGTTTCCGTTTGACAGTTCTGTTCCCCGGCCATGCATGTCCAATGGGCCATGCAAAGCCAGGGGCATTTTGCTTGCCCAGCCTTGCATGGCCGTTGGAGATGCTGGCTGTGGAACTGTATATTTGTTTGTGTGAGGGGTTGTTCCCGCACCACCCGCACATACAAACAGATTGGTGGTGCTTCATTGTCAGCGCTATGGCTCTTGCGCGCCTGTGTAGAAACCACTCATTGCTTCCTGGTTCCTGTTTGTGCTACGCGGGAGCTGGAGCACTGGGAAGAAACTTCAGCACTTGGGCAGAAGGTAAGTTAATGTAAACAAGTGGGCGAGTGCATGCTGGGTGTGAACGTTTTGTGTGTGTTTGTGCTTTGCCGGGAAGTTGATTTTGTTTTTATGGGGGGTTGTGCAATAACGGCATTTTAAAAATGCCATTGTTGCACAACCCTCCACCGGCCCAAAATCAGATCCCAGTTCGAGGCGCTGGTGGGCCCAGGGGACAGGCATGGTATTTTTCTACCTGCCATCTATGATAGATGCCTAATAAAAAATACCATGCCTGACCCCTTGGCCCCTCAATGCCTTGCTTGCACACATAATCAGAATGTGTGCATTTGATGTGCTGGAGGGACTCAGTGGTCAGGCACAACATTTTTCTACTATGCATCTATGTTGGATTCCTAGTCAAAAATAGCAGGACTCACATTGATTGTGTGCGTGCAAGGCACTGGAAGAATAGGGGCTGGAATGGATTTTCTTTTACTGGGCATTTATGATAATGCAAGCATGATAAGTGTTATTATGTGGCTACACTGGCCTTTTAATGCAACCAGTCTATCCATTTCTTACTGTGGCGTGACATTTTGTATTGAGCATCCTTTTATAAAGGAAGCATGAGTAGTGTTACGTGGCTAGAATGGCATTGGGTGCAGACAGTCTAGCCATTTCTTGTATGCCATTTTGTATTGGGCATCTTTGATTAAGAAAGCATGATAAGTGTTACTATGTAGCTAGACTGGCATTTTGGTGCATTCCATCTAGCCATTTCTTACTGTGGCATGACATTTTTTATTTGCCATCTTTGATGAAGCAAGCATGATAAGTGCTATTACGTGCTAGATTGGCATTTTTATGCAGCCAGTTTGGACATGTTTTCATACTGTGGCATGACATGTTTAATGGTAAAGCCAACTGGAGTATCTTCTTACATGGGATACTGTCATATATTTTCAGAACAAGCGAGGACATGTTTTCTTATAGTATCATTAATGGCTTATGTGCAAAGCAAACACAAGTATCTTCTTATATGGCATATGTTGGTACAGGCAGCATAGAAATGTATTGGCACAGCCAGCATGAAAATATTTGTTATTTTGCCATATATTTTTGGCAAAGACATCAGGAAAATGTGTTGGAGAAATGCTCCTGTGCACTGTTGGTGACTTGCATCTATTGGATTTGTTCACGAGTTACCCTACAAAACCGTTTGCAAACTGGCATTTTATTTAAAATCATTTCTCGGGTGTGGGGGATCCTCTCAACCCCTCTTGATTGGTTTGGGTTCCATCGCTACGCTCAGTCGCTCTGGCATATTTGGGAGAAATAGTTACATCCCTAATGTTTAGCCAGAAACTGAAAACTGTAACAGTTCTATACGGGCAACGTGAGATTCCTGCAACCATTGCTAAAGAATGAAGAGAGCCGCTGCCTCCTTTCCCCTGTACTCTGCCCCTTTAGGTGATATTTCATATATTAAATAGACTATCCTTGACCATCATTAGAAACTGAGGTATGAGTGATATCTCCTCTGTTAAACTGACTCTTTTGACTATTATTCAAACTTGAGCTGGAAGTGATATCTTTTCTGCTAAATACCACTGGTGGAATTGACTTTTTTTTACTGGGGGTTCCCATCTAGAGCAGGGGCAAGGGGAGTTGGGTGTCAGGGCAGGGGCAGGGTTATTTTAGTCACCCGACTAAACATTTGCCTCTCAGCCCCCCAGAAGATGAATCATGAACACCTGCAAAATAGCCAAATGCCTTCTAAGGTTGTCAGCAAAGTACAACATGTTCACACATTTTAAACCCTCCCAAAAAATGCACATCAATATTTCCTGCACAGTGCAGCATTGCCATGGAAGTCCCGGGTACTCCTGCTCAGACCCTCAAATGATCTTGTGGGGAAGTGTCTCACCTCTCACCCTAGTGATCAAGGTTCAAATCCCACCCCCAGAGCATTTGGAAATAAATGTAGAGTACACACAGGAGTGCGCATGGATTCCCCAGGTTTGGGGAGCTGCACACTCAGATCAGAGGAGATATTATTTGCTGGAGCCGGCCCAATTACAGCACCACTAAATACTACCTCTAACTAATGGGGTAAAGGCGCTATACAAATGACTACTACCGCTACACATTATCTGAAGCGGTGCTGGGAGTGATGTCTGCTTGAATAATGCATTCTCTTGCTGAGCGCATAGGGTCTTTTTGCAACTTTTGAACATGAGTTGACTTTTTAGGATGTATATTAATTATGCAAAACTTTGTCCTTAAACCTACTCCTAACATGTTTAATGTCTAATTTGTTTAACCAGCATGGTACAATATAGGTGTATTTGAACCTGCTTGGCCTGTTGACCCTTATTTGATGTACCACCACCCGCCCCCCTCTCCCTTGTTGTATTTGTGCCCCCTTGTTTGCCCCCCCACCCCAATACTCATTTCTGGGCAATGCTGCATGGGCATCCCACAAGCGAGGCAGGGTAACTGCTGTTACCATCGGCAGCTGGGAGAGGGGCTGCCCCAACCTCCCCGCGCCTGCTCCTCTCCTTCCCCCCCAGCTATGGAGACATGCAGTCTTGGCAGCACAAAAGCCACGGAAGGGTAAGGTGCGAACAGTCATCGCACCCTTCCTCCAAACAGCAAGGTGCGAAGCGCCATAACGAAAACAACCATCAGGCAGTGCCCAGGTTCAAAGATATGCCCCCACCAGGGGGTCAGACAGTCGGCTATCCGGCCGGGTGCTGCGACAATAGCAGCCCCCAACACATACACAACAAAGACCCAGGGCCTCCCTGGGTCCTATAAATGACAGCAGCATGCTCAGAGTAAACACAACCTGTTTGAGGACCCTGAACGGGGACCCAAGCAAACAGGAGGTTCACTGTTTACTCAGTGTCTTCCAAATCTTCTTGCTTCTTTACCACAGAACCCACCCACCCTACAAAAAGGGGAGAAGAGCAAAAAGAAGTAAAAGGCACTGTATGGTGCCCACAACAAGTCGTGGGACACAAGAAGGCGGCACGGGTCCGAGGCGGTAACCTCAGGACCCGGTGCCCAAAAGTATGATACCATCATGATATGTGATATTGTTATTGTCATAACTCATATCTGTACAATAGAATCCTACGGCCTTTTATTGCCAGCACTTGAAACAAGTTGTGAGCCTATCATTATGGGTGAGGGTTTGGGGTTCGGCCATTAGTAATGCATGCATATGGGTCCAGCAGTTATAGTGACGCCACTGTGTGGCGCGCAAGCAGCAGTGACGCACCCGCCGAGAGCGGAAGCATCTGCACATTTCACATTTGGAAAGGAGGCGAGAACAGCTGTTGCTTGCACCCTTCTGAAAGTCCAAACCTAAAAACGCAAGCAAAACCTGAAGGACATGTATTAGGTAAAACAGTATGTGTGTGAATACATTTTGGCCTTCCTGGACAAGCATAGAGTTTCCCGCGGATCAAGGGTTATTTGCTGACTTAAGGTCACAGGGTTACTTGCTTCGTTTCTTTTGGCACCAATCAAGCTTCTTGATGTCCGCACATTGTACAAAAAAAGATTCATTTAAATGCTCATTTATTTATTGCATTTGTTGACAGCGCCCACAACCGTAACTAGTCAATACCTATCTATGTTTAATTCTTGGAGTCAATTGGGAATGACGTTGTTTATTAGGAAAGGGTCGATATATGGCGCATTGATCTGCCTGTAACCCCATAAAGGGCCGATCCTGTGACAATCGAGCATTTCAGGCGTTCTTTTGGGACTAGTTGGGCCAGAGAATATTACAAGGGAGACAGCCATTGAATGCTTTGACGAGTTTACGGCCCAATGGGCGGCCTATGATTGCCTTAGTATCTCCTGGTTATTTTCATTGGTCGGAAGTAGTCCTCATTACAGCTAAGGTTGGTGGTATGAGTTGTGCTGTGTCTCTCTATATTCAAGGTTCCTACGTGCTGATTAAAGGGTCACCTGACTGGACCCGTAGAAAACAAATGTGCTAAAATAACGAGAGGAAGGCTCGGCGTCACCACAACCGAAAGGACATCATTCTAAGGGGAGAAAGCAGGGTCCTGACTCCTGCATGCATCCCTGTGACAGGAGCGCCTGCCCGTGACTATATCCCTGGGGAAGACGGGGGTCTCCCTAAGTTACTGACAGGACCCTACACTTCTAAACTAGCATCCCTGAGAAAGGGAGGGTAAGGTCATCCGGCCCCAGGGGGTAAGTGGGGGACCCTACTGCTCGGATGGAGGGTAGGGGGGGGGGCACTCTTAATTCCCAAATCCAAAGGAAGTAACCAATGAGCATGGGTGCCCTTTCGAATGATACCCAGGCGGCAGGAGTGGGAGAGCTCCCTCTGGCCTACCGTAGTACCGCCGCCCCGGTGGTCTGGGGGTCACTCCCTCCCGTTAATCCGGCTGCGCTGTGAGCTCTAATCGCAAATCACGGCCCTGAGCCGATTTCCGCAAGTCCCTGACAGGCAGGCGAGCTTACGGAGGGACGGCAGTCTGAATGCGTACAGGGGGCTCGAAGCTTGGGGATAGCCCCACCTCTGTGTCCACAGGGGGAGGTCTGAGAGCGGCACCAGGCCGTGCCCTCGCGCCACCCGCTCACGGAAACCTAGAGAAGAAACTCTCGATTTGACGGCACAAGCGCGCCAATAACAGCCGCTTCGTGCGCCAGGGATTGGGCCGCGTGGACCGGGACAGCCCCCGACTGCAGAGGCGCAACCAAGGAGCAGCAAGCAGCAGGGACGCCTGCAACACGAGCAGAGTGATGGGAGCCACGACTTGAGAGGTCCGGCTTCAACTGCAGCACGATGTGGGGGCGCCTGCCTGTGAACCTACACGTTTCAGCGTGACCTGTCCGGCGACGCTGCCCGTGCTGGATTCTGGGCCCGACAGGCCTGCCCTCTGCAGCACCGCGCAAGAAGGGCCCGGATCTTCAAGATCTATCGACGTCTTGGCATTCCAGGAGCCACCGCAGCGGCCGCAGAATCAAAGTGCACTTCAAGTGCACGGTCACACAAGGGGGCTGCTGGCCAAAGGCCTTGGCGACTCCAGCATCCTCTGAAGGGCGCTGGACCACAGGGCGTCTTCGGGCCGCAGCATCCTCTGCTGGGGTAAGGTACTGGCGCACCTCCAACCACAGTATCACACCAGCCAAAAGATACACCAAAGAGTCCCCTTGGGATGAGTATCCAGACAGCGGAGAGGGATACGTGTTAAGAAGGCAGCCGCGTGGTCACCAGGTACGTATAGAACAGTGCTATGCAAAAGGGTTCTATGCTGAGCATTCTCACGTAAACATGTTGTTGGCTTCTGATTTCTATTGAGAGCTGTTAATGCCCCACCCCTGGTTCCACGAGCAGTTATAGCCCCACAGATTGAAGACCACTGGTTTAGAGAACCTCCGCAAGGGGTCTAGTTGTGCACCCCATGAGAGGAATGATATGTCCCCGCTGGGACCCTGATCCGGTGTTGGGAGGAGGCCTGCATATTATGCTGATGTGCCCAGGTGTGCAGGGGGCACCCACACTTCGCCAGCGGGCGAAGTGTACGAAAATAAGTAGTGGTACTATGTTCCCTGCTGGCCTGCACCCACTCCCCACAAACCCCACCACCACGTCCCTCCATTCACAATACACACCCCCAAACACTTTCACCTGCTGTTTAAGGGAACGCTCAGTGCAGTGCACTGAAAGTGCAAGTTTCAACTTCTTCCCACACATTTATTTTAAAACGAAACCATTCCGGAACGGTTTCTTTTTCAAATAAAAGTATAGGAACTGTAAAAGGTCATTTAAAAAAGTACAGGAGCACCACTCCCGACGTTGCCGCTCACTTCGACCACTGCACTTCGTGTCCTTTTGTTTGAATGGATGGGGATGAGGATGACAGACGTGTGGCTGTGCTGAGAGAAGGTTGGAGACCGATGAAAAGTCTGTTTAACCAAGGGGGGGCAGGCGTGTCAGGGCATGGGAGGGCCTCAAATCGGTACTGCATGGCAGATCATAGAGAGGGCACAGGGGATCTGCGCAACTGATGGAGGGGGTCGGATCAGTGACTAGGGGGAGGTGAGCAGGATGGTGGTCCGTGGATACTAGAAGGTCTGCAGGAAGGAATGGAAGTGAAGACAGTGACTGGGGACGGCTGACAGTGATGCTGGACAGTGGAATGCATGAAGGTTTGCAGGAGTGATGGCGGTAAGTGGAATGCATGGAGGTCTGCGGGAGTGATGGAGGACAGTGGAATACATGGAGGTCTGCAAGAGTGATGCAGGACAGTGGAATGCATGGAGGTCTGCAGGAGTGATGGAGGACAGTGGAATGCCTGGGGGTCTGCGAGAGTGATGCAGGGCAATGTAATGCATGAAGGTCTGCAAGAGTGATGGAGGACAGTGGAATGCATGGAGGTCAGTGAGAGTTATGCAGGACGGTGGAATGCTAGGAAGTCTGCAAGAGTGATGCAGGACAGTGCCATGCATGGGGGTCTGCAAGAGTGATGGAGGACAGTTGCATGAATGTAGGTCTGTGAGAGTGATGCAGGACAGTAGAATGCATGGAGGTCTGCGAGAGTGATACAGGACAGTGTCATGCATGGAGGTCTGTGAGACTGATGCAGGACAATGGCATGCATGGAATTCTGTGAGAGTGATGCAGGTCAGTGGCATGCATGGAGATCTACGAGAGTGATGCAAGTCAGTGGCATACATGGAGGTCTGCGAGAGGGATGCAGGACAGTAGAATGCATGGAGGTCTGCGAGAGTGATTCAGGACAGTGTCATGCATGGAGGTCTGTGAGGGGGATGCAGGACAGTGGAATAAATGGAGGCCTGCGAGAGTGAGTGATGCAGGACAGTGGCATTCATGGAGGTCTATGAGTGTGAATCAGGGCAGTGGAATGGATGCAGTTCTGTGAGAGTGATGCAGGACAGTGGAATGCATGGAGGTCTGCGAGAGCGGTGTAGGCAGGGCAGTTTCTAGACAATATGGTGTCCAGGTTGAAACACCAGAATACGCCCCCTATGCTGCTCTTATTCTCCCACTCTGCGCTGCACTCCCTCTCGAGCATCATTAAATCATTGCAATTTGAATAGCGTTTTATTAACATGTACTTACAATGTATATGTAGACAAAGGCGTATATTACACACTAGCTGGCCCTGCCCATGCGTTGCTGTGGCTCAGTCTGGTTAAATGGAAAAGAAAGAAAAGAGAAAGCGCACGTTTCTAATATGTTTAATTTGACAATGCTTGTGGGTAGTTTTGAATGGCTCTGGCGGTTCTCCAAGTTGAGGCAGTTTAATTTTCCCAGCGGCGCAACACATTCCTTTCGTTTCTCCATTACATTTCAAAGCCTTGCAATAAGGACACACTTCAGTCATGGTGCCGATGAGAACATGCCGGCATATCATGTATAATCATCAGCTGGGTTGTACCAAAATGCAAGGCGATTGTAATCACATGATTGCTGAGCACGGAGTCGTGTTTGACGCTGATCTGCTGTTTCTCGTTGACGTCTTTCAGCCACTCTCAGCCTGTTGCGTTCATTCTGTTGAGAACGAAGCAGATCTGAAGCCGCAGAACGCGATCGCGGTGCTCGCAACCGTGCATCCTAAAGTCTGGTGGCACTTCGCTCTGCTGCTTCCTCAGCACGTATTTGAGGCATTCTAAATCGGAAACATTTAAATGGAATCGTAAAATAGCATGTGTTGCTTTCACGTCCAACAGATGGCGCTGTTTGGCAGTAAAATGTTCAATATAGCGTGTGTTGCTTTTACGTCCAATAGATGGCGGTGTCTTTCAGAAAAAGCATGTTTTTACCTGTCACATGTGTGACATCTATGTATAGTAGGTATATAAAAACACGCGCCTATTCGAATGCAACGTTGTGTCAAAATTTCAAAGCAATCGTTGAAGAACTTTTAGAGATTTAAGATTTTGAATAAATTAACATTTACATTTGTATTTATATAGATAGATTTATTATATGTATATATGTCCATATACATGTGTAGACAAAGACAATATTACAAACAGCAATTTATTTTCATCAGCACCTGTTTATGTTCATTTGTGTCTAAATGAAGGCTTAGCTCTCTTCAGTTGAGTAAAACAGCACTTAGAGGGCGTTCAAGTGCTCCAAGGGAAGAATGAAAGATGGGTGGGAAAGAAAGGGAGAGTGCATTTGGTGGTGGTGAAAACAGGGAAGTTGCCAGCTATATCAAGCAAGGTTGGGTTAAAAAGAGTGCTTTGCAGCTACTTCATAGCACTAGCGGGGAAGACAAGAGAAGTAGGTAAGCTATGAGGTGGAGCATTTATGCTGCCTTATGGTGTGAGTGCCATTGCCCTGTTTGCCCACCCCTAGAAACGGCCATGAGCGAAGTCAAGACTGTGACGAGTGACAGGCAAGTGCGATGAAGGGAAGTGGAATGCATGGAGACTGGCGTGGGAAGGAGGACATCTTGGAGCGGTACAGTGGGGCTGGCGGGAGAGACACAACCTTGTGTCAGCAGATGGGGTGTGTCGACAGCTAGGACTTGGAACAAGAGAGCATAGAGGGTGGATCAGACGGGAGCTCGAGCTGCGAACTGCCTGCAGGTGTGTGGCGCATAAGGCCGCATTGTATCTGTAATTAGGGAATGGAGATGAAGACTGCGCAATCCCATCAGAAGTTTTGGGAGTTTCAGGTGAAAGGGACTTTTATTTATCCTTTCACCCACACTGTACCTTTGCCTCGAAGTACTGCTTGGGGGATGTACCACTGCTCAAGCTGATGCCATGTTCCTTGAGTGCTCCCATTATACTCTCGACGGTGCATGCATGTAATGTAATAGTATTTATAAAGCGCTAACTAAGGTCCGAAGGCATCTAGGCACTAGGCATACCAGCGAGGAAGCCCTCAAAAAGCAGAAAAGTAACAAGGAACAAAGAAACTCAGAACATATACGTTTTTAGAGCTTTGCGGAAACTAAGATGGTCAGCAGTTCCCCGAAGATGAAACGGGAGAGAATTCCACATGTCCTTTCATACCTGTACAGGTTGTGCTAGCTCCACGCTAGAGAGCTTCCACGATCTTTTCCACAGAGAGGCAATGTCCCTTGACTTCATTCTCTTACATAGCTGGTAAAATAGCACCGTGAGTTAAGCGATTGCTGTTAAGATCTGTGTGTGATCTGCAGGTTTGAACCCTGGCAGGGTGAACTCATCTTTTGCCCTTTCATGGCCAACAAAGTGGGTACCAATTAGTAACGCGTAATCTGGATTGCATAGAGCAATGGTTTGTGTAAAGTGCTTTCATAAACACAAAATGTGTCTAATTATGTTATTGGTTTTTCCCCACACGTTACTGCTATTTACATGGTCCCTTTGTGCTTATTTCTACATTGTTTTGCATTTTTAACCCCTTAAAGGCTAAGGACGAGTATGCTCGTCCTTTTTGCATAAACTTCATTAAAGCTCAGCAGTGCTCTTTCTTTGTAGCCATTAGCGGATGGCTACACTTTGCATCAGGAATCTGCAATGAAGGGCCCCATCGGGAGGCCCAAGGGAGGGCTGATAATGGGTAGAGTTCTCTGTGCAGAAACTAGTCCTAAAAGGCAATAAACCCAATATTATCTGTGGAAGTTCAGCTCAGGGGGAGAAGGATGCTTCTACTTAACATGTATGTACCCCCGGGTGGTAAACTCTGCACCAAAATTTGTGATACCATGGGTATTATCATGGCAGCCTGGAGAAGGGAAACCAGTGAATCTATGATCCTCATTGGTGGGGCCCTTACTGCACATTGCCTTGTAATGCAATCTATGGCCTCTTTAAGGGCTTCTTTGATAAAGGATGTTTTAAACCATCCAATCAACAAGGAAGGCTATGGGTAAAGTTTGCAGAAGAATGGGGCTTGACTATGGTCAACGCAAAGTGCAGACCCAAGGGGAAAAATAAAGAAAAACACACATGGAAGGAGCCATGTGGGGTGACTCATGACTATTTTGGACTATTTTTTCATTAGTGATGATTATTTTGAACACATTGGAGAATGCAATGGTAATTTTTACCAGATATAGCGACCACGCCAGGATAGCGTTAAAATTGAACATCAAAAGGCAATAAATACACATTAAAAAATTGTGGATGTAGAGTTAAACGCAGGAAAAATCGGATATCTTGGTCAGATACAAACATTGAGGTTGTAAAGACATATATGAACTTTCCGGTGAAAACTGCACTCCCAGAGGATGCTGAAGCTACTGTTGAATAAGTAGTGGCTTGGTATAAGCAATTGATAAAGAGAGCTGTACCTGTGGGTAACGGTATGTGTATAGAGGTAATCCTGGAAAGAGTAAGTGCTATGACCCAATTATTAGGGCAGCTAAATGAAATCTCAGGCAAAGTATTAGACTAATAAAAGGCAAATACCTGATTTACAGATTGCAGGCCCTGTGACATGACATGATAGGTTATTTATAACCCGCAGACCCGGGGTTTGAACCTGTGTTGCTCGCATCGCCTTTTTTCCAAGGCAAGCACTTTGTCGCTGAGCTATCCTCCCGAGACATTATGATAAAGAAAAAGAAGAATACTTACAGGAACTGGCAGAAAAGATGGCATATGAACATTAGGAACGCCAAATGGCAGAACATGCTGGAAATTCTGACAACAATGGATACTAAGCGTATGTGGAAGGCATTTAATGAGTGTAAGCGGATAAAAATGGAGCATTGAATAAATCCTATTGATGAACAGACATGGATTGAATATACTGTTAATGTTTTTGGAGCTCAAAATCATGCCAGTGTTGTGGATGCCACTAATGGAAACATTCCATATAATATTGCTTTTGACAAATTGGCCATCATTGCGAAAATTAAGGCAGGGATCACAGGCGCCAAGTCCGATTGGGCTTCCCAATATCATACTTAAAAGCGACCCAGAGAAGTAGGGGAACATCCTGATGTTCTTATTCAATAGGATTTGTAAAGAGGGAAAAATTCTGGGTAGTTGGCGTAAAGCCATACTTATCCCTATTTTGAAAAAGTACTGATGAGAAGACCCATCTAACTATATATTCCTGTCTATGTTGGACTCTACAGGGAAATTATTTGGGACAATTGTGTTAGAGTGGCTAAATAAATGAGAAGACGAAAATAAAACAATTGGCCCATTTCAGATTAGGTTTAGACCCGGATCTTGTACTAGCAATGAACAGCTATTGGTAAACTCCTTGATAACGAAGGCCTTTAAGCGTGGTAATGCCCCATTGCACTTAGTGTTCATCGACTATAAGTCAGCATTTGAACCTCTGAATAGGGAAAAACTGTGGAGGAAGCTGTATGGGTGGCCCTGGAACGTCCTAGGGCTAGCGCAGCAGATGGGCCGGGAAGGTAACGGAAATAGTCAAGGTAAATGGGAAAGGCTGGTTTATTAATAATCCATGTAAAACAGGGACAGCAAAAAGCACACAGGTCTCTGAACTATGAGCTCTACAATGAAAAATAGTAGTGTATAAGACAAAAATACATCACCATTGATGTTATTCTGCAATCTTGGGATTGGTTAGGGGAATTGTCTACATATGGCATCTATAGGTGTTAGTTTATTTTCTTTTTTATTTATTTATTTGTATTTCGCCGGTAGCTTGCAAGCTTCGGGGCGCAGAGACAAGCATGCAGTAGACAACATTGTACAAACAGTATAGCAAGGGACACCTGACAAAGCAGACAAAAGAGTTCAGCAGGGGCGTCTGGATGGTGGAGAAGCGGAAATTTAGTTAAAGATGTGAGTTTTCACATGTTTACGAAAGTGCATGTAGTTAGCTTCCAATCTTATGTGAGCAGGGAGATTATTCTACAAGCCAGTGGCTAAAATGGGTAAAGATTTTCCCGGACCACATTTACTCTTTTGTGAGGCCACTGTGATCATGCCTTGGTCGGCAAATCTTAGTAATCTGCTGGGCACATATAGGAAGATTTTGGATTTTAGATAAGCTGGTGCTTTTCCATGGATACATCTGTGCACCAGTGCCAAGGCCTTGAAGTGGATCCTGTCTTTGATTTTTAACCAGTGTAGCTCCCTTCTAGAGTGACTGATATGCTGGGATCTGGTTTTTTGCTTAATGATCCTCACTGGACAACTTGATAGCTGTGGAGGCATTGTTTATTGGCTCCCAGTGTGAGAGCATTGCCATAGTCCAGGTGTGATAGTATGGTGGCCCTTGCAACGATGGCACAGTTATCCCCCGATAGGTATGGCCTCATTGCATTTAATAATCTAAGATGGTAAAAGCAGGTCTTTTTTATGTATTGAGCTTGGGCTTCAGTCCCCAGGGAGGCTTCCAGCATCATACCAAGGGTTTTGACCTTGCTCAGGACTTGAATTTGCGTGTTTTATTTTATCAGAAACGAGCTGTATGTTGAAGGTAATTTTGCTCTGGCTAAATGAGAGCCAAATACCATGAGCTCTGTTTTTTTGCCATTAAGGAACATCCAGTTTGCATCCATCCATAGTTCTACAGTATTATAGACCATGGATAACTGCTCACTGTCATTCCTAAAGTCCCCACTCAGTTCAGTCACCAGCTGAGTATCATCAGCATAATTGGTGAAGAATGTATTAATATGGTGAAGGACTACACAGAGGTATCTTAAGTATAGATTGAAGAGTAGCGGTGACATACTGGCCCCCTGTGGAACACCACATAGAATTTATTTTTCTCTAGTGCTGTTTTAAGTAGACTGTGATCCAGCTGATCGAATGCTGCACTTAGATCAAGGAGAATAAGAAGGCCCGCCCTCCCTTTGTCCATAATGCTAATTATTTTAGTTTGCAGGTCTAACATGGTGGTCTCTGTGATGTGGGCTGGGCAGAATCAGGACTGTTGGTGATATAAGGATTCTGATGCTTCTACATGGGACTGAAGTTGCGTAGTGGCTATCTTATCCATGATCTTTAAGATGAAATTACAGTTCGTGATAGGGCTGAGATTGGGTTTCTTTACCAGGGGTGTTACCGTGACCCTTTTTATAGCTTCTGGTACTCTCTGGTCTCTGACCGAGGTGTTAATGATTTTCGTCAAAATGGGAGCAAAGATGTCTGGGTTGTCCAATATTATTTTAGCCGGAAGTATATTTTCCGCACAGGTTGTCGGTTTCATGGTAGCAAGCACTTTTATCATGTCGTTGGTGGAGATTTCTGCAAACTTAAAGGTTTTGATGTTTTGGGCTGTCGTCTCAGTCGCGAAGGTTACCGACGTCTTTTTGCTAGATTGAGATTTGTTATTAATTCTTCGTTTCTTCGTTGGTTAAGATTACCTGATGGCCCAACCTCGGACCACCCCCAAATTGATAAAGGTAAAAAAGACATCATCATAAACATTCATAATTAGCTACTGCAACAGTTACAAACAGCATTATTTCGAGAGTTGTGATTGGTTGCCATTGATTTTACCAACCTTGGATACTTGGCAGGCCATCAGCACATGAGCAACCATAGTGGTAAGGGGGGAGACAACAAGGAGCTGCTTCTTCCAATTAAATAAGACACCATACATGATTTCCCAGGCCACAAGCCAGAACCTTTAGCTTTGAACTTGGCCTTGTCTGGCATCTTTGTTTTGGGAACTCAAGCAGAGTTAAGGCACAGGCCTATCATTATCTGGAGTAGATGAATAGACACTTTTCTCCAATTATTAGTTATGTGTGAGGAGACCATGTTTTGAATTATTCTTTCCAACCTATTGTTAGGATTTTAGTCCATATTAATGCGGATGTCTTTACTCTCTCCGCCCACTGAAGACTTGTTCAACCTATTCTTCATCCAGTATTAAGCCTTAAATATTGGACACCTGGCTTTCAAAGGCTGGTTGTTCTTTTACCTAATCTAAGAAGAATATTTTGATGCTTTGGAATTATTATCTTCTGTCTTCTTCTGAGCTATCTAAACCTCCCCTTTTCCAGTAACCTTAACAGGGGTTGTGCAGCTACTGTTTGGCTATCACAGGTCTGTCTTTACGCTGATTTCAGCAAATCGAATCTCTCTGGAGCTTCGAGGTTTCCTATTTGCTCTAACATGGCGCTGCCATCCATTTTCTCCAAAATGGCCACTCATTACTGTTGCATGTTTGTGTTTAGCAAGCTTTATATGTATTCTTGTGCATCTTGCCGTTCAGTGGATACATTTGAACCCGTGTATACGACACTAGGCCCTTTAAGACGGGGTAGCAATACTCGCTCTTAGAGGAACATCTAGGTATCTGTTCTATATTGCCGGGAAGGTGATTGGGTATCTAAGGTCAGGTGGACAATTCATGCCCACCCATAGTATAGGTCACTACGAACGTCATCAAATACACAATGTCCCATTGGTTACACAAACTATAGGGCTCTTCATTACGTGGCCCTCTGTAATTGGTTGGTACTCTCGCCCCCTCTGTAATATTCCACACACGCTAGCAGTCCGCAGGCTGGCACCCCAGATGTTCGTGGGCTGGTCATAACCATAGCTTCCCACCTCATTAGCCCACTATTCATCATCACTCTGCTGTCTGCCAGTAAATTAGCCCTTTGAAGATTGGCCTTGATTTTTTTCTTCGTGCCTGAGAATAAAAGGGAGTATAGGCATCTACTGCCTCCCAGTTTCGATTCAGCTCAGCCCAATGTCTATTTTCATCTGACCATGTGACTGGAGACCACGTTTCAGAGCCTTTTGCTGTATTAAACTCTATTAAATGACAGACCTCTGACGTCTTAAATGTTCTTGCATCTCACCTCCACAGGAGTTTGTTCTTTTCACATCTTAATTGTAGCCTCTGCATGCACGTCTAAGCCCACAGTGGCCTTGATGGTGCTGGACCAGCCAGCCTTTCTTGAATCCACCTTATGTCTTCAGCTGTTTTACCAACTGCGCCACACTGAAACAAGCTTTTCTGTTCACGGTGTCCAAATTCTGCTAAAGTGCATTGTGAAATATCCATAGTCCACTCATTCCTATGCACATACATTGGCGCTTTGCCGCAATCTAATTCACTACGTAGCCATCCTAAAGGTTTCTCTTGCCCTACTTGCGGTTTCTGAATCTGTAGAAGTGTAAAATGACTTAGTATCTTCTTTATTATTTCGGTTGCATGAGCATCTTCACTTCGAGCCCAAAATGTTGCTCATCTTTAACTTCTCCATTTCTTCTATAGAATGTCTTCATACGTCAGCTTCTTTTACGAAACGTCAGCTCTGCTTTATATGACATCACCAGTCTACTCCTAGGCCCACTTTTACAACTTTCTCTGGGATTTTGTTCAAATGGCCATCATATATTTGTGAATGCATATATGGTTTTCTCAATGGGAACCTTGCTTTCATGATTCTTTGCAGTATTGGTATTTTTACTGGAACTGCGCATGTCCCACACTCTGGCTCCCAACATATTGGCATCATGTGAGCAGAACTTTGGGTGGGGTACTTGGCTCCACCTCTACACTCCCCCCTTATGGGCGATTCATTGACCACTCTCTCATCAACCTTTACATCCAGACATCTTGGTCTGAAAACATGCTTCTTTGGGACCCATATCTTAATAACTCCTTTCAGGCATCCTGCTGACTTCATATGCTCATCTTTATTTCAGGACATTAGCATGCATTGTCCATTTCCCCACCTACTTCTTGTGGTTCCTCGGGTACAGGATCTTCGTTCCCTCAGGTGCATGAATGCTGGCCTTCACGTAGTCTCTGATTTCTTCATCTGTCAGCTCTTTCGATTTCCATCGTGATTCGACCTCAGTCATAATGTTCATCCCTACAGCTTTCTTTGCAGTCCTCTTGCATTTTGAGATTATTATTCTGATCACACAAAATCCAAGTAGTACCATCACTATCAGGGCTCCAAGAAACTTAAATATGTCTGCCATTAATTGTGGGACCCACGAGAAGTTTGATCCAAACCAACTATCATTAGCAATGTCTTCCACCTTATCTATCATCTGGACGTGTAGCTTCGTCAGCAACGTTATAGATTATGTCAAAGTGCCATTCTCGTCATCATGAGAAGGTATGAATGTGCAACATTATTCTCCAATTCTGGCACAAACACCTCCATCCGTAGCAGTTATCATGTCAAGGACATAATTGTTCTGAAGAATCATCAGTTGTATTGCTCTCAGCTCTTCCTTGATAGCATTAAATCCCTTTATGGGAGTATTAATTGTCTGCAGGAGCTCCCATCTGGTTATCTGTAACCATTTAGTGTTTGCTGCTGTCTTGATCCTGGGCATGAAGATTGTCATGAATATCAATGAAGTCTGACTGAACAATCTGTTCATATGGTATGGCATCAAAATCTTCAATTGACTTAGCTGAGAAATAGTTCTCTCTCTCCACTCAATTCAATAGCTCAGCAGATCTTTTCTTCCTCAGGTGAGCATCTCCTTTAGGGAATTCATCAATGCTCAGATCACGTCTGGGTATCACTAATGCTGGAACATGAACATTCACTATAGAACAAGGTCCTCCCCAATCTCTGGGCAGCTTCATATAAGCTCTGGATCCGCAGGCTCACTAGTGAACCATTATTACGGCTGTCCCACCTTTCATTCCTGGTACATCAAAGATTCAACCTCATTTTTGATTCTATCCAACTCTTCGTGTACCGTTGTTTCTGAACCACACTAGAGGTACTATCTGCAGAGGACCTCCTTTGTCTTCGACCTGTGTCAGTAGTTTTGCAAGTTTAGGCCATAACGGTTTGCATCCTTTCTCTACCATGTCAACAGTTGTCCTGCAAAAAACAATTATTACCCATGCTCTGCCTACGACCACGCCTTCCTCCAAGCCATCTGGAGAAAGTACTGAACCCCAGACCTGCATCTGGCCTCTTTCCTTCCATCTTCAAATTCCTTCTGCAGTTCTTCCTGGGCTTTCAAGCTTCCTGTTTACTTCCCATTTATTTCCATTTCCTTTCACTCCAGGCTGTTCATATCTTATAACATGATTTCTGGTGTGTGTTCTTGCTCTTGTCTGTGTGTCTTGGACATAATCATCTTCAGCTGGTGCTGTTCATTCTGTAGCCCATACCATAGATGATGTTCGGCCCAAGAACTGACCGCTTGCCATGCAGAGTTTTTTTTTTTTTTGAATATATTTTTATTTTATTTTTTAAGGTCAAACAAACACACTACAACCGTTTCAAAACATAGAAAGCATCATATTTCAACACATTTTCAAACTCCCCAACTCCCCCCTCCCCCTTTAAACTAGAGCCAGTTCTCACATATCATTTACGGGAACATCACTGGGTGGCACACTACCTAGACTGCCATTAACCGGGTCCTCTGTTTCGTTGTCACCCTGGTGAGGCCAGGCCAACAAGGGCCCTATTTCTTCTTCGCCCCCCCCTGGTGACCGCTTCAAACCAGACTACGGATTCAGCTTCCGCCCATCTCAAGAGGCCTGTCCACCACAACTCCACCCTGGGTCTATGGGCCGCCTTCCATCCCATGGCGATCCTACGTTTGGCCAAGACATAGGCCAGGTCCTTCATCTTGCTTATGTGTTTCAGATGCCGGGGTCTAGGGAATAGTCCAAGCAAGCACGACCAGGCCGATTCCACATCCAGCACTACCCCCCCGCCAGCCAGTTTCGTCTTGACCTCATTCCAAAATCTATGCACCTCCGGGCAAGCCCAAAACATGTGTAGCAGTCCCGCGTTCACCTCCCCACACCTGGGGCATTGCTGTATAGCTGATCCCCCAAACTTTGCAATCTTCCCGGGGGTTAAACTGAAGCTGTTGGAATCTCGCGTTACGGGACACCTTTTTATGGTACCTCTGGGCCCGTTCCCACTGCCCATCCGTAATGGGTCCTCCCACCTCCTCCTCCCAATCTTGTCTCAATTGGAGCAACTCCTTCCTTGCCCGCAGGAGCTCATATATCCTCGATATTTCGTGCCCGCCCTCCGATACATCGTACATGGTTTCCAGGGAGGCGTCTGGATCCTCCGCGAGCACTGTCTCCGGCCATCTTTCTCTAGTCTTTTTCACCAGCCTAGTGTAGGTTATATATTGGCCACCATGTACTCCCGTCTCTTCCTGCAGCCGCTGAAAGTCCACCGCCTCCCCTTCCTGCCATATGTCCCTGAGGGTGGCTAGGCCTACCTGTTCCCAGCCATGCAGAGTTCAATGTGTGATTGACAATGTGCTGTTTGAACATCTATTTCAATGGCTATGAATATCTTGGACATCCCCATAGTATAAGGTAGGAGTGCACACACATAGCATTCCTCCTCAGAACTTCGTATGCCCACTTCTTTCATGTGCTGATACCACATGTTGTTCCCCAAATGTGCTGTACTATCTAGATAGTCATTTAACTCATGATCATCCTTTCTTGCACTTCTCGTGGGTCTCTTTCTCTGTTTCTTTCTCAATTTGTGTATGTGATGTTCAATAATAATATCCATAAGGGTCATTCTTGCATAAGGATTTCTAGGGATGACTGCCTCAGAGCTAGATGTCTCCTTATGAACCCCTACAGTGGGAACAGTCAGATAAGGCCTTGGCTGCCTTATGACTGCTATATCTGTACTTTCCTGCTGCATAGGACGATATATAGGATCTCCTACTCTTTGTGGACCAACATAATAAGCAGTGCGTATTGTGAGAGACAGGAAAACAACAATAAACAAAATGCATGTATATATGATGTACCAGTATATCCACTTCCAGCAGCAGTAGCTTCTTTCACATCGTGGTGCTCTCCCATTGTTTGCCACATTATTGTTGCTATCTATATTGCTCATCATTTTGCGTGTAATTACTTTTAAGGAAGGAAAAAACAATCTTTATTCAGGCAATCTCATAAAAAATTCTGGCAATTGCTGGATCTGCTTCACAAGCTCCACTATCTGCTGTCTGATCACAGGATGGTTGACAGGATTCCGGATGAATTCAAAAGCATTGTCTTTGCGCCAAATGAAATGAGGATGAGTTTCAAGCAAATAATAAAAGATCAAGGCCTGTAGACTTTAAATGTCATCAGTCATTAACATTATCTGGATACTCAACGTGTTGCCTCATAACATAGATGAACTTGTTCAATTATGTCATGCAGCAATTGATTAATTGCAACTAGATTCCTAGGATCCCTCAGGAACGTGCAAACATCAGTTTGTCTTCCAACAAGATGCAGGTGTTCTTCAATCAAGAAATAAAACACCATTCCAACTAGCCTATGAGCGTTACCATCAGGCAGAGGCATCAGTATTTTCCACGCTGTACTCAGGCAGTTGGAGGATTTGCTCAATGATAGCTGAAAGCAGCCTCCTCACGATTGGACAAGTCTTAGGATCTTGCAGAAACACGTGGATATTGCTAATTCACGCAACCAGCGCAGGATATGAACGAAGAATGTAGAGGAAAACAGCACAAATGAGCCGATAAGTTTCGCCATCAGACAGAGAGAAACTCAGTGAGAAAGGAATTAGGATATTGCTCCCTCTTCCAATTGTTGACAACAAAATCCAACTTTGGCATTCTTCGCTTCATTCCAAAAGTTTATGATCAATACACTTCTGTGATTTCAGGAACAGTAAATTATTCACTCCTTGCTGTAGCAATCACAAAGAGTGCTTTCTCAAAAAATCACAGTCTATTGTCGCCGAATTCCTGTGGCTCAAGAACAATAGCTTTTTCCTTCCTTGCTTTAGCAGCTGCAAAGAGTGTCTCAAATGAGCCACAGTCCAATATACTCTTTATTTGTCTACTGGACTGGACGTCTCTGCGTCTTTCTTCCTTGTCATTGATCTAGTCTGCATGTGCTGAACTTCTCAGTGGCTTGCTTCTGAATTGGGGGAGGGTGCGGGCGCCTCTCCAGTGTAGACTTTCATGTCTCCTTGATGAATCCAAGTGCATCTTCCTAGGACTTTGACTGCTAATGGAGTGACATCTTCCACGATGGACAGACCATCAAAACGAGGCTCATGCCACTTCCTGGTGAACTGTCTAACTAAGATTGAATCACCAGGAAAGATTTTTGGTATAGATAGTTTCTGAATATCAGTTGCTGTTTGGTCTTCATCTTTGTTCTGAGACCGTCACCCCGTCCGCTTGACTTCACCTGAAATAACAGAGATACTTGCGGTCATACATGTTAAGTACGCACGTAGCTCATCTAACAATTCTGCTGTTGTCTGGACATCACTTCTAGTCCTCGATGGAGGAGTGAGAGGTGTTCTCATTCACCTCCCTGTTACTAGTTCATGGGGCGTAAGATGGTCAGAGCCTGGTTGATTACTCAACGCATATAATGCAAGAGGCAGACAATGCAGCCATCTTTTTACCAATGTTTGCTTTATCTTAGCTATCCTCTCTTTGAGCAGGCCGTTGAGCCTCTCACATATTCTGTTGGCCTTGCGGTGATAAACCAAAGAAGACTTATGTTTTATGCCAAGCAATAAGTTAATTTGCTCAGAAACGTAATTTACAAAATGGGGCCATTGTCTGATCTCAATACCTCACATACTCCCCATCTAGGAAATACTTCTCGGACTAAGAATTTCACAGCGCTAGTGGCATCTGGATGTGTGCATGGACCAGCTTTGATCCACCTAGAAAAGTGGCACACTACCACTATCAAATACCTGTAACTATTACAGACCTGCAGCATATCAACATAGTCGATATGTAAATGCTGAAATGGACCATTAGGTCGAGGTATAACTCCTCTGATTGTTCGCAGCATGTGCCCAGCAGTACACTTTTGACATACAATGCAATTTGCTACATAAAAAGCAACATGTTCCAATAAATTTGGCACAAACCACTCCTCCGCAATTGTTGCTGCGAGGCTTTCTCTAGTGACATGCGGAGGGTAGTGTAGCTGTTCCAATGCCACCCTTAAGAAGGCTACAGGCATCACCGGTTTACCAGTGCTGTATTGTTGCCACAGTGCTTTGGTGGGGGATAAAGAACAGCCCCTCCATTTCCATAAATCTTTCTCATCCTGAGGAGCCCCTCCTTGAATTTCCATCAATTGTGTCTTTCATAAATTATTAAAGCTTTCATTTACAATCATCATCACCACCATTCTTTCATTCACAAAATCTCATTATGTCTATTGAATATGCAACCCTTTTGGCTTTCTCGTCTGCTACTTTTGGCTTCCTCGTCTGCTGCTTGATTTCCACATGAGATAAAGTCTGCTCTCTTACTGTGCACTTCGCACGTCATGACCCCGTTGGCTACTGGGAGTTGTAGTGCTTTAATGAGCCTGTCCAATAAGGCGGCATGTTGCACTGGAGTGCCGTCCGATCTGAGGTAGCCCCTCCTTTTCCAACGTGCTTGCCCTGCGTGTACTGTCGACGTCACATCGGCGGAGTCACTGTACACTGTTACTTCCTGGTCTGCATGGTTCCCGAGTGCGAGAATCAGCGCCACTAATCCTGCAGCCTGTGCTGAAAAGTGAGATGGTAGTCTTGCACTCATTCATTTTTCAAATTCCCCATTAGCTCGGTGCTTTATCATGGCAGCACCTGAGTATCTTTGCCCATCATTTTGATCGATTCCTGAAGAACCATCAATAGAGAGAATCTCCCCAGCATCTAAAGCATTTTCTTTCACTCTCGGGATCTCATCATAGAACTCCTGATAGTTTGAACAATCATGAGCTTGTTCGTCCTCTGCCAGTGGCTCACTTATGAACATGGCAGGGTGCACCATCTTACATCTGACTATTTTATTTGTTGGATTTGATATGACTACCTCATAGGCAGAAGCTCTTTGAGACGTCAATGTACCTTTCGTTTTCTCCAAAACAGCAAATTATGCATGTTCAGCAAATAACATCATGGAACACCCATCACTATGCTGGCAGACTTTTCCATAGCGAACGTGGTGGCTGCCAACAATTGTTCGCAAGGCAAGTGACCCCTCATTACTGGGTCCAGAATCCCACTGTAAAATGCTAGAGGCTTATCTCCCAAAGTAGTTCTCTGTGTGAGCACTGCTGCCATTACAGTTCCATTAGTGCGCGAGAATAATAAGAATTCCTCAGAATAATTGGTAATCCCTAAAAATGGAGCTGTGCAAACTGCCTTTTTTAACTCATCAAACCCTTCCTCCATTTCCTCAGTCCATACAATCTTTTCTTGATTTGCCTGTGCCTTTTTTAATGCCTGTAACAATGTCTTCGTGTATGAACTATAATCAAACACCCATGCTCTCACATAATTCCATAGGCCTTGAAACTGCTGCATATGCTTTATCATATGCGGTTTTGAGATTTTCAAAGTTGCCTCACCCCTTTCAGGTGTAACTTTCTTTCCTTCATGCGAGATAGCACTTCTTTCTGACAAAATTGTAACTTCTCTTTATCCACTTTGTATCCCTTCTCTGCTAGGATAATCATTATCTGAACTGAGTCGTGACTGCACTCCTTTTCTGACGCGCTACAGACCAAACTGTCATCCACATATTGGATTCAAAGCTGTGCAAATCGATATTGCTCAAGTCCATCTGCAGGACTCTATTGAAAATCGATGGTGACTCACAATACCCGTGGGCCAATCTTGTGCTTTTTAACTTAGTCTGACGGTACATAAATGACGTCAGATCTTGAGAATATTTGTGCAACAGGATTGAGAAGAATGCATTCTTTAAGTCAATCACCGTGAAATATCGTACATCTGGAGGAATACTACACAAAATTGTTGCAGGGTTAGGAACTAGAGAAAACTCGGCCTCTAATATCTGGTTTATTGGGTGCATGTTCTGAATTAAACGTCACAACCCCCCTTTACTTTTTTCGATCGGATACACTGCGTTAATGCATGGTGACTCTGATGTCACTAAAATGCCCTGATCCATCATGGCGGATATCGTTTTAAAAATACCTTTGTCTGCCTCTTGAGACATGGGATACTGTCTTGCTCAAGCTAAAATTGCTCCAAGCTTCAACTTAATCTTAACTTCTCCAACCCCCTTCAATAGGCCTACGTCATAAGGGCCTGTGGTCCATAAAGAAACTGGCACTTTTGCCATATCTTCATCAAAAAATGTGGGACGGTGCCGCACTATTATCATTTTCTATGGCACCTCATGTTTTACTGCCCTAACCCAATAGGTAATGCTCATCTCAAACACTACCTTGTCATCTGACGGGTCATCTCTGAATATGTCCTCATCAGTGACGTCAGTCAATCTATAACCTTCCCCAATAGCAATCACGGTACTCCATGTTCTACCATTATCATTGAATCCTTGAAGCATGGCCAATTCCCTTACCACTATAGCTGCTTGTAACTCCAAGGGAAAAATCGGTCCCTCCTCTTCGTCCATAGGAATCTTTGGCCTAAAGAGAAATTCATCAGGTATTCTCATGGTCCTACATACTAACCCAGGCAACCATGTCAACAAAATGCGTACCTCATAATAAAACACCTCTGGTTCTAGTGGCATTCCATGTATGGCCATTTGCCCTGTAAATGTCATAATAAATTCACTTACATTTAAATAATGTATTCCTGGCGTAGAACACACTATGCATTCATCAGTGAAAGAGATTGTCATATTCAATTTTGTCATTAAATCTCAACCCAGTATATCAACTGGTGTCTGCCGCGAATACAGTAATGGGACAGACATGTCACATTCTCCTATGGAGACTGGCAATTTCTCAGTAAATGGAAAAATGGAACTGGACTTGTAGCTCCTGAGAATCCTTGAGCATTCATGACATTATTAAACATTAAAAATGTCCCCTCTCGTATAAATGAGCGAGTTACTCCAGTGTCTACCAAAAAAGTAAAAAGATTTGCCTCCTATCGTAACGTCATCCCTTGGTTCCTCCTGAGGATCAGGCATCTCAGACGGTATTGAACACATCAAGTCACCCAGTGAGCTGTCCTATTATGGGTGCAGACTTATCGCTATGCCTGTGAAAGGATTCTCACCCTCCATGGTGACACCCCCAACTGTAGGAGTCAACAGCTGTGCTCTGTTGGCACTCTGCTGTTCTGCATGGGTGCGTGCTGTGACTGCCCTTGCAGCGGATTCAACGGTGCATGCTGTGGTTGCAAAGCCTGTTGCGTTCTCGCTGCTTGTGTTTGATACACTGTCTGATCTTGGGCGAACCCGTCTCTACTTTGTGAGCCATATGCAGGCGGATAAGCTGTCCCCCCTCTTGAGAATTGCCCATTCTGTACGTACCCGTGGCTCCCACATGTTCGTGCAATATGCCCTGTCATTCCACATGTCCAACACACAGGAGGGAGTCTCCCAATCTGTCCTTCCTGCATGCCCTGACTATCATTTTGCATGGTCTAAAACCCACCTGGCTATTTTGGAAATGTCCCTGATTATTCTGAAAGCCTCCTCTTCCATAAAGTTTCCCTTACCTCATGGTATAAATCTGTTCCCTCTTTTATCAAACTGCCGTTGGTTATTCACCTGTGGCACACTTGTCGCTTGCTGTATTCTTGGTCCTTCTCTACTAGTCAACATTGCCCCTTCTATAGAATACTTTGATAGCTTCTTCTGCACTAATTTAGCTTCCTCGATTTTCCTAACATCGTACCTCTTTTGATTCTTCTCCTGTAGCAATTGGCAATGATGCACAATGGTCAGCTGTATTTCTGGCCATGGTTTTGCCTCCATGCCCACCAGCTTCTTGAGCTGTTTCTGTACTTTGTCCGGCAACCCCTGACATAGTATATGATAATATACCAGTATAGATTTTCCCCACGGCACCTGCGTCTCCAAATTCCATTCCTCTTGAACATTTTTAATGTAAATCAGCGGATCCTCTCCTTTCTGCATCTTGCGTGCCATTATAGCTCCCATATCCGACATGTCTGGATGCTGTACTCTAAGCACTTTCCAGACTGCCGCTCTACAATTATTAAATGGTGCTCCATCATGAGCTGTATTTTGAGCAGTGACACCTGCGTATCCTGCTCTCGCCCATATGTCATCAGCTCTCTCCCCAAGTATAGTTGCTAGAAGACCCTTAATGTCCCCTATAGCTAGTGTGTTTCCTCCTGTCATTTTTTCTAATTCGTAAATCCATTTTCCGGCACCCGCCGTCAGACTCAGGAGTTTACACCATAAATTATCCTTATCCTTTTGGGGCCACGGAATATACTATGATCTGGCCCCTCCCTTTTCTAACAACGTGAACTGTGAGATCCCAAAATCGCACTCATCCCCCATCGTCTGCCTGTCCATAGCAGGGACAATAGTTCTACACTGCCTTCTTCCTGGAAGTAACTTTAATCTACTTACATAGGGTAGCGAGTGCCCCCTCACACTATGGAATCGCCCTTTAGGTTGATCGAGCCGCACCAGAGACTCTGGTGTTCCCGGTTTAGGTAGGGCTAGACCTGACCATCTCACTTCTTTATCTATCTGGGAACAACCCTCGCGACCATATGCGCTAATGTCTTCTTCCCCACGGAAGGTCTCTCTCTCCCCGTCTGACATTTCTTGTCCCCAACTCGTGTGGCTTCTGTCTCTTTCGTCTCTGTTTAACATTACCTTGTCCAAACACAAGGCTCTATGCTCGAGATTGAATGAACCCCTCTCTTTGCCTCACAACTGTGTTCCTTCAAATCAATCATTTTTCACTTTATTTCTCAATTCATTTTTTGTCCTCATCTCATGATAAGTTTTCTCGACTCTATCTCCTATAGCTTCTATATCAAAATTATCTTTCAGGTCTATCCTAGAAGGTCCTGGCATTGGTTCTTGCATTGGGAAGAATTCTTCTATGTCTTCCCATGCTATTACTGGATTCGGTTCCATCAATTCTTTCTCTATGCAATCTAGGTCGTGTGCCCTTTGCCTTCTCTTTCGTTCCATTTATTCATCGAATTCTCTTTGATCCTTAGCCTCTTCTCTAGCCCTTTCCTCTTCCTGTCTCTTCACTTCTCTTCTCTCATTTACCCTATGCACTTCTTCATCTCTTCATCTTTGCATTCTCTTTTCTCTTCGTTTCTGTTCTTCCTTTTCTTCTCTAATCTGTCTCGTTCTTCAATTGCTCTCTGCCTGTTGTCATATTTTCTCTGCTCCTCTGCTTTCTCTTGCCTTTTCAACTGTTCATCTTGATACAATTGTTCCCGTCTTTGCCTACTCTTTCTTTTGGTCTCATCTCCCTTCAATCATTTCTCTCGTTCCTCGTCTTTTTTATGTTGTTTGTCCCGATCTTCCTTTTACCTTACTTCCTCAATTCTCTTTCCATCAGATTTGCGCAATATGTGACCGCTCATTCATTCCTTCTGTATGAGCGCTACCTCATCAGCTTTGTCTTTATCTCCTTTCCATCTCTTTATTTCTCTCTCTATGTCCAAAGACATAGCTGGTTTATCACTTCTCTCCTTGGCCTGCGGGACCTTAGGGATTACATCGTTTTCTGGAATCTTTTCTGGACTCTCGTCGCTGCTATATGCAGGCGGCTTATATATCAGATTACTATATCATGACGCTGCCTTAAGCTCTCTTAAGGGATATACTCCTTCATCTTTCGGACCATCGCCATTTACTTCAGGCGCGGTGGGAGGAGCAGAAGGCTCAACACACCCCTCTTTACACTGGTTTAGCATCCAGTCCTCAGGAGGTGGTCTTCCCATTCCTCCTGGTACATTTTCCAGAGCTCTAAGCTCACCAGCCTCTTTTCTAACTGTTTCCCTGTGTATGCTGCGTGCAAATATGTCATCATGTTTTGCAAAACCACCTTGGAGAGTAATCCCCCTCGGGCCATGGCATGAAAATTTTGTCTGCTGTACCCTTAACCCATTCTGCACTATATTGCTTGAGTTTGGGTGCATGTTTTGGTAACTGCATAAATGTGTAAGCGGAGTAATAGCCTCCATCATAACTCGTAACACTTGACTGTCAATACTTACCGTACTTTACAAAGATAAATACATCTAAGAAAAAGAACACAATATGAGCGTGCACCAATCGTCACAGCTCCAAGCCTCTATGTTTCACTTCAATCTACCTATTCAATACACCATCAACTAATTAAATATATAAATAATCACTTTTCAACTTTTCACCACAATCTATTGTTTTTTTCATCCTTCAATATTTCATAATTTTCTTTTACCACATACAAACACATGACATACAATACATATAAACAAACTCAGACAGACTCAAACAAACTTGGGCCGGCCCCAACATAAATCTCAGCCTACTCTCCTCGTGGCTACTTTCTCCCTGCCCCTAAATGACCCCGTATGGAGTTTAAATTATTTTCCTTAATAATCCTTGATCATTCGTAGCCTAGTTGTCCACTTAGACTTTAAAACAATTTCTGCTTGACGTCCCTTGGCGAAGGTTACAGGCTGATCATATGGATCGATCCTCGTCCATATATCTCTTAAACTATGACGCTCATCATCTTTAAACTAAACTATGACGCTCATTGTCTTTAACCCAAAATATGAATACCCCAACCAACCCTCCATTACACTTTCCCCGTCTAATGCTCATTCAGTGTTTGCCATCTCACTCAATCTACTCACCATTTGTGTTTTCGACTCTCAACCCTCGGGATCACCTCCTCCTCAACCGGCCGCTTCAGCCTTCGGTTCACTCAGCTTCCTGTAGAAATCTGGAGGAGATTCCACTTGAGAACAAGGGATTCGTTCCACCTATCCTTGCAAGGCTTTTCGTTATAACTAATGACCGCTATCCACAGGGAGCTTCACGTTCCTCCAGCTAAATGGCAGAGGACGTCCAATATTTCCAGGACTCTGAAGCTTATTTATGTCAACGTATCTGAACCATCACCTCTGCTACCACTTGAACCCATGTATCCAGATACAGAATATACTCAAACATCAAAAATCAGATCGACTCAGAAAGTTGGCAAAGTAAAACTGTTTTATTCTCAATTGTCTAAAACAGGGAGTACAATGAACATCATCCAATGTCTGGCAGTAGAATCTAATCGTATCACATAAAAAATACACTTTATGTAATAAAGGTTTGTCATCATTGACGTCAATCTACGTGGCAAACTACAAAAACCTACGTGTAACGGTGGTTGGCTCTTAGAGGAACATCTAAGTATACGTTCTATATAACCGGGAACGTGATTGAGTATCTAAGGTTAGGTGGACAATTCATGCACACCCCGAGTACAGGGCTGTCATGACCAGCACCTCCGGGGGTCTAAGCAATCCTGCCCTTGGGACTTTGGGGCCTAAAAGACACCTGGTCCGGATTAAAAGCCGGAGAGATCGAGGAAGGCCCACCTGAACCCTGTCCTGGTGCCTTTGGCAACAGGCTCATAGTATGAAGCCTGCTCAACAACTGGCACGGACTGTCTGCAGGCCTGAACATTCTTCTGGAATGGGTGTGGCAATTATGGGCGTGGACAGCAGAACGTGCTCCAAGATCTTGGGTGTGGTCGAGCCTGACTATATGTCATGTCTTCCGTTTCTCCTCCCAGGTCCACGTCTTACTCCCAGCCTCCCGCTTCTACACCACAAGCGCAGGGTAACACTCGAACATCCCACAACCCACGCCAGTCTTCGTTCAGACTGCGACCATTCTTTTACTGGCACCTACCTTGGCGTTGCTATCCCAAACAACGTTAGTATACAGGAGCACGAAACAACGCAGGTCGCGTACCGCGTTCTGTTAACATAAGGAGGAAAACAAAGCGTCTCGAGTCACGTGCTTCTACATCGACGGCTGCTTCCTTCACTACGAGGGTCACCTGACTCGACTCCACGCTCCCGGAGCAGAATCACGTGATCCCTGTATGCTGTTAAAAGAACGAAGGAAACAATCAACAAACGCTTCACAGCTGCTTCATTCCTTGAGTGCTGCATAGCGTTTAGTTGTCACGTTTGGAACTTTGGCTTATTCGACCACGGAACTCTTTTGGATTGAACTGCTTAACCCTGACACATTGCTTGGAACTTTGGCTTACTCGACCACGGAACTCTTTTGGATTGAACTGCTTAACCCTGACACATTGCTTGGAACTTTGGCTTACTCGACCACGGAACTCTTTTTGGATTGAACTGCTTAACCCTGACACATTGCTTGGAACTTTGGCTTACTCGACCACGGAACTCTTTTTGGATTGCATCTTCTTTTCCCCGTTGTCAAGTTGAACCTCTGCCTGTGATATTCCTGCCTGCCTCAGGCATTCTTCCTCCCCTATCCCTTCAAGTTGTCCTGCCCACCAGACTTGGGTAAGCTTACACACGTTGATTCGCCTTTCTGCATTTTCATTCGTTTTCTGTTAACTGACCTAACCATTATTGCCTTACAGCGGTCAGGGGGTCCTTCCGGCGTTCCCGTTTCCGGCCTTCGGCACTCTCACCTGTGGCCTCAAAGATTGCACTGATAGTAGTTCCTAAATCTATCAGTGTGGTACTTGGGGACGGAGGTCCTATTAATCTGCACGACCATCAAGTACAACAGAACAGACTGTGAAGCCTACTTGGTCGTTCGGATTATGGACACCTCCGCCGGGGACCCTGTGACCGCTCTATTGCAAGCGGTTGCTACCCTTAGATCTGACATGGCCGCAGCCACCACAGCAATCCACCACCGCTTAGACGCCCTACAGAGCACCCGACACCCTTTACCTGATAATGCTGAATATGGGGATGCCGCGCCTCAGGTTCCGACTACCCCTGCTGCCCCTCCAGTGCCAACTCCTGTGTTACTCCCAAGCCCTTTCCCCTTAGCAGCCCCGGAAAGGTATCAGGGAGACCCTAGTAGGTATCGGACATTTCTAAATAAGTGTAAGCTTCATTTCTTATGCCGACCACAGGCCTTCCCTGACTCTATATCAAAGGCCGCCTTTCTCCTTTCCCATCTTTCGGGTGTGGCTGCGACTTGGGCAAACCCTTTGTTAGAAAACAACCATCCTGCTCTATACGACTTCGATCTTTTGGTCAATGAGATGGCGAGAGTCTTTGACACTCGACGCAAAGCGCAGTCCCGGGATCTAGAACTACTAGACCTAGCACAAGGAAAACAGACTCTCATAGAGTACATAACCCGCTTCAATCAGTTATCCGCAGAAACCTCATCGCCAGAAGACAAGAAGGCGGTTGTATTTTATCAGGGTTTGTGTGGGGGCATGAAAGACGCCCAGTCAGTCGTACCATCGCTTCCCACCGTCTACTCAGAATTGGTAGACCTAGCATTACAGTTAGATGCCCGGAGAACCGAGCGTAGGGCAGAGGGAGGGTTTTCTGGTCACCGGACCTCTTCCTCGATAGACCCAACCACAGAACCCATGCAAGTAGGAGGGATTCGCAGCCCCATAACCCAAGCTGAACGAGAACGTAGACGTTCCGGCAATGCCTGTTTCTATTGCGGTACGAATGGTCACTACGTAAAGGAGTGTCCCCGTCGCCCAAAGAATAAGAACCCGGGTTTTCGGAAGGCTCGTCCCTGAGATCGGGGGTAAGGGCGAGCACTTCAACGATCACCTCCGACCTTGCTTTTGGTCCCATCAAACCCATAGTGGTCCAGGCTGTGTTGATCCCTAGCACAGATCATGTGCACCCAGTCCATATCGTCATAGATTCCGGAGCAACTGGTTGCTTTATTGATATTGCATTAGCCCATCGACTCAACCTACCACTCATAGATAAAGATCGCCCAGAACAAGTACAGGCCGTGGACGGTACCTCCCTCGCTTCCGGCCCTATTAAGCAACAGACCGCCCCTTTGGAAGTAATAATTCAGGGTAATCACAGAGAAACATATCCTTTGATCTAATCACAACTCCGCAGTTTGGGGTCATTCTGGGCATACCATGGCTAAAACAACACAACCCCTTCATCAATTGGGGTACCGGACAAGTGTCCTTTGAGTCAGAAATCTGCCAACACTACTGCTTAGTTGAATCTGCAGTTCCATCCACTCCTGCCAGTATCCTGGGAGTCGTGGCTTCTCTTACCATGGAAGATAACTCTTCCATAACACATACGGTCGGGGTGGTGTCAGCCGGTATACCCGTGGTATATCAAGATTACCACGTGGTATTCGATAAAGCCTCAGCAGAAGGCCTGCCACCCCACAGGTCGTATGATTGCCCCATTGATCTGGTACCAAACGCTCCAGTACCAAGAGGCCGTATCTATTCTTTGTCTCAGTCCGAAGAACGAGCACTGAAAGAATACATCCAACAGGCCTTGCGACTTGGTCACATCCGCCCTTCCTCTTCCCCAGCTGCGAGTCCCATATTCTTCGTTCCTAAGAAGGAGGGGGACCTACGTCCCTGTGTTGATTACCGCCGGTTGAACACAATCACCATAAAGAACCGGTACCCGATTCCCCTTATCTCCACGCTATTGGACAAACTAACACACGCTACCGTTTACACCAAGTTAGATTTACGTGGGGCTTATAACCTGATCCGCGTACGCAAGGGGGATGAGTGGAAGATGGCCTTTTGCACCAAACAGGGTCTTTTTGAATATCTAGTGATGCCTTTTGGGCTTTGTAACGCCCCGCTACGTTTCAACATTTTATGAACGACGTGTTCAGTGACATCCTGGATGTATATGTCGTGATCTATCTGGATGACATTTTGATCTTTTCCCCTTCATTGGAGGAACACGTCATGCACGTCAAGGAGGTTCTGTCCCGTCTGCAGGCGAATGCTCTGTTTGCAAAACCCGAGAAATGTTTGTTCCATACCCATGAAGTGGATTTCCTTGGTTTCCACATAACACCCGGGGGTCTCGCTATGAATCAGTCCAAGGTACGCGCAATCACGGAGTGGCCTGTCCCAGTTAATCTTAAACAACTGCAGTCCTTCCTCGGTTTCGCGAATTTTTATCGGCGTTTCATCACTGGGTTTTCCTCCATCGCTGCCCCGTTAACCGCTCTTACCAGTCCTCTGGTCCCTTACCTTTGGACTCCGGAACACCAAGCGGCATTTGATGCCCTCAAAGCTAGATTTACCACAGCCCCTGTACTCCAACACCCGGACCCAGAACTCCATTTTGTCTTGGAAGCAGACGCCTCCTCGTTTGCGTTGGGTGCAGTACTTTCCCAGCCCTGTTCAACCACAGGTCGGTTACACCCCGTGGCATACCACTCTCGGAAATTCAACTCGTCTGAGGTGCATTATACCATTACAGAAAAAGAGCTCTTGGCCATCAAGGATGCCATGCAGACTTGGAGACACCATCTCCTGGGGGCCAAGCACCAGACGATAGTATATTCAGATCATAAGAATCTCCAAGACCTGGCTACACTGAAATGCCTGAACAGCCGTCAAGTGCGATGGCATTTGTTTTTTGCCGCTTACAATTTTATGATCAAACACAGACCAGGTATTGGTCACCGGAAGGCCGATGCCCTGTCTCGTTCACCTGGGGGGGACTCTCTTCCTGTATTTCCTGAAACGTTGTTAGACAAGAACCACGTCATTTGTGCTTGCACGCCTACCCTGCCAATGATAGCCACCATACACCAATGGGTATCACAGAATCAACATAGGTTAACAGAGTGGGACTTGTTCCTCCAGGATGGGCTGCCTTACATACACGGGAAATTATTCCTGCCCACTACCGACACACGCAACCAGGCCCTAGACTGGTCACATGATACAGCTATCAATGGTCATCCAGGACAAATCCGTACGCTAGACCTATTGAAGCGTTGGTGTTGGTGGCCATCTATGAGACATGACGTCGAGGTATATGTAAATTCCTGCTCCATCTGTGCACAAAGTAAATCCCGCAGGGGTCGCCCCTTAGGCTTGCTCCGACCTCTACCAATTCCCCCTAAACCATGGCACACAACCTCTATGGATCTAATCACCGATCTACCATGTATACAAAGCCATGACACCGTGTGGGTGATCGTGGATTCTTACACCAAAATGGCACGATTCATACCTTGTACGGGGATACCTTCGGCCCCCACGTTAGCACGCCTGTTTTTCAGATCAGTCTTTTGCCTCTTTGGGTTACCTCAAGTAATAGTATCTGATCGAGGTACTCAATTCACCTCTCGTTTTTGGCAGGCGCTGGCCAAGCTTCTGGGCATCGATGTTCGGTTTTCCTCTGCCTATCATCCAGAGAGTGACGGACAGACGGAGAGGGTAAACCAGTCGTTGGAGCAGTATCTACGTTGCCTTACCCTCCAACATCAGGACACATGGCTTAACCTTTTACATCTTGCGGAATTTGCATATAATAACGCTCTTCACTCCTCCACTGGTTTCTCCCCGTTCTATTCACTATACGGCCAACACCCCCGCACCCTCCCACTTCCTGATTTCCCACCTACAAACACCCCTGCTGCTGATGCGTGTGCCCGCGACTTCGTCACGGTCCACGCCCAGACCCTCGTCCATCTGCGGGAATCCCAGGCCTCCATGAAGGCAGCGGCTGATAGGAAGAGGTTGCCAGCACCCGAATACAAGATTGGGGATCGTGTTTGGCTGTCTACACGTCACCTCCGTATCCCTGGCTGCCGCAAGCTGCTCCCTCGGTTTGTGGGGCCCTATAAGATCGTCAAGATCATCAACCCTGTTGCCTTGCGCCTTGCGGTTCCGGCTGCTTGGCGGGTCCATCCGGTGTTCCATGCCTCTCTGCTCAAGCCCTGCCCTGATACTACCCGTATCTGTGCCCCTCCTGCTCCTGTTTCGGTGTCTGCGCCCGATGTATTTGAGGTCAATGCCATTCTGGGTTCTCGTCTCTGTAGGGGACGCCTTCAGTATTTAGTGGATTGGCTGGGTTACGGCCCTGAAGACCGCTCGTGGGTTCCGTCTCGCGATGTCCATGCCCCGCGCTTGCTTGCCCGATTCCATCGTGAACATCCGTTAAGCCCACGAGGTCGTGGGCCTTTGGGGGGGGGGATCTGTCATGTCTTCCGTTTCTCCTCCCAGGTCCACGTCTTACTCCCAGCCTCCCGCTTCTACACCACAAGCGCAGGGTAACACTCGAACATCCCACAACCCACGCCAGTCTTCGTTCAGACTGCGACCATTCTTTTACTGGCACCTACCTTGGCGTTGCTATCCCAAACAAAGTTGGTATACAGGAGCACGAAACAACGCAGGTCGCGTACCGCGTTGTGTTAACATAAGGAGGAAAACAAAGCGCCTCGAGTCACGTGCTTCTACATCGACGGCTGCTTCCTTCACTACGAGGGTCACCTGACTCGACTCCACGCTCCCGGAGCAGAATCACGTGATCCCTGTATGCTGTTAAAAGAACGAAGGAAACAATCAACAACGCTTCACAGCTGCTTCATTCCTTGAGTGCTGCATAGCGTTTAGTTGTCACGTTTGGAACTTTGGCTTATTCGACCACGGAACTCTTTTGGATTGAACTGCTTAACCCTGACACATTGCTTGGAAATTTGGCTTACTCGACCACGGAACTCTTTTGGATTGAACTGCTTAACCCTGACACATTGCTTGGAACTTTGGCTTACTCGACCACGGAACTCTTTTTGGATTGAACTGCTTAACCCTGACACATTGCTTGGAACTTTGGCTTACTCGACCACGGAACTCTTTTTGGATTGCATCTTCTTTTCCCCGTTGTCAAGTTGAACCTCTGCCTGTGATATTCCTGCCTGCCTCAGGCATTCTTCCTCCCCTATCCCTTCAAGTTGTCCTGCCCACCAGACTTGGGTAAGCTTACACACGTTGATTCGCCTTTCTGCATTTTCATTCGTTTTCTGTTAACTGACCTAACCATTATTGCCTTACAGCGGTCAGGGGGTCCTTCCGGCGTTCCCGTTTCCGGCCTTCGGCACTCTCACCTGTGGCCTCAAAGATTGCACTGATAGTAGTTCCTAAATCTATCAGTGTGGCACTTGGGGACGGAGGTCCTATTAATCTGCACGACCATCAAGTACAACAGAACACTATATAAACCCCGGCCAGGCCTTGTCAGACGCTTCGCGTTGAACTGCCCATGGCAGCAGAACACTCTCTGCTGACATCCGAAAGCATTCCAGAATTCTGCAAGTGTGCGAAGATTCCAGTTTACCAGACGCTTACCTGGGGATCTTCGGCATCCGCAGCGGTCCGCAACCTTCCAGAAACCTGCAAGTACATGAGGATTTAAGCTTACCTGACACTTACCTGGTGACCTCCGGCATCCATAGCGGTCCGCAACCTACGTCCTCCCGCACAGCAGCTGATTCAGCCTCCGGTGCATCTCCGACACTCGGCTCCAACTTCTGCATACCCGTGGCATCTACAAAGGAAAAAGAGAAAAACAAACAAGGTTAGTTCAGAGGAAAAGCTCGCGAGCATAGTTCTCTCTAGCGACCGCAGCTTAGATACCTTCAACAGCGTCCAGCGCTTCACGTGGCATCATCATCTGTGCTTCTGCTATTCACACTTGTTTCGACGTTCGGAACCTGTTGAGAGAAGAGACATTAGAGACATTAGAGAACATTGGCGGGAACAGTGAATAAACGAACAGTGTTCTATAGCATACTTAAACAGAAATACTTACCTGCACTGGATCAGTGGAGCAACTCGATCCAAGTGCCCTCGTAACAGACCAGTGAAGCAACTCGATCCATAAGACTCCTGCACCGGAATCAGTATAGCTACGCTATTCAGGAGAGCAACTTGCACCCTTGCCGAGACGAGCAGGAAGGAGAGCACATCTTTAAAATCTCAAAGGTGAGCAAACACTGTGCTGAGTAACCAGAAAGACTCCAATTTGAAGACGCAAGGGAAGGCGCCAGTCTCTCATATTTACTCTGTCTCTCCATCAAGAAGCCAACCCTAGGCCAGTTCAAGCAGAGACAAGGGGCACCTGTGCAAACCTATGTAGAGAGTGGAGTTCAACCCTGCTGGACAACGTTCCACTTGACCTTGCTCGGATTCGACTCCCCCGCGGAGACAAGGAGACAAGGTGAGCGTAACAGAACGCAAAGCCTCTCCTGAACCTCCGCCCAGGCACCATGGAGACTGCAGACTAGCTAGCCCAATTGTTGGGGGAGTTGTTGGCTGAGGTGCATGCTGCACGACAAGAAACCAACGCCCTGAGAAGGGAACTCATAGTAAATCAGGAACGTACTGATGACCTTTCTAGACAGCTTTTGCAGATGCAGACGGGTCAGGCCCAGCTACCTGATTCAGTTTCCTCTTCCTCGGTCCCGCAACCTACACCAGTACAAGTGGTGCTCCCCGGCGCAGTACCCTTGGCCCCGCCCGAACGCTTCACAGGGGACTCCAGTAAATTTGTGGTCTTCATGAACTAGTGCCGTCTGCACATTTTTGTGTCGACCTGGAGCTTTCCCCAATTACCAGTCAAGGGTGGCGTTTGTGCTTTCGTACCTGATTGGTCGATCCCTTTGGTACAACGAGACCATCCCTTGCTTCAGGATTTTGTCAGGTTTCAACACGAAATGGAGAAGCTGCTCGCCCGCCATACCAGAGGTCAAGCCCTAGATAACAAACTGCTGTCTCTCCGACAGGGGAATCAAGATCTGCTGTCTTACATAGCCACCTTTAACCGTCTTGTAGACGAAACCAATTGGCCCAAGGAGAAAAGAACTATACTCTTTTACCGAAGCTGAAAGACATCCTGGCCCAAGTGGTGAACCCTCCCGAGACCTGTGCGGAGTACATAGATCTAGTAGTGCAAATGGATCACAGACTGCAGGACGGAAGAACTGACCGAGCCCGGTCAGAAAGTCGAGCCGTATATGTGTGACCCAAAGAGAGCCAAGTCCTGCAAGCTGAGTCACACCCAGAGCCCATGCAGATAGGAGGATTGAGGATCCCTCTCACTAAGGCGGAAAGAGAGAAGAGGAGGCAACAACAGCTTTGCCTGTACTGTGGGAAATCCAGCCATTTCCTTCGTGAGTGCCTGGTAAAACCACCCAGGAAAACTGTGGGAGCCACCGATAAAGAGGACACAGCACCCGATGCGGGAAACTCCAACGCCCGACAAGCGTAGAGGTCCACTTGTCGAGCAGAGGGAAAGAATCTTCACAGACCTCGCACCTGGTCATAACCGGTCATCTTAATTAGCCTAGACCAGCCCTCCGGAATGCATGCATTGGAAGCGTATGTGGACAGTGGCACTGTCGGCAATTACATGGACCAGGATTTAGCAAAAAAAAAATCGGTCTACGCCTTTGTCAGAAGCAAACAGGGGAAAATGTAAGGGCGGTGGATGGAACTCAACTGTCCTCTGGCCGCGTGACGCACTGCACCCAAGAGGTTACCCTGCTTATTCAAGAGGGACACCAGGAGAATTTATTTTTTGACCTCATCGGTGCTCCCCAATTTCAGGTAATCCTGGGAATACCCTGGTTGGAGGCTCACAATACTCAAATTGACTGGCGTGCAAGGGTTTTGACTTTCTCCAAAGACTGCGAAGGTACTTGTTACGAAGTCGGCACCCTCTGGAGAAAGAAGTGAAGACCACCTCACTGGCAAGGCCTAAGCTGGGTTCAATGGGGTCCTTGCCCTCTGAGTATGTGGATTACCAAGACGTGTTCCAGAAGGAACAAGCGAACACGCTCCTGCCACATCGGTCATATGACTGTCAAATTGACCTAATACTAGGTTCCCAAGTTCCGTGCAGTAGAATCTACGCATTAACAGAGCAAGAAAACAATCACTTGAAGGCTTACCTGGACCAATACCTCACCAATGGGTTCATCCGTCCGTCAAAGTCACCCGCAGCCTCGCCCCTCTTCTTTGTACCAAAGAAGGAAGGGGACTTAAGAACATGCATAGACTACAGATCACTAAATCAGATCACGGTGAAGAACCGATACCCCTTGCCGCTCATCCCCGGACTGTTGGACCAGGTTAAGGATGCCCAGATTTGCACTAAACTTGACATCCGAGGGGCCTATCACCTGGTACGGGTCAAAAAGGGGGATGAATGGAAGACGGCTTTCCGTACAAAGTATGGCCTGTACGAGTACCAGGTCATGCTGTTTGGACTCTGTAATACCCCGGCTGCATTCCAATATTTCATGAACGATGTACTCCGAGAGCTCCTCGATGTGTGCGTCTTGGTCTATATAGACGATATCTTCATTTATTCCACCTCAAGAAAAGACCACATTGCCCACGTGCGTGCCGTCCTTCAAAAACTCAGGCAACACCGATTGTACGCCAAGTTAGAAAAATGCTTGTTTCATGTCACAGAAGTGGAATTCCTTGGCTTTATTCTCCCCCCTCGAGGTATCCGGATGGACACACGCAGGGTGGATGCCATTCTCAATTGGCCATCGCCAACATTGGTGAAAGGAGTACATAGGGCCTCATTACGACCCAGGCGGTAATCTTCCGTCATTACCTCCATGGCGTACTGAGCATTTACGCCGTGGGCCGATGGCGTAAAGAGCGCCCATTGCGACCCATCGCGCACGAGCATTACGCCATGGCGGTAATGCAATTAACGCCATGGCGGAAAAGGCCCCTACCGGCATCCTAAAGCGAGCAAGGTGCACTTCCGCCACTGTAAGTAGCGGCCACCGTAATTAGCGGCCACCGTAATTTGCTGTGGCCGTAAAAAGCAGAACCGGAAATAGCATCATCGCGCCGGAACGGGAAACAGCACGTCGGCCATCTTTAATAACACAATCCATTGCCATCCTACCGAACAACACCAGATCCAACCCTGACACCTATCCCAACCAATCACCCACCCATCCAACTACCCAAAAATGCCTAAAGCTGTTAAGAAGGCATGTGACCGCCAGCGCCAGGAAAGATTCAGCCGGGAGGAACTCTGCATGCTTGCGGAGACCCTGCAAGACAACGCAGCTGTCGTTTTCTCCCCGGAAATGACCAGGACAGCGATAGGGAAAAAGAAGGCCATCTGGGCCCTGGTGGCCGAGCGCGTCAGCGCGGTGGGGACCGTACCCCGCACCCCACAGCAGTGCAGGAAGCGCTGGGACGACCTTTGCATACGGGTCAGAGCCGTCATCTCTGCGAACCGCAACCTTGCCCTGGGTACCGGTGGAGGGTCGGAATACCCACTAAAACTCCAACCGTGGGAGGAGATTTGTGCAACCACGATTGGCATGGAAGCCATTGAAGGCGTCGGAGGGATGGAAAGGGGAGCTCCGACATCAGGCGATGAAGGTAGGTGCCTCAAACAAGACATGCCATAGTCACTGCAGTCCATTCATGTGTAGCACAAGGTTGCCCTAGAGTGTAAATGCAACACATTTCCACACTGCCCATAGCCACATGCGAGCACCACCCTGTATACACTGCTGGCACCCGCATACCTGCATCCACATTCCACACTAAAAGGAGACAACCTGCATGGCCCTGCCTGAAATCTGCCTCATCTACTGACCAGAATAATGTCTATCATTGTCATTCCAAAGTCCGCAGACCCATCAATAACGCCCTCCCTCCTTTGCTCCACCACAGGCACAGATTCACACCCCGAGGACCAGGACACCCCTGCGACGAAGAGAGCCAAGAAGGCCAATAATACCATCCCCGCACCCTCAACCTCAGCTGCAGTGAGGCAGACCCCACAACAAGCAGGACCCACTGCAAGCATACCGGACGTCCCACCGGCAAGCACCCCTGTAGTCAGCAGGCCAGCAGCAGCTGCTCCACCTCTGCCAACATTGCCTGCCACAGAAGGCACCGGGTCAGCGGCCAGCAGCAACATGGGTGAGACAGCTGCAATAGCTGCATGTTCAGACTCAGACATTGAGGAGCACGAAGTCAGAAGCCCCACTGACCTACTACATTCCCCCTGTTTGTCAGACGCCAGCCCCCATGAGGATCACACACAGGGGCACACAGAGGTAGAGGAGTGGCCTTCTACCCCATGCCCAGTCCTCAGTCCACAGGAGGGGAGCAGCCCCTCCATCACACCACCAGCACTGGCCATGGGCCAGCAGGGGCAGCAGTCCCTCGAGGACATCACAGAATGGCAGCAACAACTGTCCACGATGCTGGCTGAGCATGCCGCGGAATGTGTGGGGGCTAGGGCAACCATTGAACAGGCCACGGAGACCCTAAGGGCCGAAGTAGCGCAGAGCACTGCCACCCTGAGGGATGCCATGCAGGCCATGTCCAGGGACATCTGTGCTGAACTTTCCGGCTTGCGTCGTGCGCTCACTGAGCTCACCCACACCCTACAGGACGTGTATGCACGGGGGCAGGCAGGGACATCCTCCTGCCAGTTCTGCACAGAGCAGCCCCGTCCGACGTTCCGGACGTAACCTGCGCTCCACAGCCAGGGGTGCCCCGGGGGCCGGGAGAGGGGGCTTGTAACAGCCTGTGGCCACTGTCACAGGCATCTGTTGACACCTACATGGGGGGTGTTGGGGTGTGCAGGGGGGAGGGGGTAGGGGGTGTGTTGGGGTGTGCAGGGGGAGGGGGGAGGGGGTGTTTTGGGGTGTGCAGGGGGGAGGGGGGAGGGGGTGTGTCACGACGTTTCATAGTTTAAATACACTTTTTTCTTTCCCAAAATGAAATGTGTGGACATTTTCATTGCGTATGTGTGCTTTATTGGTGTACAGTCCACAGTGTGCATGTCCCAGAGACACACAGTGCCCCAAGTGCAGTCTCCATGTGATTCACACCAGCCGTGTGTGCTAGAAGCAGTGGTCGATGATACTTTGGCACATTGCACGCCCCTCCTGTGCGTCGCCTCCTCCATGGGGTGCCGCCCCATCTGCACCCTCCTCATCCTCATCGTCAGATGGTTGCAGTTCTGCGTCAGGGGGCAGGGGCACATTCTGTCTGACGCACATATTGTGTAGCATGACACATGCCATGACGATCTTTGCCACCTTCTCATGGTGGTACAGGAGTGCCCCACCAGACCTGCTGAGGCTTCGGAACCGTGCCTTCAATAGGCCGAATGTCTGCTCTATGACCACACGAGTATGTGTATGTGCACGGTTGAAGTCCTCCTCGTGCTGGTTCTGCGGGTTCCGGACTGGTGCAAGGAGCCACCTCTTCAGGGGATAGCCTGCATCACCTGTATGTAGGCGAGAATGTATGTGTCAGTCATGTCGTCTGATCAAGAACATGATGTGCCACCATGGCTTGCATCCAACTGTTACTTCGGCTCACTTCTACATGCACTAATTGATTCACACAATGCAACCAGTATATGCTCATGGCTCCCATGGCCTGTTTTGCATGCCATCACCCAATGTATGCAGAGGGGTTGAGTGCATTGTGAGTGCCCATCCTCTGTCTCTGTTCTCTGTGTTACTCACAGCCAGGTGGAGTATGCATCATCCCCCCCCTTTCAGCCAGGTGGAGTATGCATCATTCCTCCCCCCCCCTATCAGCCAGGTGGAGTATGCATCATTACCCCCCCCTTTCAGCCAGGTGGAGTATGGATCATTCCCCCCCCTTTCAGCAAGGTGGAGTATGCATCATTCCCCCCCCTTTCAGCCAGGTGGAGTATGCATCATTCCCCCCCCTATCAGCCAGGTGGAGTATGCATCATTCCCCCCCCTTTCAGCCAGGTGGAGTATGCATCATTCCCCCCCTTTCAGCCAGGTGGAGTATACATCATTCCCCCCCCCTTTCAGCCAGGTGGAGTATGCATCATTCCCCCCCCTTTCAGCCAGGTGGAGTATGCATCATTCCCCCCCCTTTCAGCCAGGTGGACTATGCATCATTCCCCCCCTATCAGCCAGGTGGAGCATGCATCATCCCCCCCTTTCAGCCAGGTGGAGTATGCATCGGTACGTCATTCACCTGCCCACTTCCATGACATTGGACTCACCGAGTAGCCAGGATCTTGGGCCTGCATGTCGCTCCATGTAGCGTGGTATTGTGGAGTTCCTCAGGACCATAGAATCATGGGTTGATCCGGGGAATCGGGCACAACAATGTGTGATGATCTTGTTGGAGTCACAGACCATTTGCACGTTGATTGAGTGGAACTGTTTCCAGTTGCGGTACGGTACCTCCATGGCATGTGGAACCACCAATTCCACATGGGTGCAGTCAATGGCACCAATGCAACCGGGTATGCCGGCTAGTGCATGGAAACCCACTTTGGTGTTTGCAATGTCCTGGGCAGTCTGTGGTAATGAGATGTGGTCGTCCGTGTGCTTGAGGAGGGCATCGAGCACTTGGATGAGTGTTCGTGAGAATAATGGTTGTGAAATGCCATGCAAGTGCCCCACTGTGTGCTGGTAGGTGCCTGTGGCCAGGAAGTGGAGTACAGACACTACCTTCAGTAGGGGGGGGAAGGCGGTTGGAGTTTCTATCATGCTGACGATGTCGTTGTGTATCATGTCTACGATGGCGGTGATGGTGTCCTGGTCCAAACGGTACAGGGTGTGGATCTGCTCAGCAGTGAGGTTGAATGGATTGGCTCTGATGCGTGGGATTGGGGGCTGCCTTCGTGGTGGCACTGGCTGTGCTGGTGGGGCTTGCTGGGCCTGCCTTGCCCTCCTTCTCCTCCTGCGTCTCCTCTGTGCTGCCTGTTGTTGTTGTTGCTGTTGTAGCACATGCATTTCTATCAGGTCCTCCAGCCCCAACATTGCTAGTCGTATTGGTATCATTGTGGAGTGTGACTGGGTGTGCGAAGGGGTGGGGTGTGCTCTTTTTGTGCTTCCTGAGTCTGTATTGCCTTCATCTGTGCTGTTTCTGTGCACCTGTGGCAGCTGCATTCACTTTACATGGCCCTTTACGGTTGGTTCGCGATGGCGTAATTAGCACCATGGCGGTAAGGTACTTAACGGGCTGGGTGATGGCGTTAGGTGCATGTCCGCTTGGGTCGGCATTTGCATACCTTTCCGCCATGGCGCTAAGTACGGTGTGGCCGGTCGCGTGCGCGCACCCTTAGCGCGGTTAGCGGCAGCGTTAACTACGATGCCGCTAATGGCATCGTAGTTAACGGTCTCGGGTCATGATCGGACCTGGCGGAAAACGATGGCGGTAACCATTTACCGCCATCGTTTTTCACTTAGCGCCAGGGTCGTAATGAGGCCCATAGTGTCCTTTGTTTTGTGAACTTTTACCGTCGATTCATACCAAGGTTCTCTCAGATTGTCCACCCTATTACATCCCTACTATGCAGGAATCGACAGTTTAACTGGTCTCCAGAAGCAGAAGAAGCCTTTCAAGAGCTAAAGCAAAAATTCACTTCGGCCCCTATCTTGCAACACCCCGACCCGATCTCCCATATGTGGTAGAGACCGATGCTTCCAGTGTAGCCATGGGAGCAATACTCTCCCAAAGGAATCCTGAGTAGGGTCAACTGCATCCCGTGGCCTTTTGGTCACGTAAATTCTCAGCTCCGGAACTGAACTACGCCATTACCGATAAAGAACTCCTAGCCATCAAAGCAGCATTCAAGGCTTGGCGACACTATCTCCTAGGAGCCAGACATAAAATCACGGTAATCACAGACCATTGCAATCTGCAATACCTGCGGTCAGCCAAAGCCCAGTCTTCCCGCCAACTCTGTTGGGCGCTTTTCTTAGCTGAATATGTATTAACGTAATCACATACCGACCAGGCGTGCGTAACGGCAAGGCAGATGCTCTTTCTCATATGGGCGAAGGGGAGAGCACGTATATCACACCAGATCCCATTGCTATCATTCCAGAAGAAAAGTTCTTGGGCACCTTGAACTCCATAACATCTCTGGAGGAGTTACAAGCCAAGGTCAGGGGGCTCATGGGCGAAAAAGAACTGCAAACCTTGGCAGCAAGAGGACAACATCACACAATCATGAGCGGGCTGCCTTTTTACCTAGGTCACCTCTATGTTCCCAGCAAGGAACTGCAGGATCAAGTACTCAATAACTACCACGACTCACTCATTGAAGGATACCCTGGAACCACCAAAACTGCGGCCAAGATTAGAGACATTACTGGTGGCCGACCTGGTGAAAAGACGTGGCTCAGTATGTGTCAAGCTGTGGAGTCTGTGCACAGAACAAATCTCGGAAGCAAAAACCAGCAGGCCTGCTTTGCCCACTAGCGATACCTCCCACACCTTGGCACACGTTGTCATTAGATTTTATCACAGACCTTCCACCCCATTGTGGGTATAATGCCATCTTAGTAGTCGTGGACTTGTTTTCTAAAATGTCCCATTGTGTCCCTCTGAAGGGCCTCCCCACAGCTTACACTCTAGCAAAAGTATTCTTGGAACAAATCGTTAATCTCCACGGTTTCCCAACTATCCTGATATCTGATTGAGGAAGTCAGTTTGTGTCCAAATTCTGGCAAAAAAGTGGTGAGTTAGCAGGAATTGACATCTGCCTGTCTACAAGTCACCACCCCCAGACCGATGGTGAGACGGAACGGACAAATCAGACTTTGGAGCAATACCTGAGGTGTATGCTACACCAATCTGAGGACACTTGGGTGGATGTGTTATAGATTGCGGAGTACGCTTACAATAATTCCAAACATACCAGTACAGGACAGACCCCCTTCTACACCGTACATGGGCAACATCCACATACTTCTACGTTCGATCCTCCTGACGTTCTGGAAATGCCCGCAATAACCACCTTACACTCCACGATTGCTCAGGCTCTCAAGAGAGCGAAAGAACACCTCACCAGGGCCAAAGAGGGACAAAAGAGATTCACCAATCAACATCGGAAAGAAGGTCCAGCCTACCAAGTCGGAGATGCTGTTTGGCTAGCGTCTAAACATCTTCCCCTGAAGAGATCTAAGACGTTCCATCCAAGGTATATGGGCCTGTATACCATCCAAGCAATCATCAACCCTGTTGCTATGAAGTTAGCCCTGCCTGCAAATATGCGCATTCAACCAGTGTTCCACGTTTCTCTCCTGAAACCAGTATCGCCAGGAATGAGGGTCACGGCAGCACCTACTCCGGTAATAGTGGATGGGGAACCCGAGTACAAGGTCAAAAACATTTTGGAATCTAAAATAACCAGGTCAAAACTATACTATCTCATGGACTGGAAAGGATATGGGCCCCAAGACAGGACGTGGGAACCTAGTGAACATATCCATGCTCCACGTCTGCTTAAACGCTTCCATCTTAATACTCCCACCAAACCAGGACCTTTGAGAGGGGCCTTGAGGGGGCGTGCTGTCATGACCAGCACCTTCAGGGGTCAAAGCAATCCTGCCCTCACGACTTTGGGGCCTAAAAGACACCCGGTCCGGATTAAAAGCCGGAGATATTGAGGAAGGCCAACCTGGACTCTGTCCTGGCGCCTTTGGCACCAGGCTCATAGTATGAAGCCTGCTCAACAACTGGCACAGACTGTCTGCAGGCCTGAACATTCTTCTGGAATGGGTGTGGCAAGTATGGGCGTGGACAGCAGAACGTGCTCCAAGGTCTTGGGTGTGGCCGAGCCTGACTATATAAACCCCGCCCAGGCCTTGTCAAACGCTTCGCGTTGAACTGCCCTCGCGACCTTCTAGAAACTTGCAAGTATGTGAGGATTTCAGCTTACCTGACACTTACCTGGTGACCTCCGGCATCCATAGCGGTCCGCAACCTACGTCCTCCCGCACAGCAGCTGATTCAGCCTCCGGTACATCTCCGACACTCTGCTCCAACTTCTTCATACCCGCAGCATCTACAAAGACAGAAGAGAAAAGCAAACAAGGTTAGTTCAGAGGAAAAGCTTGCGAGCATAGTTCTCTCTCGACACCGCTACTTACATACCTTCAACAGCATCCAGCGCTTCACGTGACAGCATCATCTGTGCTTCTGCTATTCACACTTGTTTCGACGTTCAGAACCTGTTGAGAGAAGAGACATTAGAGACATTAGAGAACATTGGCGGGAACAGTGAATAAACAAACTGTGTTCTATAGCATAGTTAAACAGAAAGACATACCTGCACCGGATCAGTGGAGCAACTTGATCCAAGTGCTCTCATAATGGATCAGTGAAGCAACTCGATCCATAAGACTCCTGCACCGCAATCAGTACAGCTACACTATTCAGGAGAGCAACTTGCACCCCTGCCGAGACGAGCAGAAAGGAGAGCACATCTTGAAAATCTCAAAGGTGAGCAAACACCGCGCTGAGTAACCAGAAAGACTCCAATTTGAAGACGGAAGGGAAGACACCAGTCTCTCATATTTACTCTGTTTCTCCATCAGGAAGCCAACCCCAGGCCACTTCAAGCAGAGACAAGGGGCACCTGTGCAAACCAGCTAGAGAGAGTGGAGCTCAACCCCACTGGACAACGGTCCACTCGACCTCGCTCGGATTTGATGCCCCTGCGGAGACAAGGTGAGCGTAACAAGGTCACTACAAATGTCATCAAATATACGACGTCCCATTGGTTACACAAACTATAGGGCTCTTCATTACGTGGCCATCTATAATTGGTTGGTACTCTCGCCCCCTCTGTAAATTTCTACAAATGGTAGCAGCACGCAGGCTGGCACCCCAGATGTTGGGCTGGTCATAACCATAGCTTCCCACCTCATTAGCCCACTATCCATCATTACTCTGCTGTCTGCCAGTCAATTAGCCCTTTGAAGATTGGCCTTGAGTTTGTTCTTTGTGCCTGAGAATAAAAGGGAGTATAGGCATCTCCTGCCTCCTAGTCTCGATTCAGCTCAGCCCAGTGTCTATTTCCATCTGACCATGTGACTGGAGACCATGTTTCATAGCCTTTTGCTGTATTAAACTCTATTAAATGATGGACCTCTGACATCTTAAATGTTCTTGCATCTCACTTCAACAGAGGTTTGTTCTTTTCACACATTAATTGTAGCCTCTGCATGCACGTCTAAGCCCACGGTGGCCTTGACTTCTTGGTGCCGTGCCAGCCAGCCTTTCTTGAATTCACCTCCTATCTTTAGCTGTTTTACCAACTGCGCCACACTGAAACAAGCCTTTCTGTTCACGGTGTCCAAATTCTGCTAAAGTGCATTGTGAAATATCCATAGTCCACTCATTCCTATGCACATACATTGGCGCTTCGCCGCAATCTAATTCACTATGTAGCCATCCTAAAGGTTTCTCTTGCCCTACTTGCGGTTTCTGAATCTGTACAAGTGTAAAATGACTTAGTATCTTCTTTATTATTTCTGTTGCATGAGCATCTTCATTTTGAGCCTGAAATGTTGCTCATCTTTAACACCTCAATTGCTTCTATAGAATGTCTTCATACGTCAGCTTCCTTTATGAATACATCAGCTCTGCTTTATATGACATCACCAGTCTACTTCTAGGCTCACTTTTCCCACTTCCTCCGGGATTTTGTTAAAATGGTTATCATATATTTGTGAATCCATATATGGTTTTCGCAATGGGATCCTTGCTTCCATGATTCTTTGCGGTATTGGTATTTTTACTGGAACTGCACGTGTCTCACACTCTGGCTCCCAACCTATAGGCATCATGGGGGCAGAGCTTTGGGTGGCTGTAATTGGCTCCACCTCTACACATTGATTACAACATGTCACTAGTGCCTATTGGTAGAGATAACATTCTTCATGTATAAATGCGTGTTTGACGAATGTCTGTATATCTTCAGGGTGGGTGCATATCTGCTTTGTGTCTAGTGCATCTACGTGTGTCAGTCTGGCAGTGATGTCACTTGCTCTTGTCTTCTTCAGTTACAGAATTTTCATTTCTTCCAGAGTTTGCAGCAGGCAAGGGATGGACACCATAGATGACATGCTTCTCTTGTTTATATGATATAGAGGCAGGGGAGGGGCTGATGCCATGAATGACACATTTATTTGCCTCTTAACATTTTCCCCTCTGGTTGAGCACTGGACCACATGTCCTCTAGGGTCCTCCCCCCCAGTTAGGCACTTTGTGGGTCTATATCTTTGTCGCCCCTCTCAAGTCACCTGAATTCTTTATGTGCACATCCACACTCCAGGTCAAAAAGCAGTACTCCCCATCAGGGTTGCAGAATACCCAATGTCCCACGTAAGCACAAGGGCCTCAGGGATAACAACATTTTGATCCTGGAGGGACGTTAGGACTTTTTTTTAGGTTCATGTGAGATAGATCATCAGTTTGTGTACATTTGTGAATGTTAGTATCCAGGTTTATCACTATTTTCATCCCTACTGCCTTTTTAGCCATTTTCTTACATTGGCTTTTGGCTATTCTCAGGACACAGAATCTAAATAGCACTAACACTAGTTTTGCTATTAGTATTTTGAATACATTCACCAGCCAGGAAGGGATCCAAGAGAATAGATAAGAGAGCCAGTTGTCACCCTGCACTTCTTCTACCTCCTCTACCATTTTAGTGTCAATGTCTGTTAACAATGTTATGGCCTCTGTGATGATCCCATTGTCTTCTTCCTGGGCAGGCATATATAGGCATATATATGTGCAGCAGGTTGGTCCAATTTTTGCACATACGCCACCCACCGTGGCTGTTATTAGGTCAAGTACATACCTATTTTGAAGAGCCATGAGCCTTATTGTTCCCAGATCCTCCTTTATGGCATTGACACCTTTCACTGTTGTGTTAACCATTTGAAGCATCTCCCAGTGGGTTATGTGCAGCCATTTAGTATTTGTGTTGGCTTGCAACCCAGCTGTAAACAGAGACGCAAAGAACCTTTCTGTTCTCCCGAACAATTTATGCTCGTCTGGTATATCATCATATGCCTGTTCCATTTTATTCTGAGAAATAATTACTTCTCTTTGATCGTTTGAGGGTGAGTGACATATTCTTTCTCAAATGTGTATCAATTTTAGGGAAATCTGAGATGTGCACATTGCTTTGAGGTACTCCCATAGTGGGTATTCTTATCAGCACTATGAAACATAGCCCTCCCCAATTTGGGGGTAGCATCATATATGCTCTGGATCCACAAACCCAATAGAGGTCCATTAATATAGCAGTGCCAAATTTCATATCAAGAACATAGAAAATGTGTTTGCACCCGTTGTTTTCTCCTACTTTCACTCGGCCAGTATTCCTGAAAAATAATGTGGTATTTGTTACAGGTATTATGGTACAGGGCCTGCTTCATCCTCTACCCATGTAAGCAGTTTAGAATGTTTGGTCCACTCTTTGAGGCATCCATCATTTATATTGTGCACCACTTCTACTGACACAGACAGGAGTGCTTGTTCTCTGCACCCCATCATTCCTTCGACCTACCCTGCTGAGGTGAATAACTGTCTGTATATTAAATGATGGGCTCTCACCCAGCACACTGGCACCCCAGATGTCTCTTTCCCTACATCATTTGGGAATCGTAACAGTTTATGATCTACTGTTGTAGAATCTCCTTTATTGGGGCCATTTTATACATATTGTACCTTTGTCGCTAGGTATGGCATTGAGCTGTGTGGATATAGCAAGTCTATCCAGGTGGTTGAGAATACCTTTTTGAAATGAGTATTGGGACTTCCTCGATCGGTCCTGAACTTTGTGTTGCACCAGGAATTGGGTTGCAGGTTTATTAGTGACCTTATCGCAGCTCGGCCTGTAAAGGCATTGGCTCAGAGTTTGGGGGAACACAAAAGCTGGTTTAACCCATGAGCTAATTAAATATTTGGTTCCTAGGGACCCCCATTTCAAGATCCCCTGGCTTAGGTCTGTAAAAGCAATGTTGTCAGAAGTAGACATGATTCAATGTTTTCACAGGAAAGATGTTATGTCTCAAAATGTTCTGAAATCTATAAAAGTAAGGATATTCCAACGTATTCTAGATAAGAGGGAGTCATATGAGATCCTGAGGCCCGCTAATAGGAAGCAAGCGATTATTGCAAGCCCATGTCTCCAGAAATATTTACGATGGGCACAGAACACTTCTCAGTACATTGTTATTACGAGGGCACATTTTAATTGTATCCTTTTAAGAGCAGTGGTGGTGGCCTGGTCCAATGGCAATGAAAATCAATCATGCATTTTTTGTGATGTGCCTAAGGAAGACTTGGACCATTTTATTGTTTTGACGAGCTTTCTCATTTATCAGAGGGCGTACACTTAAACCACTCTAGTGGGGCCAAGGATTCCTTCAGTTGTAAGCTGCTCTGTGTTAATTTTATGGGTGGGCTCAGTTTCTGTGGTTTGGGTTTATTATCATTTCTAACGAATGTGTTAACTTTGAGGACATTGTTAATAAAAATTGTTTGAAATTAGGTATTGTATTTTAAAAATGTTTCAAGGTTTTAATGACGGCGGAATGATTTTTAAAAACAATGTGTTGATGTGTAATTATGTTGTTAATTGCTGTTGTTTTAATGGGAATGTTCTGTATTCCCGAAATAAACTTTTCTACTACTACTAACATATTGTATAATTTTATTTTTCATTTTTGGGTCATCCTTTATAGCCTTTTTTTTATATAGCTATCCTCATATGGGAACATGGATTTCGACATCCATCGTAAAGTGGCCCATCTTCCTTCAAATTGCCCTCTGGTTGTGCACAGCGCTAGGTGAGTAAGGCAATACGCATCATGTGCAGGTACTTCTGTGGCCATGAATGTCCTAGAAGTGCTCATGGCGTAGGGAATGAGGGAGCACACATAGCTGCTCTGATCCGATGTCCCTCTTCCCACCCAGGTCATGTGCTGGTACCACATATTACTGGTCACCTAGGCAGAGTCAGTCAGATATAGATTTATGTGGTGGAAGTCATTCTCAGCATTTCTTTTCAGCCTTTTCATCTCTTTAGTAGCACCAGAAAAGTGTTGGCTCACTACTTCCTTTAATGTGTGAAACATTGTTATTCACTGGCTTAGGTACATTTTAGAGGACCAATTCTCACAAAGCCAAAAGAATAAAGGAATAAAGACTGCAGAATGTGATAAAACGTATTGGTAAGCCAATAGTGTGTATCTTACAAAATTAAAAAGGCCCATCTCTTTCTTTTCACTGTGTTTTCAAGTTGTTTTCACGATGCTATTATCTATAAGGAGAACTGCACAATTATAGCTTGACAAATTCTTTCAAGGAAATGGTCTGGTCTACCAGAAGAGTGACAAGCGGTATGTTATTTGTTCTAAAGGCACAATAACTCGTAATTATGTATGAGAACATTCCAAATAGTATCACTTTTAATGGCAACATTGAATGTCTGTATATATTTTCTTCTCCTTGGAAAAAGTGCTTGTGTCTTTATTTGTGCAGGTACAAAATCCTTGGGAGAAAAAGTTCACTCAATTCTATTTATTTGTTAATTGTTTGGGGAAGGAAAGTTTGTTTTCTGTCTTTAATCGGCAGGTTGTTGTCTGCTCCTTGTGGCCAATCATGTCTGCATCTGTGTCCCCTCTTCTTCACCTTTGGCTTCAGGGACTGGCAACACAGGGGTCTCTACTTTGTAGGTTCTGATGTCACCAAGGTGGAGCCAGGCTCCTGACCCGGACTCTTATGGCAGTGGGTAAGACTTCCTCGACAGTAGTAGGGCCCTCAAAGCGAGGCCTGTGCCAGAGCCTTGAAACATTTTTAATTAGAATTTTGTCTCCAGGATTCAGGACAGGGGACTTTAGCAGTGCTAGAGGATTTATTTCTTCGATGTCTTCTTCATTCTTCTTTGACCCCTCCTGCCGATCTCAAACATGTTGAGACATAAAAGTGACACTCGCCATAATAGCAGCCAAATACTCATGTATTTCAGGACCAAGGAAATTGGCAGTCTTATGGGTGTCAGTTTACGCTCGAGTGGGAGGAGCAAGAGGTACATGCATGCGGGGTCCCGTCACCAGCTCGTAAGGAGTCAGGTGATGTCTGAGCCGGGTGGATTTCATAATGCAAATACGGCTAAGAGTAGGCAATGGAGCCATCCTTTTTTGTGGGTCATTTTTAGCTTAGCAATTCGCTCTTTGAGGAGGTCGTTGAGGTGCTCTCAAAACATGCTTGCCTGCGGGTGATGAGCACAGGAGAATTTATGCTTAATACTGAGTGGGATTGTGAGGTGCTCAAAGACTTCATTTACAAAAGACCCAAGGAACTCGTACAAGCACCACTTCGGGAAGACCTCGCGTACATAAATTTTGACGCACATGTGGCAACAGGATGTGTACATGGACCAGCTTCAATCCAGCGGGAAAGAGGCCATACGACTACTAGCATGTATCTGTAGCCATTACAACTTTGGAGCATTGCTACATAATTGACATGCAAATGCTGAAAGGGTCCAGCAGGGCGGGGTATTGCTCCTCTGACTGTTCGCAGCATGTGCCCTGCTGTATGCATTTGACAAACTATACAATTAATAATAAAAGCAGCAACATGTTCAGTGAGGTTGGGCACAAATCATTCTTTCAATATCAGGGCTGCAAGACCTTCTCATGTTGTGTGAGCTGGGTAGTGAAGCTGCTCTAATGCTATTTTATATAATGCAAGGGGGATTACTGGTTTGCCGGTGCTGTCTTGCTGCCGCATTGCCTCTGTGGGGGACAATGAGCACCCCCTACACTTCTACAAATCTTGCTCTTCTAGTCGTGCGCGTCACTGTAATTCATTGATCTGTGCTATGGGCAGGGCATCAAAGCCTTCCGTCATTACTATGCTGCGCACTCGCGTGTGCTTATCAGGTGGTGTGTGAAATTCAGATATCTCAGGAAAATATTCAGTTTTTTTGGGCTGTGTGTCGGTGGCTTTGATGCCGCGGGAAATTAAATCTCCCCTTTAGTGTGGGCTACGCACTTCACCATGGCGATGGCCAATGGGAATTGTAGTGTGTCTATGAGCCTGTCCAATAATAATGCATGCTGCACTAACGTGCCGTCTGCGTGTAAGAAACCTTGCCTCTTCCAACGTGACAGTCCTGTGTGTACTGTTGACGTCATGTATGCGGAATTGGAATACCCTGTTATTTCCTCATTCTCATGTGTTTCAAGTGCCACAATAAGCTCTACTAATTCTGCTGCTTGCTCTGAAAAATGTAAAGGCAATCTCACACTCACCACTACTTCAAAGGTGCCATTCTGTTTCACCTTCACCACTGCAATCCCTGTATGTCTTCTCCCTCAGTTCTGGTCAATCGACGAGGAACTGTCATTGAAGAGTACTTCCCCCCCTCCTAGGGCATTTCCTCTGACATGGGGTATATCATCATAGTGTTCAGTGTATTTGGTGCAATTGTGCATGTTGTCTCCTTCCTCCACTGGCTCCGCTATAAATGTTGTTGGATTTACTACTCTGCATCTGACAATTTTTATTGCCGGGTTCGAGATGATCACCTCGTACCCCGATGCTCTCTGTGTAGTCAATGTGCTTCTGGGTTTCTCAAGAATGGCAAACAGGGCATGTTTCACATACAATGTGACTGAACAGCCCGTCGTAACATTGATGGACTTCTCAGTTGCAAAACTGCTGCGTCCAATGACTGTTCACAGGGGTAATGGCCTCCCATCACTGGATCTAAGATCCCACTGTAATATGCTAGTGGTTTATGCCCTAGCATTGTCTTTTGCATGAGAACTGCTGTCATCACAACTCCATTTGAGTGGGAGATTAGGACACAGTGTGCACTGTAATCAGGAATCCCTAAAACGGGTTCTGTGCATATCGCTCCTTTTAGTTAATCAAATGCTTCTGTCATCTCGCCTGTCCAGGCTATGTCAATGTCATCCATGTGAGCTTCTTTAAGTCCTATCAAGAGGCGTCTGACGTAAGTACTGTAATCAAAGACCCATGCTCTGCAGTAGTTGCAAAGGCCCAGAAATTGTTGCATTTCCCTCACTCTTCTTGGTTTAGCTGTTTACATGATTGCTTTTTCTCTCTCAGGGGTAACTTTTCTTTCTTCTTGGGAGATCAACTGCCGTATGTACAGGACCTCTTCCGTGCAGTATTGTAATTTCTCCTTGTCGACTTTGTACCCCTTTTCTGCCAAAACTGTCATCAATTGTATTGAATCCTTTCTACACCGCTCTTCTGTTTTGCTGCCCACCAGGGTGTCATCTACATACTGGATCACTAAACTGTCAATGTATACATTCCTTAGGTCCATCTGAAGCACCCCGTTAAATATTGATGGGCACTCAAAGTACCCCCAGTTTACACTTTCGATTTCTATATGAAAACAATGTTAAGTCTTGTGACTCTTCATGGAGCGGGATTGAAAAGAAAGCCTTCTTTAGGTCAATTACTGTAAAATATTTGTCTTTGTATGGAATATTACACAATATTGTGGCTGAATTCGGGACCAATGGAAATTCTGCTTCAACAATATAGTTTAGGGGACAGAGATCCTGAATAAATCTCCACAACCCCCCGTCTCTTTTATCACTGGGTACACCGCTGTGTTACATGAGGATTCTGATGGCGCTGATTTGCTCTGTCGCACTAAAGCAGAGATTGTGTCATAAATGCCTTCATATGCTTCTTTTGACATTGAATATTGTCATACTCATGGCAAAATTGCTCCTGGCTTCAGTTTGATTTTAACTGCACCTACACCCTTCAGTAGGCCAATGTCATATGGACTGCTGGTCCACAAGATACTCGGTATCTGTGCCAAATGTTCTCAAAAATAGGATGGTGTCTTTTTTATGAATGCTATTCTCTGTGGCGCCTCCCTGTTTTCAGTTTTCATCCCAATAAGTAAGGCTTATAAAGAACACTACCTCATCATCTGAATCATAGGGCCTCATTACGAGCTTGCCAGTCTGGATTCAATGCTACTGGTAAGCATGCCGGTACCGTTGTATTCAAACTCTGAGTTGTGCTCACGGGTGCCTTTCATTCTGCCAGGTCTGACCTGGCGGAATGAAAGGCACCGGCGAGCACAGCATGTTGAACAGTGCCAGTGTATCCGACCTATCTGGCTCAAATGGGAATGGGGAAGAACTTTTTCCGGTGCCCAGGAATGGGCAAATACCGGGTCTGGCAAGGCTCTAATGACCTGGTAATTGCCCATTTCTGGGCGCTGGAAAAAAATTAATACCAGCGGCAGCCGTGCCTGTGTTACAGGCTACCGCCAGCCTCGTGATGAGGCCCATATCTCTAAACAGTTCCTCATCTGTCAAATCTGCTTGCCATGCTTTTCCTTCATCATCAGTCCGTGAAAAATCACGCTCTCTTTACTAACGATGACTGCTTCTAGTTCCATTGGAAATACGTGTCCTTCCTCCTCATCCATATGCACTTTGGGTCTGAATAAAAATTCTGCGAATAGTCTCAATATTTTACCCTTTATCCCAGGAAGCCATGCTCACAAAAATTGTACCCCAAAAAGAAATCCTTCTGGGTCCATTGGCATGCCCCGCTATGCTTTCTGGGCAAACAATGCTGATATGAATTGTTGTGCATTTACATAGTGATTCCCTGTAGTGGAGCACACCATCCCCTGGTGAGTAAAAGATATGGTAATGTGGAGCTTGCTCATCATGTCCCTACCCATTATGTTTATTGGTGTCTTGCGGGAGTATAAACATGGCAGGAAAGGTCCTGTTCTCCTACAGTAATGGGTAAGTCGTCAGTGAACGGAACCAAATTTGTAGCCTCAGAAAAACCTTGTGCATTCATGGCAATGCCTGACATTGGATACTTTCCCTCCCAAACACAGGACCTGGTCGCCCCGTATCTACAAGGAAGGAAAATGCCTTGTCACCAATGGTCACTCTGACCCATGTTTCCTCTTGTGGGTCTAGTGTAATGGATAGGATTGAACACATCAAGTCGGTCAGTCGGCTGTCCTATTGTGGGTATAGGTTCATCCCTGTCCCTCCCACTACTGTCACACTCCATATTCTGGGGTAGGCTTCTGTGCTCCCTCACCTGCGTTCCATGTTGCCATGTTATTCTGTCAACCAGTGCCTGTGGTTGCATCTGTGCTTTCAATGGGGGTCATTACGACCCAGGCGCTAATTGCGCCAACTTTACCACCATGGTGTAAACTATGTTTACACCATGGTGGATGGGGGATTTACCTCCCCATTCCAAGGTGAGTGGGGCGGTAAATTCCCATTTCCCATTTTCCCTTCCCCATTCCCATTTTTGCCCCATAGGGCATAATGGGAGTGGGGAAGGCGCTAATTACGCCACCGTAAATTACGGTGGCGTAATTAGCATCATGGCAGGTTAGCGCCATGGATTTTAACGGCTGCTAAGAGCAGCCGTTAAAATCAGAATAGGCGTTAAGGGTTAACGACGGCGTTAACCCTTAACGCCTGGGTCGTAATGAGGCCCAATGTCTGTATGGGGAGTGTATTTGCAGTGCATATGTCTGATACTGTGTGTGATCTTGGGCATAATATTCAGGTGTCTCTGCACTTTATGGTGGGGTACACTACACTGCCAGTTCTGTTGCATCCCTCCCCTGTTTCTACACACTTGAGAGATGTGCCCCATTCTTCCACATGTCCAACACTGTTGAGGTGGTCCTCCCTATCCAGGCTTTCCCCCACTCAAACCTCCTCTTGTGGAGATTGATATCCAACCCATCTCCCTCTCTCCAGTCATTGGCTGTACTTGCTGTGTGTCTTGTGCAACTACTCCCTCTCCACTTGTCAACACGGCACCTTCCACTGAAAACCTTGACAGTTTTTTCTGAAATAACTTTGCTTCCTCTAGCTTTCTTTCCCCAAGTTTCTTTCTGGTTTTCTCTTGCAATAATCGGCCAAGGTGAACTAACCTCCATTGAATCTGTCCACGGTTTGCTTCCATTCCCACTCATTTTTTCAATTGTCGCTGCACTGGTTCCGGTAATCCCTGACACAATATGTGATATAAAATAGCTATAGACTTGTCCCATGGTTCCCTCATCTCAAGACGCCACCTTTCTTCAATCTCTTGAATGTAAGCAACTGGATATTCATCATCACGCATTTTGCGCATTATAATTGCACTCATATCTGACATATCTGGATATTGCACTCTGAGCACTCTCCAAACAACTCCCAAACAATTATTAAACAGTGCTCTGTCATGAGCCGTATTCTGTGCTGTCACCCCTGGGTACCCCGCTTCTGTCCACATGTCATCAGCCCTCTCCCCAATGGTGGCAATAAGCAAGCTTTTTATGTCACCCAGCGCTAACGTCATTCCTGATGTCAGTCTCTCTAATTCATAAATCCACTTGCCCGCTCCCGATGTCAAAGTTGGCAATTTACATCTTAAATTAACCTTATCCATTTGCGGCCATGGTATATATTGCGGCCGTCCTCCCTTTTCTAACAATGGGAATTGGGTTACTCCTGCCCCATGTTCACATCCAGCTACAACCTTTGTTTTGACGACGGTGTCCGTCATGCTGGCCTTCTTTCACTCTGGCAATGTTCTCAACCTGTCTACATATGGGGTTGCCTCCTCCAAACAATGCGATCATCCTGTCGGACGTTTGGGCTATGGTACAGGTTCTAGCCTTTCCCCACCTGGTTCTTCCAAATCGGAACACGCTATCTCTTTCCCTGTGTTTAAGTCTCTGGAGGGGCCTTGCGCAGCCCCTTCTCATTCCTCATTTTCACTCTCATGTCTCTCCTCATCCGAAAGCATCGTTCCCCAATTCCCATCACTTCCTTCATCTTCTCTGTCCACAAAATCTGATCTAGATACGGGGTTCATTCTGTACAATTCCTTCAATGCCTTTGCCAAAAAGCTCTCTTCTCTTTGTGAGGACCCTACTACACTCCTTGTTATCTTGCAGATGGCACCACTGTCCCTCCTGCTTCTATACGAATTACCAATCCTTCTTTGTATGGCCAATCCCTTGTCTTCATCTGGGAAAGTACCATTTTTGATTATCTCACATGCCTCTCTATTACATCCGTCGAAACTCCTTTCTCTTTCCCACTCCTGTTCCCTTTTTCCTGAAACATGCATTCCCTAACAATCTTCTCTGCTTCCTTCACTGCTTTTCTCTGCTTCGTTCCATCTCTCACTCTATTTTGCTGTCTCTTCCGCCATTTCCTTTGCTTTTTTTCTCTGCTTCCCTTTGCTTTTCCCTTTCTTCCTTTTGTTCTCTCGCCCTTTCCCTTTCTTCCCTCTTGCACTTCTTTTCTCTTTCCTCTACCTCCCTTTTCTTCTCTTCCCAATCCTTCCTTTCTTTATCTTTATCTGCTTCACACTTCTTTTCTCTTTCCTTCTCTTCCTCAATTATTCTGTCCCATACTCTTTCTTCCTCTTCCTCCTTCCTTCTCTGTCATGCCTTTTCTTCATGTTTTCTTTCTTCTTCTTCCTTCTCTTGCCTTTCTTTATCCTTTTCTCTGTCTTTAGAATCGTCTGTGTCCCTTCCATTCAATTTAAGCAATATCTGTCCTCCCACACACTTTTTTGATCACTGTCTCCTCTTTATAGCTCTGCCTGCTTTTCTGTCTTTGCATCTTTTCCACAATCTCTGTTAGCTTTGCTTGCAGCTCACATCGCTCATCATACTCACTGCGTATAGACACTGGCTGCTTTTGTTTATTTAGCTTAGCTCCATTTATAGAATCCTCACTACTATAAGCTGGGGTGCTTATACGGGTTAGTGTATGCTGCTGCTTTCAATTCTTTCAACGGGTAAAATCCCTGTTCTTCACCTGGCAGATCAATGCTCTGGGGAGGAGGAGAAGGAGCTGAGGGCACTGTGCCCTCCCATTCATGCTGATTAAGCATCCACTCCATCACAGATGGATCCTCTACCTTGTCCCGAACATTTTCCATAGCTGTAAAATGGCCAATCTTTTCTGCAACCTTTTCCCTTTGTATGCAGCATGTAAATATGTCATCATGTGTTGGAGCACTGATTCCGAAAGGGTACCCTCCTGAGGCCAATGCATGAACATTTTACCTGTGTGCCACGAACCCACTCGGAGGGTGCTTTCATATCTTATTTTTTTACTGTGGCAGTGATCTACATAAATGCATGAGGGGAGTGTCTCCTCCCATAATGACCCATCAGGCTCTTGAATGCCAATACTTATCCGACCTCAATAAACCTTCAAATCTTTCCAATCCTCCTTCACAATCTCCTGTCAACAATACTTTCCTTTATTTTCACAACTTCATGCACCTCTTTCCAAGCCTCTCAGCGACAACTGTTGGGGCCAGCACCACAAACACCGCCCGCGCTCAGGACCATGCCCCTACCACTTCCTACACCTCTTTCCAAGCCTCTTGGCTACAACTGTTGGGGCCAGCACCACAAACGCCACCCATGCTTAGGATCATGCCCTTTGGGTCCAAAACACAACTCCACGCACGCTATGATGTAAACCAATATCCACAAAGACTTGTTTTCCACAGCTTAAACCACTTTTCACCCTCCCGCTGGCACCAGCAACCACTACACGTATGGGTGCACTTTCAAAGTAACAAAACACATCAAAACTCCTACAGCTGTCTAAATGCTCTCTTGACAAGGTATCCTTATCTCTTGATACTGCACCTGATGTGACATAGCACACTTTACCTTGACCTTGTCGCAGGAAATCTCTTTACTTTTAATAACTTAATACCTCATCACAAGGTTTAATGTGCCGCCTTCCATAACCCTTCTTACAGGTATCCTCTCATAAATAAACACTTTATCACTACAAAATTCCCCAATCTATTTATAGAACAATCCCTTCCACCTTTGTTTGTCACTTCGATGCTCTATACTTAGATCTGTGGATCGGCTGAGGCCTTTGGTATCGATCCTCACTCAATTGGTCACTCGCCTTCACCTTGCGGGGTGACCCTTGGGAATCAGGGCAGGACTTTCACCAAGGGGGCTCCTGATGACCGTCTCAGTTCATGCGTGACTCTTCTGTCTCCACAGGCCACTTTGCAGTCCCCAGGTAGGCTCATGATGGGGAACATCGATAATCTGAGGGACTGGCTTTAACCATACAAACCCCTACCATATGTATGGGTGGTCCTGGAAAGTCCTGGAAAGTCCCAGGGTTAGCGGGACAGATGGGACAGGAAGTTCCATGCCCAGTAATGCAAATATTCAAGGTAAATGGCAAAGGCAGTTTTATTAATAATCCATATAAAACAGGGACAGCAAAAAGCACACAGGTTTCTGAGCTCTGTGAGCTCTACAATGCAAAATAGCAGTTTATGAGACAAAACTACGTCACCATTGACGTTATACTACAATCACGGCTCCAAAAACCTAAAGGGATTTGGGATTGGTGAGGGGAATTGTCTACATAGGGCATGTGTAGGTGTTAGCTTCTTCATTGGTTAAGATTGTCTGGTGTCCCCCAAATTGATAAAGGTAAAAAAGACATCATCATAACAACTCATAATTGGCTACTGCAACAGTTACAACCTGGATTATTTTGAGAGTTGTTATTTGTGTCCCTATCCAGGGGCATTGCGTCTGGAGTTAGAGCTAACCGCCATGCTCTGTTTGGTATATCCATAACGTGGCCTCCTATATATTAAGGCTATAAAGGATCCAAAGAGTCCCTTACTAACCATCTTGGGGAACACTATGAAAAATGGCACACTGGCAGATTGTGAGGAATTCAAGAAATCATGTTTGAAGATGTTTGACTGTGTAGAATGACTCCAGAGAGGGAGAAGGGCAAGGTTAGTTTGAAGAAGGCGTTTATAGATAAACTGAAAGTCGGGGATTGGGTTCGGAATGACATACGTTTAGCAGGATTAAAAACGTATAAGGACTACATACAATGTCAAAGTACTTATCTGAGGCCCCAACCGTATTTGCTCCGATCTCCAGCCCCCGCCTTAAGAAGATTCTTTATGCTTCTCTGCTTCAATCAATTGCCCACACTCGGTGTGTGTTATATGACCTAGGGTCGGGAAACATTTGCTGATTGTGTAAATGTCAACTTCAATTGAAGTCCATTTGGCTTGCATTAACTAGTTGTTGCATGCTGGGAAGTCTGTATGTATATATTTCATGACACTTATTTGTCTCTTGGAGCCCACACTGAACGTTTTGCAATGTGACTTCTCATGATGATCTGGAGTATATATGACTGAGTTTACTCCCAGTGATTTCATTTTCTGTGATGCCACTTATAGCATTGTCAGTGCATAATCAAGTTATGTGGCGTGCGCATCTTTTCTCTGATAAAACCAGAGGTGGGCAATACAGGTGGTGAGGCAGTATGGCATGTATAGGTGTTGCAATCTGTTTATATGCATAGACTGAAAGGCACATTCTTAATAAATCCTTCTGAGAAATATATATTCTTTTTGTGAGTCATTGACTCCTGCATGCATGCAGCTTGATGGTGCAACTAAAAAGTTCAGTCCTATAAAATAATGAAACAGACATCATGGTCCTGAGCCAACAGTTTTAAGTAGTCATTAGGCATAATTGTGTTTTTGCTGGAAGAGCTAGCAGTTTAATAGAGAACTGGCAGCTTTCAGGTTTTGGCTGCCAGCTGCTAAATTTCGCATGTTGCCATTGATTACCCAAACATTGGAAATTTACTGGGTGCCAAAAGCAAAGACACAGTAAGGCTGCCAGCCCAGCCCCTACTGTGCCTGAAGCACCGGGCCCCTTTTCATAGCTTTCAAGTTGCCCAGGGAGCTTGACACCCTCACCCACCCGCCCCCTGCTTTGCAGTGACGCACAATGATTTGAAGCACTCGTGAGAAGGGTCCTGCGACCGCACAGTTTGAGGAGGGTCTATTGATATTGTCTGGGCAGTTTTATGTCCTCTGTGACACTATACGTTAGCTGCTTCCATCATGAGTTGAGAAACGTAGACTCTTGCCATCACCTCCCAGGCCCCCATGCCTGGCGCTGTGTATGCTGGGAATCCCGCCAAAACATTCCTGCACACAAAACCCTCTACCAGCCACTCCCGGAATATATACCATACCTGTGTAACCTCAAGACCTAGAGTGCTCCTGTTGTGTGTCCCATGTCAGAAACACGTAACTAACCCAATCCTCATTTTTTTCTTTTTCTTTGCATTCTAGAACTTGTGGGCGTGTTGACCTACATATGGCCAGACATGGTACAACTTGAGAGCTCTGGCTATTTTCTCATGACATTAAAAGTAATCACTCCCTCTTGCTCTGCACGTGGTGAATTGTAAAGCACTATGATCCAGTATCTTTGTGTGCTATGTTGTTTTTCCAATGTACACGTATAACGAGAGGGAATCCCAAATTCCCAAATAACACTATAGAGATAGTGAAATCCTTACCTTAGTTTGGGAGTGGATAGAATATATATCAATAGAAGGTAGATAAATGTAACAACAGTTGATCTCAATTCATTAAGAAAATATCAATTGATTCAAAACAATACTTTAAAAACAGAATTAGATTTAGACAAATGCATATGCATATCATGTGTTACACATAGCATAAAACACTAAAAATAAAGTGCTAGTGACACAGATTCCTGTAATTTAGTTGCAGGTTGTCTATAGCTATACAGCTATATCATGGAAGTCTCACAATAGGTTTTGAATGTACTATTGAACTGTGGCTGATTCCAAAATGCTACAAATACTGATCTAATACAAGACAATTAGCTAGCTCTTGCTCTCAACATGTTTCAGTTCACTACTTTAGTATGGAACCTTCTGTTCTTCAGGAGAAAAATGTAGGGTCACAGTTACTTTATGGCTGATCTCTGTTGATCTTCCCTGCTTCATAATTAATACTGTGCAAAATCAGGATGACTATTGACAAAACATAAAAATAGGTATGAGTTTTTAATGCTAATTAACCTATAAGCGATAATATATGTTTCCAGGCTGGGATAAAAAAGAAGCATTACCTCGCCTGTAGAGTGGCTGCAGTCTTTTAAGAAAAAATCGAGGATCTTCACTAGTCCTTCGGAAGTTAAGTAGTCCCATAATGGACAGTTTACTCTGGAAAGATACAAATAAATTGTATAAGACTGCAAATTCAGCGTGGAAAATCTTGATCTTTACTCTCTCTTCGAAATGTCTTTAAGGTTAGCTAATATCAGCTTACCTGTGTGTGGCGTGTCGGAGGCTAAAATGTAGTGTTCCATCCTCTCTAGATATTTCTAGATGGAATGAAGTAAAACTTCTGCTCACAAGAAGCATTCTTTAGTGAGCAGAAAATTAAAGGACCTTTGAAAGTTCCCAAGTATTTGATAAGTGGGGTTACAATGTTATGATTCATGACAGGAGGACCCAGAGAGGGCATTAGTATAATAATCATAGTGACCATTGTTACAGCATGCATCACACATGGAATTGTGAAATCTATGTTACTTTCAAGTAACAGGTGATATCACACAACTCACTGATATTTGCTGTCAACCTACTAGGCTTCACATCTATGAATTGCATTTCATGTTGGCCTTTTCAGCAGGTACATGAACTCATCAAGCTATGTGGTCTTTATGAATACAGACAGAACAGACCTAGAGGGCGTTGTGAATGAAATAAAGAGAATTCTAGATCACACAGCATGACACCTGGGTGCACCACACACTCATCACAAGAGCTAATATTAAAAGGCAAAAGGGAGTCTGCAGCAGTTGTTTCAGTTTGGGTGCACATCACAATAACCTAGAGAATAAAGGCAAAAGCACACGTTACAAGTGCAAAGGTGTATTTTATTTGCCAATGTGCGTGCACCTTTGTGTGTGCGTGTGTATGTGTGCATATGTATGACTGTATATTTCTGTATGATGTGTGCCTGACTCTGTATGTCGGTGTGTGTCTGTGTGTTGCTATATTGTCTGCTTGAATAGCGCCTCCCAGTGATGTTGGGCACATACCGGTGAGACATTCTAACATAAATGGAAAAAAAATATGCCTTTTTAAAGTATGCAGAAGGGCAACAAAAAGACACCATAGAACTCCTGCTTGAAGAAAAGGCTTGAGGTGGTAAGACGCCTGAGGGAGGGACTTCAACATGAACAAACTCCCCTTATTAATGGGAGCAGTGCTTAATTTGTAATAAAATAAATGCCAGGGCCCAAATATTTTCTATTACACCTCTGACACATTGTGGTAGACAGATTCCCACCCCTGTTACCACCACCCACGACTGATAGTCAAGTAAACCCTTTTCACCACCTCACCCACCTTAATCTTAGCCGATACCACAGCAATCAGCATAGCATTTAATGACATAACTATATGGGCCTCATTACAAGGTTGCCGGTCCGGTAATAACGATACCGGTAAGAGAATACCGGCATCGTTTACCGGACCGGATCATTACGACCCGTGAAAGTGGTGGCACCGGCATGGCCCCTCCGTGACCGGCATCCCCCATGCAGGTATCAGCCATGACACATGACAGCCATGCCAGTGACAACAGCATTTCCGCAGGCAAGTACACATTCCGAGGTGCACAGACATGCAAATACAGGCATGAATATACTGGTAATAATGCCTAAAATTATGCTTTAAACACCAGAATCCTGGGACAGGCGTTAACAGGAATCAGGCGAGCAGAAACCTGGTGGCCAAAATCAGCACAGGTGGAGACCATTGAAACCCAGGCACAGCATAAAGGCAGCACACCCACACTCCACACGCCTCCCTAAGCAAAAATGCTAACACTAGCTCTGCTCGAACAGGAGTACATGCAGGAGGCAGTGAACCAGGCCATGCAGCGAATGAGCCGGAGGAGAAGGAGGGCGAGAAGAGGACAGCACTTGCCCAATGTTGCCCTGCAGGCTCCCACCAATCCCCCACCAACGTGCCAGCCCATTCACCCTAACACCTGCACAAATTCACACCCTGTACCGGCTGGACAGGGACACCTTCACCACAATAGTGGACATCATACACGACAACCGTGTGAGCGTCAACAACATACTGACAGCCATCCCCCCCGCTGAAGGTAGTGTGTGCGCTCCACTTTTTGGCAACAGGAACCTATCAGCAGCACACAGTGGAGCAACTGCATGGAATATCACAACCCTACTTCTCCCGTGTGCTGACGCAGGTACTCGAAGCACTCCTCAAACATGTACGTGACCACATCAGCATGCCACGGACTGCAGCAGAGGTCAATGTGACCAAAGTCGCATTCCATGCGATAGCAGGCATACCCAACGTCATTGGTGCGATAGACTGCACACATGTGGTGGTGCGGCATGCCGTTGAGGTGGTGTACCGCAACAGAAAGCAGTACCATTCGCTAAACGTACAGATGGTGTGTGATGCCAGCCAAATCATAACACGCTGCTGTGCAAGATACCCAGACTCCACACACAACGCAATGGTCCTGCGGAACTCAACCTTGCCCCTCTACATGAATCGACATGGTGGACCTCATACATGGCTGTTGGGTGAGTCTGACCACAGGGGCATACACGTTGATGATTGGGGGGGTTTGTTGCCAGCACTGGGAACCTGCCTGCTGGGTGGGCCATGTGGGTTAATGATGGGGGGGGGTTGTTGCCAGCACTGGGAACCTGCCTGCTGGGTGGGCCACATGGGGTAATGATGGGGGGGGGGTTGTTGCCAGCACTGGGAACCTGCCTGCTAGGTGGGCCATGTGTGGTAATGATGGGGGAGGTTTGTTGCCAGCACTGGGAACCTGCCTGCTGGGTGGGCCATGTGGCGTGTGTGAACATAGCATATCACTGCATCATCCTGGAGCACCAGTGCACACTGCACTAATGAATTCCCCTGCCAAAACATATAGACGCAACCAGGTGGGGTACATGACCCAAATCATCACAGGTACTCTTTCTCTTGCCAACATGCAGGTGATGCCGGGTATCCCCTGATGGGCTGGCTGCTGATTCCAATCAGGTGTGCACGCAACCTACATGAAGAGGCCTACAATCGCTCCAATGCACAGACTCGCGCGACTATCGAACAGACATTTGGGCTGCTGAAGAGCAGGTACTGCTGCCTTAGCAGGTCTGGGGCTGCCCTCATCTATGGTCCCAAGAAGGTGGGGCATATTGTGATGGTTTGTGCAATGTTGAACAACATGTGCATCCGTCGTAATGTACCTCTGCCCCCGGACATGGACATGATGCCCCCGGATGATGATGATTATGATGATGAGGATGAGGATGCTGGAATCCCTCAGCAACACCATGGCCATGATGTACAGGCCACACGACAAGCATTGGTTGCAAATTATTTTTGATGAAATTTCTGACACATGGGAATGAGCGTGGGTCACACTCGGTGACGTGCACTGTGTATCATTAAATCCTTACACACTCAAGAATGAATGTGCAGACAAATAATTTTTTTGCAACACCAGTGTATTCATATTTGCTGAACCATATACATCATGACAATATTGAACATACACATCTATCCACTTGTGGATGCATGAACTCCCAAAACCCCAACAGCCGCACAAACAATGCCCCAACACACCCTCACCCGGTAACACAGATCCAAACCAACCCCACAAACACCACCCCCAAGTCCACTGTCACTTCCACCCTTGCCCCAACATCCCTTCCCCAACAAGTAGCTCCTGCCACGCACTGTAGTCCAGGGCCTACTTGCGTCCCATTTTTGGTGCAGGTGGTTGAGGCCCCTGCAAACGTGTGATTCTCAGTGAGCGCTGCACGGGGCTCCCCTGTGTTGATGGGCTTGGTGTGGCGCTGGCAGAATCCACTGGTGGCGTGATGATGTGCCGTTGTTCGGCTATAGCAGTGATCAGCAGATTTATGGATTTGGCCATCGAGGACATGACCTCATTCCTCTCCCGCGCTCTACGGGCCAGTTGGTAGACTGCCTCAGTCGCCCGGCTTAGAATCCGTGAAGTGTTGCTGGTGTGGTCCTGCATAGTCTGCCTGGTGAGCTCCGCTTCAGTGATGTAGTGGCTCACAAGGGCATGCATGGCCTCCTGCCTCTCCTCTGTCCAGCTGAGGCAGACCTCAATATCGCGAATGTGGCGGAGTCCAGCCAGGGGCATAGGTGGTGGGCTGGAGGGGCCTGATGGGTTGAATACAGGCTCCTCATCCTGGGGGACATTGCCATTGTTTCCGGGCCCAGTGGCCTCTATAGTGCTGCGTGCACCTGCATCATGCGTTGACCTTCCCATGTTTGGCGGATGGGTGGGTTTGGCCGAATCCTCAAGGTCAGGCATGCTTGGGATTGAGGATAGTGGATCGGCAGGCATGTTCAGTGATGGTGATTGTGGGTCTTCGGCCATGTCCATTTCTGGTGACACCGGTACAGGTTGTCGAGGTGCTGGTCTCATGACAGGTGTACTGGGGTAACATGCCGGTTCTGCCACTGCTGTTGTTCTATGCTGCTGATAACTGCCAGCAGGTGTTTTTGCCTTCTTCTTCTGGCTGGCAGGTGTGTTGTGGTGGCGGGGGGGATGTGGTTGAGGCCGTAGACTCATGTCTACTGCCGCTGGTTCCTGGCTCCTGGCTGCTGGGGGTGTTTTTTTTGCTCTATCAACGTGCAGTGGTTGTTGTTGGCATAGTGGCGAGCTCGCCCTCACTTCCGGATGAGGTGCCTGTGGGTGACAGTGCAGCAGCGCATTACTGTTGGGTGTATATCCATGTGACATGCATCAGACTTGGTACAATTCACAATTATGTGCATCTTCCTGCTCATGGTGTAGGCTGTGGCATGCAGCACACATGAGTGGGGGTGGAGCTGTGCGTGGACGTTCTGAAACGTGGCCATGGATTGGGATGTGCATGTTGGATGGGCTACTGTTGTGTTCTGCCATGGGTGTCATGTACATGGCCCCATGGATTGTGGACATGTGAAGTCTGCCTCAGATGGGGATGTGGTATGCTCGTGTACGTAGGGGCAATGATGTGGTGTCTGTGGGACGGGGAAGGGGGGAGGTTTGTGACTGGTGGCAATGATGCATGCGTCTTGGACAGAGGTAAATTGGACCATGTGTTGCCATGGGGGAGAGGGCATGTTGTGCTCAGTGATGTATGTATGCGCATGCTGATGGTGGGTCTGTCTGCATTGCAGGGGACATGTAGTGTGTGTCTGTAGGGTTTGTTGCCAGTCTTCCTGGTAGGGGCATGTTTACGTGCAATGGTGTAGTAGGTGTGTGGCAGGGAGGCAGATATCTGGAGGCACTGACTTGTTATGTGGAAAGCAAAATTGACATTGGGGGCACATATCTGGGTTTTGGGATGTTGGTCATGGTCACTCACCGCCATCTCCAGATGTTGATGCTCCGAGCTCTGCATCTCCGACCCCCTCAATGCTGTCCATGCTGATTATGGTGGCACATCTTTGCTGCCATGGCTGAAATTTCAGGGGTGAATGTGGGCCGCCTCCTGTGGCCTGCACCTGGCTACGCTCTGCTGCAAGGAGGTTACGTGCTCTGAGGCGCAGGTCTTCCCACCTTTTCCTGCAGTCCTTGACGGTCCTCAGTGTTGTGCCCACCACTGAGACTTTGGATGCAACTTCAGTCCATATGGCCTTTTTCCTTAACTGTGCAGGCCTGCGCAAGTCTCCTCCAAAGACTTCATCAGCGTTGTCAACAAGAGTGTCGGCCAGCATGTTTAGTTCAGGCTAACTGAACCGTGGTTTTCGCCGTAGGACGGTCCCTCGTGTCCCTCACATGTTCTCTGATGGTCCTTAGCACTCAGCAGCTCTGTCCAACTCCTGTCGGTGGAGCATTGCAATGGATTGTGTTTTTCAAGATGGCCGCCAGTAGATTTCCCGTTCCAGCGTGATGACGGTGTTCAGTGCCGGAGTCGGTGTCTGCGGCGTCAAGGATGCTGTTATGTAGGGTTTGGAGGGTGTTAACGGTATGCCGGTGCCACCGTTACCGGCATGGCATTATGTACGGCCACCCAGACTCGGAATCAGACATTGATTCCGACAGCAGGGCATGACGGTCTCGTTGGCACCGGCATGCCAGTAATTTTGGAAAATGACAGCGAAACTCGTAATGAGGGCCTATGTGTCTTAAAATAATAGAAATGTTTAGGTGCTTCTTTAAACACTTCATCGTTACTAATGTTTTGCTCTGATACTATCGAGTGGAACCTGTTGCTCATCTACTCTCAGAGAGAAGAGAAAACATGCTTTTCTCCCATGGACCAATGCAGGAAAAGTCCATATTGAACTGATGAGCTTGCAGCAAGATCTTCCTGTATAGGTTGGCAGTCATTACAGGCCCTATTCTTCGGCAGTGCCCTCATTCTTGTCCCGGGCTTAGCCTCTGTGTTGGTGCTGCCGGCTGGTGACTGCCATGCTATCAACCCACATTTCTATAGTAGTGTTGCTGGTTGTTACCCAATGTCAAGCCGGCTGTCGGGAGCAGTGTCTTGGAATGGCCGGTACGAGCACCAGACATTGTCCTCCTTCCAACTCATTTTAATCCATGAAAATGTTTAACTAGCACTGCCTTACCCACCTGGATCCTCAGGTTCATAAATAACAGTGAGCCAGCTCGGGTTGCAGAGACCATGGCCAGTGCACATTGTTGTAGCTTGTTGCGACCGACTGACAATTACAATAATAAAGTTAACAAAAAATAAGATCATAATCAAACTGAGTCCGAGACAATAAGTGCTGGGGCTCAGAATTAAGTGCTGGGTCTGAGACTTGGCAAACACCCCCACAGATTAAGCACTGAATGGGAGGCGATGAGCAATGTGTGGAGCCACTGGCACCGGTTCATGGCATGCAGCCGCCACTGCACATTATCCCACATCTCCATGAACAGTAGAACCTGTAAATCCCCAGATGCATCTTACAGTATGTAGGCATCGTAGTATGTCAACATAGCTTTGAGGGAGCTTCAAAGATAAAACGATGTTCCCGCAACCTCCTGACCAAAATAGGCTAGCAGCCTCAACCGTCAGTTCAGTGAATTGAAACCCCCTATTTAACAAAACAAGTAAAGCCCCTTAACCGTGCTATGGTAAGTAGCTTTTATAATGCGCAAACATAGCAGCAACAAACCATCAACATCCGATTCCATGCCATACCGTGGCATTTAAAATGCCTGAGCCGCTGTATACCATTGTTTTGCTGAAGTAAATTACTTAATTGTAAATTACATTGGCAGCATTACTTTGTGCGGAAGTACATTTTTATATATTTGTATTTGTTTTTGTATTTGTTTATTTATAAAGTGCAGCCAGGCCCTGTGGCATACGGGCGCGTCAGTTTAGATCAGGTTACAGACCGTTACAGTTATATATAGATAAGGAGGTACATTCGTGTTACAGATACATACATGTTGCAATTGCATACAGTTAAATAATATAGTATAGTATTTACAATAGATACAGTAGGGCAGGCAGCAAGTCTAAGATCCGGGAAGTTAAACTGTAATTGTGTCCAAGTCCTGAAGCCAGCGCTTAGTGTTACGCTTGAATAAGTGGAAGGAAGGTTCTGATCTGAGGGAAGCGGGGAGCGTGTTTCATAGCTTTGAAGCCTGTACAGGGAAGCTAGCTCCTCCCGAGTTATGGAGTTTGAATCTCGGTATGGACATAGTGTTTGCTTGAGCTGCTCTAAGTGGTTTTGAGGCCGTATGTGGGGTGAGTTGGTTAGTAAGATAGGCTGGTGCAAGGTTAGCCCTGGCTTTGTGTGTTAGGGCAAGGGTTTTGAGAGATATTCTATGCTCTACCAGGAGCCAGTGCAGATTGCGTCCAGTCTCAGAAATATGCGACTTCTTAGGGATGTTGAGGGCTGCCCTGATGGCATTATTTTGAATTACTTGTAACTTGTTAATGTTTTTGTGGCTAGTACCTAGGTAGAGGGCGTTACAATAATCTAATTTGGACAGAACTAAAGTTCTAGCAAGTGTAATGCAATTAGGTGTGGTAATGAACGGCCTGCAGGCGGTGATAAGTTTACAAGTATAAGCGGATAATGCTACAGCATTAGTTTGTTTGGAGAAGGATAAGGTGGCATCAAGGTAAATGCCAAGGCTTTTAGTGTTGTTTGAGACGGTGATGGGATTGCCATCTATAGTAAATGATTTGAATGCAGTATTTCGTTTTTTTAGTTTAGCGTGAGTACCAAGGATGAGCAGCTCAGTTGTTTTGTCATTAAGACAAAGACCATGTTGTGCCATCCACGCTTGTATTACTGCATAGATTTCGTTAAGGGTTTTGCTGTCAGTTTCATAGTCTCCAGAGATAGGAATGAGTATCTGGGTGTCGTCCGCATAGTTAGTATATGTGACACCCAGATAGTCAAAGATATCGAATAGGGGCTTCGTGAAGACATTATAGAGCATTGGGGACATGCAGGAGCCTTGCGGGACCCCACAAAGTACCGGCGAAGGTTGAGCCGAGTCATGGGAGAGAAGACCCTCATAGTTCTGTTCGTCAAGAAGGAGCTGATCCAGGCAGTCGCTGCGTCGGCGAAATGTGCTGTAGATTTCAGATGGTGGCAGAGAACGTTTGGTGGTTGATCAAATCAAAAGCTGTTGACAGATCAAGCAGTCAGGGGAGTGCTAGTTTACCATTGTCTTTTAGAATTTGGATCTGAGTGGTAAGATCTATTAAGGCAGTTTCCGTGCCGTGTCTAGGTCGGAAACCAGATTGCTTTAGTCCCAATAGATTGTTAGATTCTAGATAAGCCTGGATTTGCAGGTAGGCTGCTCTATCCAATATTTTTAGTAAAAAGGGTACAGTTGTTATAGGCCTATAGTTAGACGGGTTGACTGGGACAAGGGATGGTTTTTTGATTAGAGGAATGACCCAAGCGTCTTTTAAGTTATCAGGCATTACTCCAGTTTTGAAGGAGGCATTGATAAGGTTAGTAATAAACGATATTTTCCACTTCCCAAATTGAGAGGGGTGAGAAACTAAATGGTTTACAAGTAGGCTCAAAGGTGGACGTCTTATTAGGATGTTGTTTGTATTCAGGGTCATAGAGTAACAAAAAATGTTTCGTGTTAATTTTAGATTGTAGCAGAGCTATTTATCTAATAGTGCCTTCTGAATGTTAGTGCACCATAGTGCATCTGTGATACATTTGTCAGTAAGGGCGATAGGGGATTCTAATTCTTTTAGGATCTTGAAAAGTTCTTTTGTGTTTGATTCCGCTTATATGATCCTTTTGTTGTAAGTGTCTTTTTTAGCGAGTATAATGGCCTCTTTGTAGTTAGAGGATGTTAGGGTTAGCTCATTCTTATTAGATTACTGTAGGGCACTTTTTCCAATGTGCTTCTGCAGTTCTCTTAGTTTTACGTACTTCTCTTAGATGCGGCATGAACCTCGTATTCAAGTGACGCTGTGGTTTAGATGTGTTTTGAGGGTATGGAGATATAGAGGGGTGCGTGGTTTGGGGGTGGAGGCGGTAGTGGGAGGGTAAAGAAAGAATGGGGCACCCTATTGAGCAAAAGAAATTGAAAAAACCAAAGTAATGCTGTCGAAGTAAATTACTACACCCAGAGCGGCAACACATTGCTGAGCTATCTGCCTGCTGATTCCCTGTGCAGTGCCGCACCCACACACATGAATACATGCAAACAGACTTACTCACACATGCACACAGACTAGCTCACTTAAATGTGCCCACACTCAAGCAATCTTTTACACACACACAATGAAGCTGTGTATCCTTGCTCAGTTGCTCCCTATTTTCAGGACTCATCTCTCTAGCACAGGTCAGCGGATAGAACAGCAAAAGAGGTCGCATAACATTGGGCCCGGGGGGGAGGGAGGGTGTTGCAGAAATAATAATAGGGCTGTTGGTGGCAGGGTAAGAGGAAGATAACTTTGGCAGGACATAGGAACACACACACACACACACACACACATATATATATATATATATATATATATATATATATATATGTATAAATATATTTTCAATATGTTGGCGTGAGAACTCAACGCAGCAAAACCCCTGAAATTCAGCTAAAGCCACCTTAACTTTGCGACCCCTGTTGCGCAGCCTATGATTACAATGATGACATCACAGATCACATCACTGATGACATCACTAATTACATTACAACAGTAATTGGCATTAAGCATGGCCTTCAGCCATGGTCAGTGTGCATGTCCACATATATTTTAACACATGCATGAGTACTAATCATGGCCTTCAGCAATGTACAGTGGTTACAACCTTCACCCATCTGCACTGAATATTTTAAAACACTAAGAGGCTACCAACCATAGATTTTGGGTTTTATCAGTGGATACAACTTTCAACCATGTCCACTGTATAGTATATACACTGATCAGGCACTAGACATGGACTTTAGCACAAAACTGGCCAGTGTCCACAATCTTTGGCTGTGCCCACTATATATTCTAACATATAAATGGGCCACTAGCCATGAACTTTGAACTTCAGCAGTGTGTACATCTTTTGGCCATGTCCACTGTATGTTTTAATATAATAAAATGCAATAAGCCATGGCCTTCGGCTGTGCTCACCGTGTATTATACAACACTAACCAGCCACTAGCTATGGCCTTTGGCTGTGCCGACTGTATATTATATCCACTAACGAGCTACCAGCCATCACCTTCCACACAATACTAGCCAGTGGCCACAGCCTTTGGCTGTGCCGACTGTATATTCTGACATATTAATGGGCACTAGCTGTGGCCTTTAGCCATGGCCACTGACTACAGCTTTCAACGTTGCCCACTGTATATTTTAAAACAGTGAGGGCCTACTAGGCATGGCTTTTAACCATGCACATTGGTATTTTTGAACACTAACTGGCCACTAGCTAGGGCCTTTGGTGCTGGCCAGTGAGCCCAGCCTGTGTCATGGCCAAGTCCATTGCCTAAATTGTTATTAAGGTAATCATAGTTTTCATGAGCTAATTTATTAATTATGTTATGTATAATTACTTTATTGATTTAATCAGTTATATACAATGTAATTAGTGTTGTCACCAGTGATGTGATTTGTAATGTCATCAGTGTTCTCATACAACATGTAATTAGTGATGTCATCAGTGAGTGATCTGTGATGTCATCATTGTGGTCATAGGCTGTGCAACAGGGGGCATGAAGTTAAGTTGGTTTTAGCTGAATTTCATGGGTTTTGTTGTGTTAAGTTCTCACCTTAACTTCCCTGCAACTAAAGTTTTTCCTTGAATTTCAAAGGTTTTGTTAATGTATTGCTCACCTTAACGTCCCTGAAATTAAAGTTTTTTCCTTGAATTTCAAGGGTTTTGTTATTCCATAGATTTTTAGAACGCTTCCAGACCACTAGCAGGGTCTTCGGCCATGGTCACTGGGCACAGCCTTTGGTCGTGCCCACTGTCCATTTTAAAATGCTACCAGACCACTAACCATGGCCTTTGGCCATGGCCGGTGTGCACGGCCACTCTATATCTTAAAACACTTGCAACCCATCGCTCAAAGACGTTCATCAATCACAAACTGATTTTGTCCTGTTTTGACAGTGGTATTGTTTGGAATAAAAGATTTTAGCCTTTGAGAACACACAATGTTTTTAGTCAATGTTCAGTGAGATTAAATTATTTGCTGAGGATCAAACACTTTGGTTAAGCAGCGTTCTCCAAGCCCCATGTTTTATTGCCGGTCTCTTTTTGACTGTTGTGATACTTCGCACAACCCCAACTAAACACATTTAAGCAGTACGGGAACGGGAAAAAAAATGAGCAGCTGCAAGAATAACAATGCCCAGGTACGTTCTTCACCGATAGCAAAAATCAAAAGCTGGCACCCATGAATATATGCACAGTAAGTGAACATATATCTTAAAGTGAAATATACAATGTTATTCATTTCACCTTCCTCTGCGAAGAAAGTGCACAAGACAAAATAGCATTGGACTTTAAAAAAAAGTATCGAACACCAGAAAAATAATTTGAGAAAGGAAATGTTGCAATAAATATGCTGGCAAAGTAGAAAAGGTGTTTAACAAAGAGTCCAATCTATGGACTCTCCCGTCCCTGTACACTTTACTGCTGAAACCCAGCCAAAACATTAGTACATAGTGAAAATCACCAATACAGAACTACTTTTTGGACTGCAAAAGTGCAGTTTAATCAAGTAATTGAAGATCATTTATTGATTCCTGTTTCCTGCAGAGGCCAAACAGTCTAATTCGTTCTCAATGCGTTTCGGGTACCAAAACCCCTTCTTCAAGAGCAAATCATACTGAAAAGAAAGATCCAAACATGTATATCACAACTGTAAAATCTCAAACATCAGTTTACACACAGTCTCAATGTTATATTAATCACTACATGTCTGTTAATTATCTTCACCCCCATGCTCAGAGGCTAACAATAGTTTCTACCGATATATTTATGAACCAACAACCTGTGACATTGTGGTTGTTCAAATGGACATTCTGAAAAGGCTTAGATTTAATAGGCCTTCTGCCGTGTTGAAAACCGCACCCATGCACTATGTGGTACAGTGAGCTAAAGACTTGGTCGCGTCTCTCCCAGGGGTTATTCACCCAAGAACAGGTCATTGGGCTGTGTTCGTGCTGGTAGAGAGATTCCCAGACACCCCCTTTGTTTTGCACTATGTGGTAGGGCTTAAAACAAGCTTGACGTTCAAGGACCTACCTGGCCTTCGTCCAAGTGACTCTATGTCCTGAAAGGCAGAACTTTCTTGATTCTATAAAGTTCTGAAAACAATGAGGTAAAATCTACATCAGGAGTGTGTCCAATATAATCCTAAATCCAGAGATACTAGTAGTGTGAACCCATCTACTTACCCTACCCGCTCATATGCAGTGAAAGCCAAATATATTCCTCTAGTGCCTGCAGAACGAGGAATGTTCGAAAACGTGTCCGTCGCGTCACCCGCTCCAACAGCCTACTCTGCCGTGGCACAGATGGGGATCACTTCTGTGGGATAGATTAGCTATGTGTCAATAGTGTGAGGTACATATAATGGCCTGCAAGTTAAACTGCGCCCAAGTCTGCACACCAGCACTGGTTGTGGACCTATGTTCAATGTGTTAAAAATTCACCTGATGTAGGAGAAACAAAGCTGTCCTCTAGGAAGCCTTCTCTTCACATGCACGGAGCAAACGAAAGCTCTGCAATTCGGGTGCCCCATATTTGAAGGAGCCATCCAAAAGCTGACAGAGAGTCACATGAGAGACTCGAACATCGCTCTGACGTGCTCATACGTGGCTCGGATGACTATATATTGTGTGGCGCCAGACCCGACGCCATCTTGGGTGGGAGTCTAAAGTTTGGGATACAGTTATATTCATACGCAATCTCATGATTTCCCTACTTGTTAAAAGCACCCTCGCCTCCCAAAGTTAGTTGAACACCATATTCAAGTGTTACTGACCAGACACCATTTATTTGTTCACTATATACCTTACAAAGAGAGCACGTTGAATGTTATGCTAACTCTCCAATCGCGTTTCAAATATTTTGCATTCAAGAGATAAATATTGTGTCCCACATTTGATCATGCTCATGTTATCAGCCATCAGGTCGAGATATCATTCATGCATTCCACTGCCCCAAGTTATTAGTATCCACATATCTACAGTGTTGCACAGTCTAGAGTCTTGATAGTCACAAATATCAGACGGTAAGCACATAATGAACCTCTTACCACATTATAACGTGAATGCACCTTCACAATCATACCCAATTGAATGAACCTACATAGTCGGAATCTCACAGTTGTTACAGTTTTAGGTGTAGGGCACACAGAGATTGTTTCATTACATTCAAAGACAATACAAAACTGCCATCACCAACGCTAAAGCCTCCTCATTTAACAAAAGGATAGCTAATGCTAAATCAGGGACAGGAGAAATATTCTCTATCTTCAGAGAGCTGGAGACCCCTACCACTCCTCCTTCATCCCTCCTCAAGGATAAAGCCTGGTGTAACACAATCCAGTCTGCCATGCTGAATAAGCTTGGCACACTACAGGCAAAGATCCTCGCCCATCACAAAGCTCTCACCAACATCATAGCTAAGAATCACCGTAGCCCACCACCACCAATAACTGACCCCAGTCGCTCTTCTGTGTTCGATTTTAAAGACATGAACGAAGCAGAAGTCATCACACTCCTCCGGTCTATCAAACCATCGAACTGTAAAGGGGATGTTTGCCCGGCACAGGTCATCAAGGACTGTGCACCCTCCCTAGCCCCCATCATCACAGCATTCATTCACACCTCCTTCTAGTCTGGTCATGTCCCTTGTGGACCCAAAGAAGCCTGGGTTTGTCCGCTCCTTAAAAAACCCTCCTTGGATCCATCCATCCCAGGAAACCACAGGCCTATAACCACTGTCCCCTTGCTCTTAAAAATCTTGGACAAAGCAGCCTACCTGCAAGTTCAGAAATTCCTTGAAGAGAACCATCTTCTTGGCCTACGGCAATCAGGGTTCAGGCCTTGTCACGGTATGGAAACTGCCCTCTTTGACCTAAAAAAACAGATCGATGACCTCAGAGACGCAGGCACACCAGCACTTCTTCTGCGCCTTGACCTCTCTGCTGCGTTTGACCTGGTGGATCATAAGACCCTTTGCCACCACCTCTCCACTGCAGCAGACCTTTCAACCAAGGCATGCAACTGGATAATCTCATTCTTGCAAGACAGAGCAATGAGGGTCTTCTCTGACTCCTACTGTGCCAACCCTAGCACCATCAAATGCGGGGTTCCACATGGCTCCTGTATTGCTCCTACTCTTTACAACCTCTTCACAAGGCCACTATTCAAAATCCTATTCAAACCGTATCTAGTCTTTGTATCCAGAACATCTCCCTCTGTAGCAGACGGGGGTTGAAGTCGCCCCCCTCCCCGCCTCCCAGGGCGTTTGACCACTTCTTGAACAAGAAATTTCAACTGGGCATTTGTATGGTTGTGTTCCTTAAAATGCCTTGCCACTGGCGACTTAGGGTTATTGCATCTCACATTTGATTTTTGTTCTGTCCATCTCTCTTTGACAGGTCTTGAAGTCTGACATATATATAGATGTCCACATGAATTAGACTGTTTGGCCTCCGCAGGAAACAGGAATCAATATATGATCTTCAATTACTTGATTAAACTGCACTGTTGCAGTCAAAAAAGGAGTTCTGTATTGGCGATGATTTTTACTATGTACTAAAATGTTGTCTGAGTTTCAGCAGTAAAGTGTGCAGGGGATGGGAGAGTCCATAGATTGGACTCTTTGTTAAACAATTTGTACTATGATCTCATGTCAAGGTCGTTATTGCTCCCCCGCACCTAAAACTTACTAACATTTGTAGCAAATTGATCAGATGGTAAACATTTAGGTGTACACTAACAATTAGTTCTACAAAGTATGAAAGGTGCTCACCTTTTAAACCCAGCAATCTGTAGTGAAGTATTCCATGGAAAACAAAATTCCAATATTAAACAAGTGCTTGTGGTCTTGTGGGAACATTACAACCTGAGTAAAATCCTGGTATCCAAATACTTGAGCAAGCTTGCCAACCTCAAAAAAATCCAAGGGGTTGTGTCCACCCTCTGAAACAAAGTTACGCTCTTCACCCACATGTGTCCTTTACTTGTGCCCTGAAAAGCATCCACAATCAGGGGAGAATAAGTGCACCAGTGTCCAGGATTACAAACTCTCTTGCCACATTGTGGGCAAATACTAATGACGTACACTCATCATTTCCCCTCCTCACCCCCATGTCTGGCTTTCAACAAAACTCTGCTTTATAAAGCTACTTTGAAAAGAACACATACCATAGTGTCCCTCGAATACATAAATCCTTATAGAACTATGTTAGGCAAAAAGTGTACAATTGTGGTATTATTTCCCCCATCTTGACTGAGAGACTACAACTACCAGAATGCAATTCTGCAAAAGGCAAACAAAATGATCTCCCAATGCAAAACCTTCAAGGACTGACAGTAGCATGGTTTAAAAAAAAATAATGCAGATGCCGTGTGTTATGAGATATTTGAAACTAAGAAAACACATGGCATTCAGGACTGTGGACTGTCTTCCATCCATGCAGTAACCAGGACCAAACCTGCTTAGTTTTAACATGGCCTTAGGGGGGGTGACCCTTTTCTCGCTTTCAAGCTAAGCACTGTTCGGCCCAGTTACTGCAGGGATGGGAAACCCACTGTTGCTGTAAAAATGTCTATTTTGTTTTTATTATTGACTGGGAGACTACACATACCAGAATGCAATTCAGCAAAAGGCAAAAAAATGGTCTCTTAGTGCAAAACCTTCAAGGACTGACAGTAGCACAGTTTAAAATAAATAATGTGGATGCCCATTCATGCAGCAACTGGAACTGACCCTGCTTAGCATCAAAGCAAGTAAAGGGCCAGCCAATTTCTATAACTGGTCTTGTAACTTTGCCTAATTTATTGGGCAACATGGCCTGAGGAGGCTGGCCCCTTCCTCCCTTTGAATCAAAGCAGGGTCTTTCCTGGTTACTGCCTGGATGGGAGAACTGGATGGTAGTTGTGATTTTTCACCCCCAACGTCACTGTAGCTGTAATATCTTTACAAAGAAATAAGCAACTGGACCCATAGGTTTTGAACTCCACATACCCTCATCTATCCGTAGTTCTTTATAGCCACACATATCGGAAAACTGATGAAAACATATGCTTTTCTGCCACCCAAGGCCCTCATTAAGTGCCCCCTAATCTGTGCCAGCTCCCCCACACCCCAGATGGCCTCCTCACCTCCCCTGGCCTCTCCCTTTCCCACCATAACACATGCTGTGTCTGTGATGCAGTTTGCTTTGAGATGTCGGCTAGTCGAGGTGACAGAAAGCTTTGTGTTGCAAACTCAGTCCCTAGACCCCCTCCTACTCCTAAATTTCACTTTGTGACCTCTAGCCACCACCACCTCTAGCTTGATGGCATTTGCATGTTTTCTAACATCATGAGAAAAACAAGATGGCGGCTGTTTCATTTCTAAAAACACCCAGTTTTGGGAAAATCCCTGACCTATAGCTATCTATCCCCCTTCTCTGTCAAATATTTAAATAACGTCTGCACAGAATAACCCCAAAACAAGCATGGATCGCAAGTTGTTTCGGACCTGGTCCAAATCTGTCCTGCGGTTTGGGCTGTGCGCTTTGGGAAAAATGGACCTTCTTTGTCAATGGGAAAATGAATGGGAAGTAGGCCGCAACTTTGTAAAAAAAATGTTTTTTTATCATCTTAATAAGAAGGGGGGGGGGGAGACAGTCCCTAATCACTTCCGAAATTTCAGTGAACTCCGTTACTCGAATCAAAAGTTATTACCAATAGAATTTTAAGGGGTTCCTATGGGAGTCCGACTAACTAACTAGGGTCTGCTCTTGCCTCCTACTTGCCATCTGTGTAAGGCTGATTCTGCTGAAATAAAGCAAGGACTGATGAATTTCATGAGCCAATGGCGGCCATTATGGATTGGGATTTGGAAACTTCGTTGAATATGCTTTGAGCACACAAACAGAGGCAGCTGTAAGCAACACTGACAATAAGAACACAACCACAATATAATACAGCGTACAAGGAGACAAAACATTGAAGTAGCAAACAGCGAATGCACAAAGCAAACCTCTTAAAGAACGTTTAGTAAATCCCCAGCTCTACAGCTCCATTGACCCTTATAAAATGGCCACTGTTGTAAAAGAGCTTTGCTGCTTAAGCTAAACAGCTGCCTGGCACCATAGCCCCTCTCTTGTATGTATCTTCATTAACGCCTGCTGACAGCGAGCAAAGATTGCTCCAACCAGACATAATGTGCACCTGTCTTGTCTTTGCAATAGAGGTTCACTCAAGAGCCATGAGTATGTCACTGTCAGGTGCCAAGGATGGTTTGGGGTTGAATGACCGAGGTAGGAATGTTTGAGGGAGAAAAGACAGAAGATAGTTTTTTTGAAATAACCTTTGGTCTTTTCTCCCCTGAACATTTCTGACTTGTCTTACACCCCTAGCCACACCCCCAACCACAACCCCAACGCATCCACAACCCCACCTCCTACTTATAATTCTTCCAATTTACTGGGCCCTGCAATGCTTGTTCTCTTTCCCTTCCATGTCGGGAACCGGCGCCGCAGGGTGCTTTCCTTTTTGTTTTTTTTTGGGACATCAGCGGAGGTGTCCCTCGCAACCCCTGTTCACAATATAGTGAGCAACGGTGCAGGGGACACCCCATTTTGGGATGGCTGCGGGGGACACCCCCACAACCCCCGCTTACAATATAGTGAGCACCCCCAGCACTGAATGCGTCATTTGGTCGAGCTTTTGGGCCGTTTGGATTTTTTGAATACGCCAAGGATATCACTGGCATCCTCACTGGCTATAAGCAGTGCCATGGGCCCTTTCTAAGCCTACAAAGGACCCTTCTTTAGAGAGGACAGACTCTCCTTTGTCACATAAGCGTCTCTTTTCTGAAGCCTCCTCCTTCACTTCGTGCATCCCATATATTGTCTGCAGCTCTTAATGCTTGCCAGAGTGGAGGCATACATGTAATTTGAGTGCAAATTTCTTAACGCTAATTCAAAAAATCCCCACTGTGGACCTAAGTTCCCTGAAGCTGCTGTCTTTTGGCAGATTGTTTTGACGTTATATATAAGTATAACAGATCCTGATATTGGACGGTATGCTTCTTCAACGTAGGCAAGCATTGGTCCCCCAGTGTCACCAGCTTATTCCTTATTCCTTCTGGTGTAGCTTGCGGACATGGTTGGGATCCTTGGATATGGCCCGGAAGGTCCCATTTCGCTCCATGCAGCGCTTTATGAAAGCCTGAGAAGTGACACCAGAGGGGACTAACTAGTTTGAAGGATGGATGCAACTGGAAGAAAAGGGATTCGAAACCCAGTCTTGTTAGCACTGTTCATAATGATCAAAAAGTAACAATAAAAACTGCACACAATCGCCATTGCCTGTTTTCCGCGCCCATAAATTAGAGAATATGAAAACGCAGCAGATAAATCCAAACAAACACAATAAACATCAGATAAATGACACAGATGTAACATGTTACACCTTGCTGAATGTATTACAAGTAACCAATGATCGGGCAGTTTGAATTCTGGCACACAGTTCATTTAGGGGTCGCCCTTCTGATGGTCCCCAATCTTTCATGGTTGCCACGGGAATGCGTTCAACCCCACAACCACCACTGCTGCAGAGAGTGAAGGGGGCCAGAACAACTATATTCCTGAGAAGACGCCTGCGTCACACTCTCCTCCCACTCGCAGCCCGCATGCCAGTGGCCAGGACCTGTGCATGAACCTGTCGGTGCTTCCAGCCCTCTTCAATGGCAAGGAGTCTCATAGTAGTGAAAAGGTAAACAATGTGTACAAAGGCTTTGTACAACGAGCGTCGTAGTTATGTTGAGATCTAAATAGGGTTGAGATACGTGGGAGTTGGGGTCAATGCACATGATAAAAAATGTGATATGTACAAACGTCGCTGACAGGCCCTGTATGATTGGCACTGATTATTGTACGTACTCACAGAGTTGAAACCAGCTCCGGGGTAATCGTGTGCATTTTTCTTTTGGCAACAGAGCATATGAGGAAAGTGTGTCACTTCCACAGAACACACTTTCCTGCAGAGAAACCATCCATGGTCACTACACCAGCGTATCTGGCCAGACAAACATTATCCAGATGCATGCTGGGACTCTGGAATAACTTACCCACGCACATCCGGCAGGCTTGTTTACTTCGATATTAAGGATTGAACCGAAGACTCTGCTCTTCAGAGAACACCTACTGAGATGTGGTTTGTTGAAGTCTCTAACATGCCGTTGACATCAAGCCAATGCTGTATGTCTCCACTTTCTGGACTTACTCTCTGTAGCGGGCCCTTTTTGCTCAGCAATGGCTGCGGACTCTCAAAGTGGGAAGAAACCACAGAAAAGGTTATCATGTCATGTTCCTTCTAGACAAGGGCCCCTGCTACCTTTTTTGCCCTTTTTGTTCAGTGGTCTGTTGCTTGTTAGTTCGGTTGGCGCTATAGAAATCCCAATACATACATACTTCCTTTTCTTGACCTTGCACCTGAGAGAATATTTTTGCATTATTGTTGCTTGCTCGTTTTGAGGTGAAGCATGCTTCTATTTACATATTATAGTACTTACTGACTGTTCAGCGCTTTGTATAAAGGCGCTATTTGTTTGTTTGTTCATTTATGTGTAATGCGTGCCAAACCCGAAGGTATCAGGGCGCCAAAGGTACATGACTATTTTCAGCTTAGCGTTATACAGTTTTACAGTAGACAGTTAATTACAAGGAATATACTTAAAGTTTATTTCAATAAATATAAATGAAAAATACCTAAATAAATATGCATATCTGTTTTGATTTGTATGCCGCTGCTCACACAGTTGCTTCAGGACTCTGAAAGGGTGGAGGAAAGTCAGGCCTCAGAAGGAAAGTGTGGCTGGGTAGTAAACAATGAGAAAGGTGTGCGCCTGAGTATAGTAGAACCCATTCAAAGAAATCAGAGGTCGCCCTTTATGATTTGAGAAGACAGACTGATGCTGGTGATGTTGGAGCTCTGGTGCTGCTGGTTCTATCGACTGCCTTCGACACTGTCAACCATACCACTCTTCTCTCCCATCTCCACCAAACTGGTACAAAAGGATGTCCCTTAGGTTGCAGCAGGTCATCTCGCTCCGAAAGGCATAAAAAGAATTGTCTTCTGCAGAGGGGATCGCTCAAGGGCAACGCGCTCATCTTGGAAGCAAGACGACGTGGAGCAACACAGGTTCGATCCCCGTGTCTGCGCTTAGAAACCTCTTGGTATTAAGCACATTATAAATAACCAATTAGGAGAGGAGACCAGTGGACCTTCGTGTTTCCACAAGGTTGCTCCTTTTGCCCTCTATTGCATTACATTTATTCTACATCTCCGATTAGGCCCATGCACACATTTGAAGGCAATCTTAATAAGTAGGATGGAGATATGCCCCGGATGTTTCAGTATTCCCCCAGCTCCACAGATCCAGGAATCAGGAGCTAGCGCACAGTGAGCGGAGAGAAGATATTTCACAGTAAGCAGGAGCTACCACAGAGGAATCAGGAGCTAGTGCACAGTGTGCAGGGAGAAGACATTTCACAGTAAGCAGGAGCTACCTCTGAGGAATCTGGAGCTAGCGCACAGTGTGCAGGGAGAAGACATTTCACAGTAAGCTGGAACTACCGCAGAGGAATCAGGAGCTAGTGCACAGTGTGCAGGGAGAAGACATTTCACAGTAAGCAGGAGCTACCTCTGAGGAATCTGGAGCTAGCGCACAGTGTGCAGGGAGAAGACATTTCACAGTAAGCAGGAGCTAGCTCTGAGGAATCTGGAGCTAGTGGACTGTGTGCAGGGAGAAGAATTTCACAGAAAGCAGGAGCTACCGCTGAGGAATCAGGAGCTAGTGCACAGTGTGCAGGAAGAAGACATTTCAGAGTAAGCAGGAATTACTGCTGAGGAATTTGGAGCTAGCACACTGTGTGCAGGGAGAAGACATTTCACAGTAAGCAGGAGTTACCGCTGAGTAATCTGGAGCTAGTGCATGGTGTGCGGGAAGAAGACATTTCACAGTAAGCAGGAGCTACCTCTGAGGAATCAGGATGTAGCACACACTGTGCAGGGAGAATACATTTCACCGTAAGCAGGAGATACCGCTGAGGAATCAGGAGCTAGCGCACAGTGTGCAGGAAGAAGACATTTCACAGTAGGCAGGAGCTACCTCTGAGGAATCAGGAGCTAGCACACAGTTTGCTTCTTACTTCCACATGAGTTGCACGCTATATTTCCGTTACATTTACATTTCCAGAACATACTTTAAATGTCTTCTAGATATGACCTAATGCTTCTTTATACAATTTCCCAAACACATAAAGTTAATGTCATGTGCGTATGTTTGTAAAGCACCAGTTGGTTTTGGGAGTCAAAAGGTAGCTTGTGGTAGCCATTGGTGTGAAGCTTGCTCTTCTAGGTTCCATATGTGGGATATATTGACCCACTTTGCTGTGCTATGCGGCATTACCCTGCCAGTAATGGTGAAAGAAACTGCAACAATAGCGGCAAAACCCTTGTGTGCACCAAAAACCTACAAAAAATGCATTCTCAAGCCCACAAAAAGATGGATGTCCAAACAGCCACCCATGGTGCATGTGTGGTGGAATAGAGCACACACTGCAGAAAATGTGCCAGGGGGCTCCATGACCAGCAGACAGAGTGCAGAGAGAGAAGCAGCACTTTGCAAGTGAAACCCCAAAATGTGCCTATAAATGACATTTGCTTTGTTGCTAAAAACTCCAAAATGCCTACAACCCAACACTTCTCAACATTCAAAACCTTGCCTGGCGCTAAAATTCATGTAATCTAATGAAACATTGCGAACATACAAAGTCCTAATTTGAATAGCAAAACATTCATCAGACAAACTGGATTGTCTGTAAACTGACAGCCTCTGTCAAAATCTGGGTGCAGTACCCTGGGCTACCTGAATGACAGCTGTCAGATAAGTTACTGATGAAACTTTAAAGGGATCCAAAACTAAAAAGTCTGCGGGATTAGCAAACATAAAAAAGGATTGTTGCCAAAAAGGAATACAGATCTTAGTTGTGTTTTTATCCCACAGAGTTAAGGCTAAGGAAGTAACAAATTTGGTTTTTGCTGGATTTAAGAAGCCAATTAGCCTGGCTGAGCTGCAAGAAATGGAAAAGCAGGTTCTCCCAGGGAGAGGGATATCCTCTAAGCTGAAACTCACTGGGAGATGTTAATTGCTGGTTAGCCCAGACTTTTGTCTATAGAAAGAGAAGGAACAATGACAGAGCTTCAGCCCAGGAAACTGGAGCTGTGAAGGTGGTCGCAAATGGCTCCTAGTAGGAACAAACAAGGAGGGGGATTCCCCTGAACTGCAGCTAGACAATAAGGGGCAGGCCATCTTTTGCTAAACATGAGCAAAGAACAATTCTTAAAAGACTCATAACTTGTCATCCAAAAGGGTGAAAAATATACCAAGGACAGAGTTGTAAAGCTAATTTTTGGCTGCACATTTTAAGAGGCGGCAAAATCGTGTAAAATGTTCTGGACAGGAATGGCAATATATGTGGTTTTATGCAAAATGTATTAATGTTAGAATTGTGAACATTTACACACACATCCCTATGTTAAACACACACATTTATGGAAAGTTGCATAAAATTTGGAAATTGTGTTCATAGCAAAAAGGACAAAATTCGGTAGAAAGTTGAAACAAGATCCCACAGCTACAGGATTTTGAGCAATAGATGCTACATAAAATATGGCATCTTTGTGTGTGATTTGTATAAAGGTGACCAATGTAGAAATGTGTAGTTAGTATAAATCCGATTTTGAGACCAGTAGCTAAAGGGAGGTCTCAGAGGACTTTACAGCAAACCATAAAATGTGACATCATCCGGTCTTGATCCAATCACTTAAATGCAAGGCGGAGATGAAGTTTTGATCCAATCCCAACTCACAAGGGCCACCTTAGCTAAGGCGGTCCATACACCCACTTTGTGATGTCATTTTAAAGCATAAATAGGGACAGCTGACAACACATAGGGACTCACTGATCCAGCCATTTTCCTGATTCCGGCAAAGCACTCTGATCCAGCATTCTACATCCAGCTTTAACATCCTCCCAGATCCAGATGCCAAAACTCTTGCCAGCAATAGAGAACTATTGATTTCAGCAAGGCCCAAATTCCCCAATTTATTCTCTCCACCTAGTGAAGCGCTGTGTGGTGTGAGAAGGCCTTTTGAACCAGTATCCTGAAATTCTCTGGCTTGCCACCACTAGGCTTACCTGAGGAACTCGCTATCCAGCTGATCGAAAGACCCACAGACTAGAAGGACAGATCCTGTGCAAAACCGGTGACCGGCCTCGCTGATCCAAACCTGTGCCTGAGGTACTGTTCTTCCTAGACCAGAATGCAAATTAACAAGGGGGGTCCTGGGAGTCCCTCTGCCAGACATTAGTCCTGGTTACGAGAGACTTACCCAGAGTCTTTAGCTCACTATCTTTCACAGAGAAGAAATATCCCAAACATATCAGTCTTTGTCCTGCCCTGGGGCAGTCCAGCACCGAAATGCAAGGCAATTCTCCTCTGAACAAGAGTACCAACAGAAACCCCAGATATTCCTTCTCTGTGAAAGATAGTGAGCTAAAGACTCTGGGTAAGTCTCTCGTACCCAGGACTAATGTCTGGCAGAGAGACTCCCAGGACCCCCCTTGTCAATTAGCATATTTAAGTAACTTTGGGTCTCACCCTAAGTTACTAGGGGAATCCAGACGTGGACCCCTTGCTCACTATTCTTAGAGAGGCACAGCTCCTCCCTACTGATGAGGTCCAACCAGACCGAAACACGTGTCTGGGGATGCTGTTGGTACTCTTGTTCAGAGAAGAATTGCCTAGCATTTCGGTGCTGGACTGCCCCAGGGCAGGACAAAGACTGATATGTTTGGGATATTCCTTCTCTGTGAAAGATAGTGAGCTAAAGACTCTGGGTAAGTCTCTCGTACCCAGGACTAATGTCTGGCAGAGAGACTCCCAGGACCCCCCTTGTCAATTAGCATATTTAAGTAACTTTGGGTCTCACCCTAAGTTACTAGGGGAATCCAGACGTGGACCCCTTGCTCACTATTCTTAGAGAGGCACAGCTCCTCCCTACTGATGAGGTCCAACCAGACCGAAACACGTGTCTGGGGATGCTGTTGGTACTCTTGTTCAGAGAAGAATTGCCTAGCATTTCGGTGCTGGACTGCCCCAGGGCAGGACAAAGACTGATATGTTTGGGATATTCCTTCTCTGTGAAAGATAGTGAGCTAAAGACTCTGGGTAAGTCTCTCGTACCCAGGACTAATGTCTGGCAGAGAGACTCCCAGGACCCCCCTTGTCAATTAGCATATTTAAGTAACTTTGGGTCTCACCCTAAGTTACTAGGGGAATCCAGACGTGGACCCCTTGCTCACTATTCTTAGAGAGGCACAGCTCCTCCCTACTGATGAGGTCCAACCAGACCGAAACACGTGTCTGGGGATGCTGTTGGTACTCTTGTTCAGAGAAGAATTGCCTAGCATTTCGGTGCTGGACTGCCCCAGGGCAGGACAAAGACTGATATGTTTGGGATATTCCTTCTCTGTGAAAGATAGTGAGCTAAAGACTCTGGGTAAGTCTCTCGTACCCAGGACTAATGTCTGGCAGAGAGACTCCCAGGACCCCCCTTGTCAATTAGCATATTTAAGTAACTTTGGGTCTCACCCTAAGTTACTAGGGGAATCCAGACGTGGACCCCTTGCTCACTATTCTTAGAGAGGCACAGCTCCTCCCTACTGATGAGGTCCAACCAGACCGAAACACGTGTCTGGGGATGCTGTTGGTACTCTTGTTCAGAGAAGAATTGCCTAGCATTTCGGTGCTGGACTGCCCCAGGGCAGGACAAAGACTGATATGTTTGGGATATTCCTTCTCTGTGAAAGATAGTGAGCTAAAGACTCTGGGTAAGTCTCTCGTACCCAGGACTAATGTCTGGCAGAGAGACTCCCAGGACCCCCCTTGTCAATTAGCATATTTAAGTAACTTTGGGTCTCACCCTAAGTTACTAGGGGAATCCAGACGTGGACCCCTTGCTCACTATTCTTAGAGAGGCACAGCTCCTCCCTACTGATGAGGTCCAACCAGACCGAAACACGTGTCTGGGGATGCTGTTGGTACTCTTGTTCAGAGAAGAATTGCCTAGCATTTCGGTGCTGGACTGCCCCAGGGCAGGACAAAGACTGATATGTTTGGGATATTCCTTCTCTGTGAAAGATAGTGAGCTAAAGACTCTGGGTAAGTCTCTCGTACCCAGGACTAATGTCTGGCAGAGAGACTCCCAGGACCCCCCTTGTCAATCTTCCTAGACCAGATCCATTATTTGACCAGAGCTGACGGTCCAATATAATAACTTATTTTGTAAGTATTAATAGGAAGAAAAGCGACCCTAATATCTCTGCATAGTCTTATCCCAATCCCAATTCATCCTATCTGGTAATTCAGAATCATAGTATTGTCGGCACCCTTCTTGCGCTGATTTTTCTCATTTGTTTTATAAAATCATAAGTCATTAGTGATTTTGAGTGAGAAAATCCCAGAACGGAAACTAGAGTATCACACATGAAGGGTTACACTGGCCACATAACTGGAAATTCACGTGTGACATTCTCTTTTTCATAGACATAATCTAGTGTTAGCAAACACATCTTTTCATTTTCAAACTGCATTTCTGTTTTCCATCCTCGCGCCTATTTTACCAAGATGACCTTTACTAAAACCTCGATAACTCCCTCAGTTTTCATGATAGAAACGTAATTTCAACTCCTACTTGTATTGCACAAGGAAAAGTTTGCAGCGAATTACAATTCTGAAAGGTTTTTACATGTGTAAGATAGTTTTTACATGTTTCCGACTTGGACTTTAAGATTTCCAATGTTTTCTGCTGACCAAATCATTGCTTGTGTTTGGGTGCAACTGCTCAAAGCGGCTCCCATAAGAATTTATAACAATTTAAGTATTTTTGACCACATTTGGTGATTTTGCCCAGTCAATTGTAAAGATAATTTCAAAGCCAAACTGACAGCTGAAAAGTAAATTCCGTTTTTCTCTTGTGTTTGAAGGGGGAAGGTGGGACTGATATTCTGTTTGATGTGTGCTATTCCTGAACACCTGCTCTCTCCTCCCATCTCTTTACATTGCCTATTGGGGGTTGAGGGGTGTTGCAGGGGGAACCTCTAACCATAGTGCAATCTATGACGAACCAACACAAAAGTATTTTTTTCTCTGCTGCAGTTGTCTTTTTGCTCATCACTTATTCCTAGGGTATTAAAGATATTATTCTGTGTTCTGTCACCCCATTGGTGATTGTTGTTTACCTATTAAAATATATTGTGATTACATTTTAAATACATAAATACATATTTACCTTTGCAAACTAGCCTGATTCCTGGTTCAGTATGACCGAGGGGGTTCCAGGAGAAGGGTGTGATATGCGTGGTATATCGTTCAGAATATTGAACTTATAGATAAAAATAAATAAGGGTGCAATTGTGCACTGCATGCCGGGCTTGACTTGGGTGTGTGCCGGATTGAAATCACTTACACATACAGCTGCTAAATAGCTCCTACCTCCCAGCACTTTTGAACCCTGCCTTACAACCAGATGCTAAAAGTCAAAAGAAATTGCCCATTTACAGAAACGTTTGTAACTGAAAGACAAAAAAAGTGGAATGGTTTCCAATGAAGAGGCTATCGGCACTAAGGGGGTCATTTTATATGCGGTGGTACATAAAAAGGAGGCATAACAGTGAGGCAAATACCGCTTTTACATCTCCATTTTACACTGTGCCCCATTTCCTTGGGAGGGGCCCAAAGCTGAGTTTGCAGGTCTGCTTTTTTTTCCTCCTATGTCTTGGAATAGCAACAGGTTTTACGCCTGCTTGAGATTGTCATGTAGACGTAAAACCAATGGATTCTTATGGAATCTGCACAACATTTGCACCTGCAGAATAGTAGGCAGATTCCATAAGAATCCATTAATAAATGCTGCCTTCAAGGCCTTCTTCAAGGCAGTGTTTATTTTATTCTAAAACGGAGCATTCAACTGAAGAGCATAGTCAATTTCACCTTGTTTTGCACTTGGTTGTCACTCCACATTGCAAAGGATTAAACTTGCATGCAGGGGCACCCAGCAGCATGTAATTGTTAACGTTGGCAGTCCCCACATGCAATTTGCATTTTATTTAAAAGGAGCCCCTAAGTATTAAAGAAAGCTTTATATGAGGCAGATTCTGTGGATTATAAGAGATTCCTGCTGATAAAAAGAAGACACCATATAATGCTATATGTTTCTTTAACGGGTTTCAATGGTCAACATCATAAGGTCTCCTGAGCATTACTCAAAAGCTGGCGCATTCTTAGAGCAGAAAGTGATCCATACTTTTATTTATTTATTTATTTATAACGCGCCGACAGCCCGCAAACATCAGGGCGCAACACAGACACAAACAGATAGCACGGGACAAATACATAGAAGACTGGACCTGTTTTTTAAGGATTTTTTAAAGCTCTGAAAATTCTGGTCTTGCATCATGGGAAGAGGGAGAGTCTGACCAGGAATCTACTTAGACCCTTCTCCCTTTTGAACCTGGGATAGATAATCAGCTCTTTGCTAGACGAACGCAGTGTGTAGCCGGGCGATACTGTGGAATCAACATTTTCAGGTAGGTTGGAGCGTCTCCGTGTAGACATTTATGGATGATTTTGACAACCTTAAAATGAATACGCTCTTGAATGGGCAGCCAGTGCAACTCCCGTCTATAGGGGGCAATATGCACGTGCCTAGGGAGATTGTTGACAATGCGCACAGCGCTGTTCTTTATTAGTTGGCATCTCCTCAGGTTCTTAACAGAGGCTCCTATCAACAGGGCTTTGCAATAGTCCAGTCTTCCCAGGACAGTAGCTCGGTCGACGGTAGCAGTGTTATGAGAAATGCCCAAAATAACATTTACCATAGCAAAAAAATAAATACAGTTCAGATATATGAATGAGGTGGATGCCATGGTTGCTGCAACTTACGAACTAGTTGAGGGCTTGCCCATATTTAAGCCCCCACACCCCTTTCTTAGCTGGTCATTTGTGGGCACTTCGGCGCATTCCATCAAACTGTTTCAGGGCGCTCCCAGAAAGGGTGCCCACTCTTCTACCCTGGCATGCCTTCCAGAGCAGTGAGCTTGAAGTGACATGTGTGTCCCTGACGGTGCACTCTTGTGGGATGTGCATGGGCATTCCTCCCGAACTGGTCTTCTAGAATTTGCTGGTCGCTGGCCTGACACACCATAACATAGGGCTGGAGCACCACGGTAGCTTCTAGTCTTCATGGCACCAAAACAATGGGCTTTGGTTCTTCGAGGCAGCTGGTTTGTGGTGCAGTGCGGCTCGGGACGGGGCGTGTTGTAACTCTTGTCAGGGAGACAGTGTGGAGCAGCACCGAGTGATATGGGAGTTGCGAGCAGTGAAGGCAGCAGGCACAGTCAATGCACCTGAGAAAAGGTGAGGGTGTCAGAAGACAAGAAATGCGGGGGCACTGCTGGGTGCGCCAGCCACAGGCACCTGGCATGCTTAAGCAGGTGCTGAATTGGTGCCAAGCAGGTTCTAAAAAGCTTTCCCTGAGCTGACCCTATGTAAATTAATCAAAGATCCATCTCCACCCTCCACCCTGCTCCAGCACAGCGCACGAAGACCCCACTGGGGCTCCTTTGAGCCCCAGCTGTTTCCAATGTACCCACCTTTTAGAAGGAGTAGGTAAAGAAAAGCATAGAGGGTGACGGGAGGGGAGAGGATAGCAGGCTGGGAGTGGATGGTGCTCCCTCACTGGACCCCATTTGTCTCTGCCTCTCTCTCTTCTCTTTTAGCCTTCTCTGTAAACATGTACCCATCATCTATTCACTTGCCTACCCTCCTACATACTTCCCGTGTACACCCAGCTAAACCCCACATTACCATCAAGCTGTCTGGCCCGGTTTAGGGAACAAAAGGCAGTTGTAGAGCACACTAGGGAGCCAGTAGGCAATTCCGTGTGCTAATGGGAGATGGCGGGTATGCTTTTTTGCCCTTGCTGTTGGTTGGAGTACCTATAAGTGCAGTTCGCATAGCAGATGAACATGGTCCATTGATTCTGAGTAGTGTTATTTATTTGTGTACAAGTCAGACACTGACCAAACTGAGGCTCCTTCAATATGGAGCCTGGAGGCCGGGAGTGAGCTTATCTGAGGAGCATTGTTACAGTGTCAACAGGATAGGTGTACCCCTACATTCGCTGCAAAAGAAAACAATACGTTTGGTGGAAAGAATCTGTTATTTGGATCTGTCCTGATTCTATATTTTCCGGTCTCCTTAGTTGGAGATCCTTGAGTAGGGATCTTAGAATAACCACTCACAATGCCAGTGAAAGGTCAAATGCATGTGTCGAAATGACATGAAAAGAGGAAATGAAAAAGTAAGAGGCAGCAGTAGGCAATGATGCTGCATTTCTCAATACAAACAAACATATATTTATTTTACTCTCTGAACATGAAATCTATCCGCTGTTTCTGAGTATGGCAACATAACCAAAAAAACAAAGTAGAACAACATATATATAAAATATATACGGAAAGTCAATTGCAATTAATGAGTCATACATGTGTTAACATTCAATCAACAATAAAACATAATGAATACTAAATTGAGGAATTTGAAAACAATTTGAAAATTGTGATATAAGCAAAAGAAGACTATTTTCTTCTTCTGAGGTTCTTGTAGCCCAGGGGCAGGCTAATAAACCATAAATAAATTACACGCTGGGACAAGAAAGGTATCAGAATTACCCCTGAAATACAAGTCATTTTTAGAAAAGAATGGAAAAATATTCCAGGGTCAAAAATATATCTTTGCTAGGGCACAGATGTTGGGGTGCTGTCGTCTGAACATCATTCTTTGATTGCAGAAGTGCACTTTACGTTGCCTTGCTCCCCTCATTGAACAAGCCTACAAAAGACTATTTTCCTTTCACCACTGATAGTGAACTTGGACCGCATTTTGGTCTTTAGGAACCTGATAAGACATTAACGATTTTACTACCTTGTCAGACAGAGTCTCCTGTGATACAGGTTGACCAAAATACTGACACCCACTCTTTACTGACCCAGGTGTACCCAGTAACATAATTACAGCCACTTTTCCCGCTACGCCCTATTACAGGTCTGATCCTGGAGTTGAGGATTTACCTCTAGCTAAATGCTGGAGGTAAATACTCCAAATCTCTAGCGAAAATTCAGTGGAATTACCACTGTGGAATTACCGCAATATCACACCATTCGTTTTGATTGGTCTCAATAGTTCTGCCCTGTACTCCTCATGAAACTAACAATGAACGCCTGAATACAATAACCGACTGGTGTAGGCATACAAGGGATTGGTCGTGGGTGGCGAAAAGTGAACTAATTGCAGCAAATTGAAAGGATCAAGTTGGGGAGAGCCCTAAGGTCAGGTAAGAGAGTCAATATGCTGGTGTGTTGTAGAGATATTGACGTGGCTCACAGAATCTGTTACCGTGATTGGCTTAGGGAACCACATGGGTGGGAGGGGTTAGAGCTGTGAGCGAATCCAATTTTGCATGTGAGGTCTGTTTTCCGACTCATTGTTAGGCCTTGGCGTTGTGGATGGACTACATCAGGAGGGATATTTTAGCTCCACTGGAAGGGTTGGGGTGTCGTGCACCATGTGGAAATATATTCCTTAGGCCCCCTGTTGTAACAGATCTTGACTGAATTCAGGTATTATTACATGTCGAGAGGCCCAATGCACAAACCTTCTTGTAGGATCTTGCTTCAGCATCCTCTGAGCAGGGAGATATATAATAGCTATTGCTTCTGATTCATGCTGATATGTATATGCTTCAGGCAACATGGGCTTTTGATCTTTCTGCCAAGCCAGGATTAATGTCCTTTATTACACCGCCAGAATGATCCTTCTATTATCCTGGCCAAAGTTGATATATAGGCGTGCATTGAGTTCTATATTTTGCAATGGATCCAGCTTAACTGTCCCCATGGCTGGAAAGTACATTTTGTGGATGTGGATATTCAGTTGTGACAGGGGCTGTGGAGGAAGACGCGCTGCCTTTGGCAAGCGTAATCTACATACAGTAGTCAACAGGATCCTTTAGTCCTCAAGGCCCTCTCTTGGAGCCAGAGGCATCGCTAGGGTGGGGGCTGAGGGGGCTATAGCCCCGAGTATTTTGGTAGTAGCCCCAGATAGAAGCTCAGGGCCCACAACCAAAAGGTTAGCTAGCCCCGAGTCCTGACAGTCCTGACATTAGCCTAGCCCCCGATCTTTTCCAGACCTAGCAACACCCCTGCTTGGAGCTATCACCCACCTGTCACACTTTTGAGACTATTGTCACTGGTTCTGTTCTTCTCCAGTTTGACTGTGATAAATATGGGTTTCCACTGGTCACTTGTGACTTGGAAGTATTTGCACGGATTTAATCCAATCATAGCCTCCGGTTGCTCATGATACGATAGTGTGACCCTTTGAATTCCCTTTAAAATATTCTGCCCCCTTCCACTGATGCCTTTGTGGTCCGCAGTTCTAGGAAAGCAGTGAAATTAGTCCTGTTGGCCATTCTCACTGGCATTGATGGCATCTGATGGCCTTCGGTGATTGGAGTTGGCCATCCATCTGCAGACAACAATACACGTACAGCCTTTTTAAACAGATGTTTCTTGAGAAGACCCTGGAATTAACAGTGGGATTCTTTAGGAGGTGATGACTCAACAGCAGGACCCCTTTTCTCTTTTGGGGGCTATCAGAACCTTGCATGCCAGATTTGCAACTATAGATATAGGCGAGCTGACCAAATGGCTCCCAGTTAAAAGAGGAGAGAGGTAGGGAAAAGACATAGCCCCCTGCTTGTTTACTCTCTGTAAATGCTTTTGGCATGTACTCCTTGTCGCTGCTGCATATTTTGATGGCCTTGACAGAGTTCTGTTTGGAAAGGAAGTTGTTTAAAAGTTGCATATACATGTCTCCAAGACCAAGGATTTGGCTGTGTCACTTTGCTAGCAGGTGCCTTTATGTGATGAGTTGCGAATAAGGAGGGTGCAACTCTATGTTCATCTGGGGATTTGATGGTTATCTTTGTCTTTGTGGATGGCCTAAGAGGTTCAGGCTGACAGTGCATTATCTCAGAGTGCCAGAGGAGTGTTGGCAATGCAGGAAAGGCAGAGAGGGCCCAGTGTCAATTAACTCATTTCAGTGTATAACGCAAGGCGAGAATACCAGTGCCCTTGGAGCTGGGATTTGGGGCACAGGCATCCCCACCACACTTGAAAAAGCTGACAGGGGTCTTGTGGGGATCCCATTGAAGGAATTTAGGGATTAGGTGTAAGAGTAATCTTGGAAGAAAAACAGCCTCAGCCCTTGTGGTATACCCCACTTTGGCCGAATGGCAACTTTACTGACTGCATTTTCACCAAATTTGTTACCACTTTTTATAAACACAGATGGTATGTTTGGGTAAGGTAGATGGAAGGAAGGGGTGGGGGAGGGTCCAAAGGGGGGTTGCGGAGGGGCTTGCCCTGCTTTTTTTTGTAAAAAAGTGGTAAAAACAGCAAATATTAATCCGGTGAAGTTGCCAATCGGCAAAGAAAATTTGCAAACCATCATAGAACCGGCCCTTGCAGTCTTGTATACACCTCCGTGTCCCACCTTTTGTGGAATATACCTCCAGGCTCTCTCTCAGATGTTATTGGTTCAAACCAATCATGTAGAGATGCTTGGTGGGTGTTTGTAAAACATGGATTGGTGAACCTGTGCCTCAGTGAATTTTGGCTGCACCCCTACACCTTTCCAAATCCTCTGCTAATGTGCAAGTGGGGCATTGAGCATGGAAAACCTACTGATGGCCCAAATACGATAGCTCTCTTCTATATCGCATGATATATTTTGATAGCAGTCTTCTTCTCTATGCATGGCTCAACTCCCACTTTGTAGTTCGAGGCTAAGTCTGGTAAGTGCAAGAAGATTCTTGGCAGATGTTGTTGCGGGCGTGTGGAATAGGCATACAGCACTTTCATTGGCGGATTCTCCCCCCTCCTTCTACCCAGACCAGTCCTCCATACAACCCCACGTGGCCCCACCCACCACACTTTGTCTTCTTCTTCTCCTGCCCCATCATCCAGAACACTCCATGTAACTGTACCCACTTCCCAGGCCTCTCATGACCCCTCTCTTCTCCGATCCTCCCAAGCGAACCACTTACCTGCTCCAGCACCCTTCTTTCCCGTCTTCCGGACCTGCTCACCTCTCCTGCTTCCTCCCCTTCTGCTGGTGGACTTCTCTCGCCAGCGTCTCCTATGCAGTCTCTTTTCTGGCCGGTCCAGCAAGCGTGCCCGACAGACCCTAATCAGTCTAGTCAACCACCATAACCCATGAAGATCCCTCAGGGTAGCAACAGTAAGAATACCCCCAACCTATACCCGCCAAGTCAGCAAAAAACGACGCCAAGATGCTGTCAACTCAGGGTCCTCAACTCTGGATAGACCTATCTCAGGACTTGAGACAACCATTTCAAATTCAAGAAAGCCCCCAAAAAACGTACTTGAAAAACAGCATTTCCTTATATGGAGAATACAAGTACTACATCCTAAAGATAAAGAGTTTTGAAATTGTATATCTGGGGTACGAGCAGCTTGGGTAACCAGCAGGGTGTCTCGCTTCATATGGACCATGGCTGATAGAGCTGCTGTTCTGATGTGTGTTGGGGGTTTCTTCTCCTTTCGTAAAGAAGGTGTCGGTGGATTTTCACACGCTGCTTACAACATATTACCATTCTTTGTTTTCTTGTTTTTCTTTGGAACATATTTAGGTTTTGGCTCAACCGCAACCCAAAACTAATGCTATGAGTTTGAAGAGGGAAGGGCCAGCTTAAGGAATTTTGGGGCCCAAGAAATGTAGTGATGAAGAATCTCTGGTCGTGTGATCACACCCCATAACTTGATATGCTGCCCTGCAGAAATCAAAATAGGCATGGGTACGCCCTTTCAGTCTCCTCACCTTACTCAGACCTGCTGGAATCAAAATAATAAACACGTGACATTTCAAGGGCAACATTATCAGTCCACGAAAATGGGGTACTTGCTTTCAAGTACCCAATATAGGTGAAGTAGCAATACCCCACACATAGACCCCTACACGAGGTCAGTCTATCTCTTCGGTCTGGAGCAGGCCTAATTATGTAAGGAAGAAAAGAGATGGATAGATATAATTCATAACAACTATCTCATATCTGGTGATAGGCCCTCTCTTCTCCCACTATAAGTCCGGAAAAAATTGACCCCGTAAACCTTAGAAAATTCAAAATCTATTTATTTTGTCAGTATGACACATAATAACTATAAAAAAATAACATAACACAAAGCATCACATATACCTATATCCAGAAATCACATACCAATAACAATTCACCAACACTACACAAATGATCAGACACAATTTTACACAAAATAATGTGTCCCCATTTCAAAATAGTTGTTTTCAAGCCTATGCTACAGGACATTATTTTTAGTTTGGGCTATGAGGTGTCGCTTGCAGCACCTATGCGCTGAAACTATTGCATCAGAGTACAGCTAGCGAGGAATGGCGTAGGAGGAGGGACACAAAGCTTATAGGTGTTGTTTGATTATTTGCCCACCCATTGACTGTCCATGGCCATGCTTAACCCATATGGCCATTCCTACCCAGTTCCTGCCACCTCCCCACCCAAAACACCTCCTCATGGGAACTCTTTGAGCTGGCGTTAATCAAGCCTTGCCATTAAACTTTGCACTCTAAGTGCCTGCCATTTTTTTTTTCAAAGCAGTCTTCGAAGAGTTAATGACTTAATTGGAGTTGCAAACGCGCTACTGGTGTAATCAAAATGTCAACCATGTCTGCTTTCAGCCACTCGATGTATAAGCACTTTGCGTGCCTTTCACTGAAGTCCTGTTAAAAGCTAGCATTGGCAAAGCCAGCAGGTTTGGTTTGCGTATACATTTTAGGCATTTTCCAGCCAATGCTATTAGATGCCCAGGTACTCTGAACATTTTACAGCTGCTACCATCAATGGCCAGTTAATGCCACTACAGCTGTGCTTTTACCATGCCCACACAAAAGCTCACACTATTAGCATTGCCAATGATTGTTTTAAATTTAAATAGAAGCCACGGGGAGGGTATAATCTTAGATGCAGGGCACAGATCGGTAGCCATATATATTTATATTTAAAATTTATAGCCGCAACTAAGGCCCAAACAGGGGACTTTTCATGAAAAAAAGTACACATACCCCAGCATAGACAGAGGACTCATCTTATCACTCTCACAGGATGTAGAAGTGCACAAACCCTGAGGCAGTTTGGAAGCAACTAGAAATGTAGACATGCCATTGCATAGAATAGCTCATGGATATACATCAGAAGCTACCAGAAAGGTGCATGCATGCATGCAGCAGAGACTGTGATTAGAAGAGGGCTATGACTTTCTAAGTGCTATTGCTATTAGTCAGTGAAGAAACACATGACTTCGGGTGGGCAATCTATCAAGCCACTATTATTGTACATGAAGCAACACTATAGCTAGTTTAACCAACAGTGAGACTTCTTTGAAAAGCACACCCTGAGAACTGAATCATTCTTTGGAGATGACAATTTTGAAATTTCTGGAGACTGGCAATGCTGACAGGTTAGGCACTGCAGGATTGAATGAGTTGCCCACGATCTCACAGTTGGTTAAGAGGTGAAGCTGGGATGCGTACCAATCTCCAGTTTCTGCACATGACACACCGTTTCCAAGTTCTTATCACAAAGCAAGGTGCAATTATGTCTGAATGTTTTCTTTTCATGAAATAAAATGATACCCTGTTTTTTAGAACTCACTTGGAAATCACTCAAACCACATAATAGCCTAACCTGATATTTAAAAAGAAAACTGTATATAAACATGTTATGCAAAATGAAAATGATTCCTGCTTCATGTTCTCCGTCATCAAGTCAAGTATACAAGCACACAAATGTTAATTGATGCGAGCTAGAACAATTTCATCTGGGTTTTTCTATTGTATTTTAAAACCTTAAATACATAAAACACACAGAGTTTGTGGACTGTTATATTTAAAGTTCAGAAATGCCCTTGAAATTGTAGAAAAAAGCAAACAATTTCTTGTGCCAAATAAACACACCTGAAAATATTCTTGCTAGAGGCCTGCAACATTTGGTCGCCTCTCTTCTTTCTAGGATCCCTTCACTCAAATGGTCTACATAAAAAGAAATATCAGGCGATGGATTAAACAATGGCACCAGTATGTGAGAAGGCAAAGCTTCTCAAGGAAAGCAGCCAAGTGTTAGTAATGGAGATATGTTGATTTGTGCAGGATCACTGTATTGTCTGTTGGCAAAGTCAGGATATGGTTCCACAGTCTTGAATTTCACTACCTAATCACTCCTCCCGACTAACACGTTATGCTCTTTATTGAGGGTTGCTTCCAGTTTTTACAACCCCAATTTGTCGGAACCCATCTAAACTTGCAACATACTAATGCTATGTTACTTTGTGAAGCTTGCACTATCTGATGCAGGCACATTGTTTTCTAGTAAAGATAGTTGTTATTATGTTATTATCACAAAAGTATGTAAGGCTTGGGAGGATAGTTTAGGGGCAACGTGCTCGCCTTGGAAGCAAAACAACACAGAGCCGCACAGGTTCGATCCCCGGGTCTGCGCTTAGAAACCTCTGGGTATTAAGCACGTTACAAAGAACCTATCATATCATATCCCACACGTTCATCAACCTCAGACAGAGGAAATGCTGAGTCTGTCTTGCTAAGATTCTGTACTCTGATCTGGCACATGAACACAGATCTCTGTAATGAGTGCTTGCCACGCTGAGCTATCTTCTGAAAAATCGTGCACACAAATTTATAGCTGTGCATTTCAACATTTGAGATTACACTTGATCAATGTATGCCCCACAAAAGGGTGAGAATGCAACCAGAGTTGTGCTATAGTGAACGGACAAACTGGGACACATTCTCAAAAATTAGTGCAAATAAAAAAAGCACAGATGATGTGTTTTTTCCATTTGTGCTAATTTTAGAAATGCGCAGGTCACCGTATTCTCAAAGGTGACATGCACATTTCAGGTTGTGGTTGAGCAGCGAATAGATGTGCCTCTTGGCCCCCTTAACACATTAGTGTCCAGAGCGTCATAGACCCCCAGCACCCACAGGGGTGCTTGGAGCATATCTCAGAGTGATAGGCGATTAAAGGCCCTTCACCTTTCACATGCAAAATAAAAATGTATTTGTTATCCTTGTTTGAAGATTAGAAATGCAAGTGAGAGAGCAGCGGTTAACACCACTGCTATCCCTCGTCAAAGACAATGGTTCAGAAATGAACCTAACATGCAATGGGCCTTCTCCTGTGCCTGGTCCAAACAGGGGCAGGGGAAGATCTTTCATTTTTGCACATTTCAAAGCACATCCAATTTGTGGAATCGGGATGCACATTGAAATGTGAAAAAGCCCCCTTATTTGTGCAAATGAGCAAAGGGAGTGAAAAAGAACATGTGAATGTGAGCATGTAAAATGCGCACATTCAGAGGCATGTTGTGCAATTGGGTGCACCAATTTTGGTGCAAGTGGTGAGATGAGTTAAAACATTTCATCACATAGGCCAAAAAAGGTTTGCAAATCTGGCCCACTGCGTGTGCTACAGTGAACACAGAAGGTTTTACAGGATTAATTGATCAAGATCAGCTTTTCAACAATATCCACAAAGCTGGGTTAGAGCTTCCACAACACACCATAAAATAACCAGGCATGCTTTTCAAAAATTGGGCACTGACTTCTTTGAATTAGGCAGTCGTGTGGCCAGATCCCCTTATGCCCTCCCATAAAGATGTCTCTGGGGGACAAGTAGATTCCATCACAGGTTTTTCCACTGTGGGAGAAATCATCGATTTTTTTTCAATTAATGTTATCGCAAATATATGTGGGGGGTTGGGTTAGCGTAGTAAAAAAGGTAGAGGGGGAGGGTGTGGGCGTCTCCTCCACATACATTTGCAGTAAAATGTCCTACATAAAAAAATTGATGAATTCTCCCTCAATGAAAAAATATTGAGGAAATCGCATAAAACCGTCTCTGGAGGAGGGGAGCATGGCTGTCTCAGATGAATGCATGTATGGCATTTCTTTGGCCATCTCTCTACCCTCTCCACACTCATGCTGTGCAGATCTTTATGGCCTGTGTCACAACAGGACAAAACCCAAGTAAGGCGATATGTTACCAGTCACATCCTCCACTCAGTATCTGCATCTTCTGTGATGAAGACTCCTGCCTGGTGTGAGGACGGGCAAGGTAGTTACTCAAGGGCTCGGGTACAACCCACAGCCAGTGGATGTTGGCCACCAAGGTGATATGGGGGGAATCCCAGAGTCACCCCAACTTGGTCCCTGTTACATGGCAAGGGATAATCACACTGCGGCATCACATTCCAGTGTTGAGGGTTTAAACTTCACTTGCATCACTAATCCAGTCTTGAAAGCTAGATCCCCACCCAAAGCCCTTGTTAGACCCTTGTTAGGTGACACTGATGTAACTGCTCCATACCAAAGGAACCTGAAGCTCCCCCTAAGCAGTCCCCGAAGTCCAAATCATAAAAAGAAAGCTTTTCCTTTAAGGGCTTTCCCGCCGTACTCAAAGATGGTGGTGAGTTGGATACCGTTACTGCGTCACTAGATATATCAAGCAACTCTTCTCAGCAGGTTGGTGGGATGCATGGTGAACTCTGTGACTACGCGGATACGGTGTTGCCAGCTAGTGACATCTGAATGCATGAAGAAGAGTTGCAAAGGCATTGTTCCCTGGCAAGAGATTCTCATGCTGGAGATACAAAGTTATGATTTCCCACCTGCTCAGTGAAACAAAGTGATCCACAAGGCTACCAAATGTGTTCCCAGCCAGCGGATCACACGCTGAAACCTCACAGAGCACAGCACAACACAGGCAGCTCGACACTTTGGACCCAAGATAGCCGCAAGTGCATTCAGCGAGAAGAGCCAATCACAGCCTTCATAGAGTAACACGCTTCAGGTGCGGAGCCTCACTAAAAGCCCACCCAGATGAAGGAGGGAATACACAAAAAAGACCCCCCCCCCACCCCGCTCTGGTCAGAACGTGTCGGTTGCAGAGGTTTTGAGTTTGAAAAAGGTTGGAGGCTGGTGAGCCGTACGAAGCAGAGGCTGGAGAGATGGAGGAGAGTGGGGAGATTGCAGCAGTGGAGAGCAGCAAGAAGTAGTTAAAGCTAAAAGGGTCAATGAGCTAGCGGCAACATCAGAGCGTGAGCGTTGAACGGAGGATGGAGGAATTAAGGAGGAGGTGGCAACATCAGAAAGTGAGTGTGGAAGGGAGGTAGTGGTGGGGAAGGGGGAGGTGGTAGAAACAAAAGGCATGAGAGAGCAGGGGGAGTTGGTGAGCGGAATAAGAGGTGAACACATTGGAAGAATGCAGGAGGCAGAGAATTCATCTGGACAGGAAGAGGTAGTGAATGGCAGGATGCAGGAGGAGGTGGTGAGATCCAAGCAGAAGAAGGAGGTGGCAACATCAGAACATGGAAGTGACATCAAGGAGGAAACATCAGGGGGAGAGACAGATGCAGGAGGGGTGGAAGAAACAACAACACCACCAGCAGGAGGAGGAGGAGGAGACAGGAACGGGGGTAGCAATGGTGGTAACAAGGAGAATGGATGGTTGAGATTGGGTGCAAATAGGTAAATGAAGATAAGAACATCGGGGCACAAGAAAAGACCGTGGAGCAAAGGGAGCATACACGCCTAACTAATATTTATCCTGTGTTTGAGCTTTTTATTTTGGTTAGTTCTTATTAGTATTAATGTATAGGGTCTGGAATTTTTAGAGACAAATTGTATTATAATAAGATAATAAGTCTGTATCTCAATGTATAGATGATTTATCAATGATATACAAATGTATATTTTGTTTGATATGCAAAAGGTTTAATGTAAACTGTTGTTACATTAAATTATATAAATAATAATAATAACAATAATAATAATAATAATAAATATACATAATTGAGCCATCTGTAATGTGTCATTGGAGGTGTCAATAGTAATGTGCAATAACTACGTCGTGGTTTTAGACCATCAGGGTGTCATTTGATTTTGCCTCGTTTTTATTGCAATATTAGAATTTGGTGAGAACACTATATCCTTATTTTTCCACATACACGATAGGCCATTATTCATGCCCAGTGAGAGTGTGTCAATGTAACATGTTCCAATATGCACACAGATCTGCAGCAATGCATACCGGGAATATTAACCTTTAATGGCAGCTGTGTCTGCCAGAAGCAATTCAGCAGCCCTGAGAAGGCTTGGGGGGGCCACGTGAAGCGGCCATTTTGTGAGTTCGCATTTTTAAACCCTTCATATGGATTACCCATTTGAGTGCTGCCCTCCCCATGAGCCGGGGGGCGCTGGGAATCCAATGATTACCAATGGATATTAGCACTCAGACAGGTTAAAGAAACAGAAATAGAAACAGAAATAGAAACAGAAATAGAAATAGAAATAGAACTACAGATCCTTAAGGAGGATCACTCACCACCCAGGGCGCACACCCAATACTATGAAACAATAAGCTTGTGTCCCCTGTACTTTTGCCGATTGAGCCTCTAAATGTGTGAATTACTAACCACATACTTAAACGAAAAATGTCTTAAAATAATATATATCATTTTTATTTATTTCCATTGATCCACACTCCTACACACTAAATCAGTGACATCAAACATTGTTGTTCTTTGGAACATTTAATCAATGCATGTGAGTGGCTCAATTACAGAGGTGTTGTTATCAGCAATACATGCAACAGGACTAGGGGATGATGACTTAAGAACGCTGTTGTTGCCTTTAATATAATTGAGCAACACAACTGTATTGATTAGGTCTTCAAAAGACTAACAATTCTTGATGTCACTGATTTAGTGTGTAAGAATGTGTAATGTATATATGTTTTGTATGGGCATCAATGGGAGATGACCGAGGGCTTTTCACGCTGGGAGTTCTCAGAAATTAAGTGAGATTCGAGATCTATTATGATCAAACCATGGAAAGAATTGACACAATTGGAGAGTTGTAGGAAATTGTTGACGGGATGAGGACAACAGAAGATGGTATGATATACTAGTTAGTGTTAAAAAAGTATCAATGGAAATTAATTTAAAATGGTATATATTTTTGGAAAGAAATGTTTCGTTTAAGCATGTAGTTAGTAATTCACAAATTCAGAGGCTCAATGTGAAGGAGTACAGGGGACACAACCTTACTGTTACATAGTACTACCACCAAAGGCCACAGCACCCGTAGATTTGGGATGCCAAAAACTTTGGTTGAAGTGCAAGAGTAAATTCATTCCATAGCTGGCGTTAAAAAGGTTGAAAACTGAACACAGAGGCTGCTACGTGAGGAGCAGGTCAGGTGTGTTTGCCCAACACTAACGATGAGTGATTTTTGCTTGAGGGTTCCCTTCACTACTACCACTGCAATTCCCATACAATTTCTGGTGTCAATATCTGTACCACATGTCATAAATGTTTACCCCCGGTGCTATTTCTTTAGTGGCTGGAACTGACGCCAGTACCGTGAAGGGAGGTGTTCCACCAGTGGTATTGTGTCGTTACATTCTTGCACAGGCTGATGCCTAGTATTCTTGGTGGGATTGTAATTCACTGCCAGGGGTATTTCTTCCATAATGTGACTCTAAAACGTAATTCAAATGAACTACTGCCCATGCTGTACACTTGGACAGAGCAACAATATCACCTCTAAAAAACATCAGTTTTGAGGACAGAAGCTTGTTCATGCTTCTATGACCAATGTATCCCCCTTCTTAGAAACAGTACATAGAAGGGTCAGACAATTTAAAATGACATGTCACTGCAATATGATGTATAGGTAAGCAGGTAAGACCATCCCCTTGTTATATTGCTCTGCTTTCCACGTAGAAGAAAACTAACCCTAACGCTTCGACGAACGTGAAGGTCACAAATGAAACCTGCTGTCGGTGGCGTGCGTGTTCCAATGAGTGGCCTCAACTGGGGCTGAGTTTGTATTTGCTTGACCTGTAGAAGAGTCACTGAGATCCGCTGCAGGTATCATGGAGACAGACTAACACAGGCTCTACTGACACGTGGATCCTCTTTCCTAGATTCCACCATGTTCAGCTGGATCGAGAAGGTGATCCCCCAGCCTCCAGAGACCCCTAAGAAAACTGCAGTATGTGAGGCGGCGGAGAAGGTGGCAGACGCGCCGCCAGAGCCCAAGCACGAGAAGGTGGAACAGGTGAGACTTGCTGACAGGGCTTTAAAGCAGTCGAGGGGGGTGGGGGTGGGGGGGAATGACCATTTCCAGAGATGTTACACCAAGAGGTGGTTCGCTCCATGGCAGTGTACATAGCTAATGATCCTACTCACCCGCTCCTAGGTTCAGCGTGATGCTTGGTTCAATTGCCCACAACCATTTGGTCAAATACGGGACAGAATTTCTGAGATAATTAAAGTTAAGCTACATTTTCCACAAAATGGTTTTTGGGTCAGTTTCACATAGTTTGCAGTTCCTGCACATGTTCCAAAACACCACATGTGGTTTATGTGTTTGTACTAAAGTGTAACATTGCCAAATTCAGCAGAATTGCGCCAGATCCCCTCTAACCCAATTGCAGTCGTTCTCTCATCCATTATGCACTCGCATTCATTCCAGCATTGTAGATCACCCAGGAGAGAGACTTAGATAGGGAAAGCGGGAGAAGTTCATTCGCCCATTGGCATGCTTTGTGGTAAGGGCTATTTCAGGAGGCGAGACAGTCAACATCCATGGCAAATAGAAAATTCTGTGTCTAGGAAATCGGTAGGATCCCTCCTAAATTGGGAGGACTGGCATGTGCGCATTCAAGCAGAAAGTTCCCCGGGGCTTGCCCTAGTCCAGCACTGTAACGGGCCACGAGTAGCAGATATCAAGGGGGACTTCTTGGTTCGCTCCTGCTCTGGAAGGTGTTGTAGGCCCCATGCCAGCAGCAGCTCCATATACATCTTCCTCGTCCCAGTTACTACTTCAAGATAAGTCCCTATTCTGGACAAAAACCACAGCTTTATATATTTGGTTAATACATACTTCCTCCTGGCAGAAGGTGTAAAACTAGTCCCCTGACCCACATTCCTCCTGTTTTTGTTTCTGTGGACCTTTCCAGGAGCACCAGGAATCTGATTGTATTCCTCTTTGGACAAATAGTCACTTCCATGTAAGGGGAATGGAGAGTAGCTCTCTGATGCTACGCATATGGTGCTCTGCAACGCTTCTGGGCAGTGGTCCCAGGATGAGCAGGAGAAAGCAGCCTTCTCTGGATGCTTGCCAGTGGCGTCAAGGTGATGGCTTGGCTCCAGGCTTCTAGTGGCTTCTGGTGTTGTTGACGGACCATGGGTGCCCTACCCAACATAATATTGTGTGCTCTGCAGTAACTAGACGTCAACGACCAGCGGTCGAAGTGGGCGGGAGCGGTTGGGAGCTGTTCCTATACTTTTATTTTTAAAAGATACCGTTCCGGAAGTATTTTGTTTTCAAATGAAAGTGTAGGAAGCAGAGGTTGAAGTGGGCGGGAGCGGTCGGGAGCGATGCTCCTATACTTTTTATTTTTAAGTTTCACTGTTCCTATACTTTTGTTTCAAAAAGATAGCATTCTGGAATGGTTTAGTTTTTTAAAAAAAATGTAGGAAGAAGTTGAAGCTTGCACTTCAGTGCAATGCACTGAACGTTCCCCTAAATAGCAGGTGCTTGTTTGGGGGTTTGGATCGAGCGTGGGAGGTGGCGTGGCGTTTGGGTTTGAGGGGAGCTGGGGCAGGCCAGCAGGGAACATAGTTCCACTACTTCTTTTTGTACACTTTGACCACTGGTAGGAAGAAGTTGAAAGTGTCACTTCAGTGCACTGTGTGCCAGAGGTACCACGTTCCCTAACTTTTTTGTGAGCTTAGAACCGTTCTTGTTGTGTTTGTTTTTTGCTTTCGCCTTACTGGGGAGTCTTGTTCTTTATTTTATTAATAATCAGTGTGATATAGTTCATACAAGCTTTACACACTTTGACAGAAAAACAAATCCAATAACTGTACAAAATATTTGACAAATCTTCAAAATCTCCCAAAAAATCTAAAAAGGGACATAAAAATTCATAATAACACCTAATTTCATACACTATAAACACATTTCAACTACATAGGTTGCAAATATTCCTTCGCTTTCTGGATTACACATTCATTGTGAGGTCATGGCATTAAGAAAATCCTCTTCAATCACATTCCCCAACTTAATAATTGTGACCAATAGTGCTACGTTATTGCATTTTAGGCATCATACTCAAAAATGGTGATCTTATTGACTCACTATTGTGGACAAACCTACTAAAATACAGCAATTATAAATCCACAAGTTTATCGCAAGACGCTAAAAGGCGTCTACTTGTTTCTACGACACTTGACGATAGATATATGCAACAAGAACGTTTTTCCTTGGGTATACCATAGCGGTGACCAAGAACTGCAAGGCAAGGTAATGAAGACGCATACATCTACGTCTCTGTGTATGACAGGGATTTCATTAAATCCCTCTGTGGTTTATTAAATTCATACGTAACCATGATATATTCTTCAGGGTTCTTGAGTTTACCAACAGCTAATACATTTTGCACAAAGTCCCCCCGCTTCACCCTATTTATCATTTCCTTCTTTAAAGCACCGTAACCTAACCCCAGGGAGGGCTCAGAGCTTATCGTGTCTATACATTTCTTTAGGTGACTAATCATCCTTCTAGTCATTGGACGTAGAGCCGTTTCCATGATTATCACCAATAGCTGATTTAAAGGCATACCATCTGTGGCAACAGGTATCCTCAGGAAAAGCAATCTTTCTAACTTGGATAATGAACTTAGTGATGTTATTATAGGAAGTTCAAGTTTTATCAATTGAACACTGATAGAGTTTGGAAATCCTACGCCCAAAATATGCCCTCCATATGATCAAAGGACTCCCGACCATCATGTTGAAGAACATTCTATACCATATGATAAAGATGGCATGAGGCTTTGTTTATAGACTAAAAATAATCCACCATAGCTATAGCATAGGATCGGGTCAAGTCTTTGATTTTTCCAGCTTTACTTGCTATGATCACCCGCAGGTAAATACGGAAACACTCTTTTGAAGTCCACTCCTGAATTGTCCAGCTTCAGCTGGGCCTTCTCGACCTCTTTTAAATAGCATATGTAGGGTTTTCTTTGGATTTTTAGATAGCATATTAGCCTTCGAATATGTGATTAATGTGCTTAAAGGTGGCTTCATGTTGATGCATATATGATCTAATATGACTATGTCATCGGCTTAGCCGATCCATCGTATATGCCGCCTGTCAGTTTTAGATACAAAGGCGTGTGCTTGTTGTAAGACCAAAAGCATATCAGCTATATACAAGTTGAAGTGCAGGGGTGCTAGTACGAACCCCTGCTTCACGCCCCTGTTGGTGGAAAGTGCTGTCCAGGCTAATCTGAATCATAGTGTTTGTATAAAACAACCATACCAATTTGATACCTGTTGGCATTTCCAATGGATGTGCTTGGTCCAAAGCAGCACTATGTCCACTTTGTCGAATTCTACGCTGTAATCATCAAAAGTTATCTCCTGCAGAATGCTCTCCCAATAAGGCTCTTTAAAACAAAAATATAATGACCCTTCGAGGAGTCGAACCTGGGTTCTGCTGGATCAGCTTGAACCTCAAATCACCACAAGTCACCGTAGAACTGCTAAGTTGCTGTTGTTTTTTCAGTGGCCTGCTCTGGAGAACGTTATTTCCCAGTGATCCGAATGTTTCTTTTGCATTCAAGCACTTAATGGGAAAATGCTGCAGGCACAGTGGTCCGTGTAATCAACGGGTTGGTGGGAGGGGTGGCCTTATGTTTGCATACCATTTAGGAGATTTGTGAATGGTTGGTCATTTTTGAAAGGGGAGGGTGTGTAAATCTGCATTCTGTGGAGGACAATGAATACATCTAATAGAGGTCGTTTAAAATGCATTCAGCATTTTCTTCCACTGTGTTTCTTTCAGCCTTTACACAGTGGTGGGCGAGGAAAGGTGGCACCTGGGTATGGAGTTATATTGCGCGTGGGGGGGCGTGGCGATGGGGTTTGTGGGGAGCAGGAGTGGACCAGCAAGGAACATAGTTCCTCTACTTCTTTTCGTCCACTTCGACCACTAGCAACAATGCACTGTGACGGTGTCTGTCATGGGAGCAGCCATCATTGTTGTTAACAGCATCCCATGCTCGGGTCCCCCTGATAAACGCGGACACAGCAGTAGCTAGTAGAGCACTCGGTCCTATGATCATTCTCCTTGCAGGCCACTGAAAGCTTTCTACTATGATATGGCCAGCGAGATGGTTTGGCAAAGTTCAGCAGTTTTGGGCCTCTGTATGGTGCATGCAGGGTTAGATCTTGGGGCGATAAATTGGGAGTCGTATCGTCATGAATCATTAGAGAGGCTGTGTGGATATGCTGACACAGGATTATTTTAATTCGTGCTTTCTATTTACATAACCCTAATGATCTTGACTGGGTGGAATGAGGGTGTTGCTACAATTCCACGAGGTCCCAGTAACCCCCATAGTTCCAATATTGCACCAGTTGATGTTTTCCAGTTCTGGTGATTACGAATCCTGATGAAGAGTAACTCTCTCTCATTGTTGGTTTGGTATGTGGTTTGGTCTCTCTCATGGGTCAGTGGTGGAGGGATGGAGGGTATTCCTATAAGATAGCTCAGCCGGTTGCGTGCTCATTTCTGGGATCTGTGGAGGATCTACAAGTTGCATGTTCGAAATCCCAGGAAGGCCAAATGAATACCGGCTTAATGTTCTATGTACAGTGCTATGGCAAAAGAGCAATATAAAGACCAAATTACTATTATACACATATATTCAGTGACAAAAAACGCTGTGAAAGGGACGTTATGGTTACAGGTAAAACCCAAAACCACCAGAAATTCACCAGTTATGGTAAGTTAAGCAACCATAACTCGCGCCACCACCGTGCACTGCTAAGACTAACACCCGGGACATCAAAGATGACAGAATAAATGTCATTGATGACACCAATGATGACATCACATATGTGGCCCACTTGTTTTTCTTCACTGACATGTGTAGGTCAGTTGTTTTCCTTCAATGACAGTAAACATTTTATAATTAAAAAGGTGCTTTATATCTAGACGTTACCTTGTCCTGTGTTGTTAAAGTACTTTCTTTAGGATATTTCTTCAGCTCATGCTGCACATACATGGGGAAATAAGCACGCCTCAAAGACACAACTCATTTGTATACATGACAATAAACTCTAATCTAATTGTCATTTTCTAGAGATGTTCTTTCTTTTCTCCTTACTGGAGTTTCCCTGTATGTCCATCAGATTTCTATGCATTGTGGTTCTTCATATGTATTGTTTGTACTAACACAAGTGCATAGTAAGTTTTGTATTTTTAGCTATTAATTCCACGTTTTGCATTAGTCAAGACTCTGATAGTCTTGCATTCATTATTTTACTGACCAATATTACCAGATTAAAAATTATGTATTTCTGTGATGCATGTTTCACCTATTGCCTATGTGCATGTACTATTAGGCTATTTTATTAACAAGAACACTCCAATGTAACATTTTGTTTCAATTAGTAAAACATTTTAATACATAAAGTACTTCATGAGAGCACTATTGAGCATCCCTGATATGTTGCTATCAACATTGTAAAAAAAAACCCTTGTATAGACTTTTCATCAGAATTAAATATGTGATGTCCTCAATGATGTCATCAATGACATTTGTGATGTCCTGGGTATAAGTCGTAGCAGTGCACGGTGGTGGCACGAGGTATGGTTACTTAGCTTACCACAACTGGCACCTTTCTGGGTTTTTTCAGTTTTACTTGTTACCTTAACGTCCCGTTAACAACGTTTTTTCACTGAATGTCATAGGTTCTCATTAGTGCAACCTAACCATAACGTCCCTTAAGTTATTTCACTGAATTTCATAGGTTTTTATCAGTGCACAAGTTCCTTATACCTATTTCTAATGTTTTCACCCACCCACACTGTAGCTACTTGAGGCTCCACAGTGCGAAAGTCTGCGGACATCAGGTTGCATCAACAAAATCCAGAGCACAGGTAACAACAGAAAATGTTGTACCCTTCAGCCAACAAAAACATATACATAAAACAACATTACTTATATTTACTACACCCAAATATACCTTTTTGTACAATTCATCATTTCAAAATGTAATTTTATTTTTTATTTAGCATACAATACAATTGAATGTACCAAGCACAAACCATAACTGTACACCTCATATTATCACTTCAGCAAAACTCTTCCTACAGACTCAGATACACCAGGACCTCATTCCAAAACAACCTCTTACCAGATAGTAAGTACACTGTGTTTGTTTCTTTATTATTACCATTCATTATATAAACATTTCTTAACAGCAAATATCACTATTTTCTTATTTTAACAGAAATGGTAAACACACTTCAGTGGCTGGAAGAAAGGATAACAAAAGAACACATGAGTGATGACATCTCTATTGGTAAACAATACATGTTTCAATATAAACAAATAATACAGAGCTCATTGAAATAATAATTTCTTCTTTTCTTATAGTACATACTTTACATGAAGAAACAACAGCGCCACATTTAATTATGGAAAATCTCAAGAATCACAAAGACAATCCCTTTCCCCAAATGTACATAGTGAAATCATGATCTTGTCTGCAACATTGGATGCATTTAGTCATGACTTTAAAGAATGTGTAAATTATGTACCCCCAGCATGCACCCCTATCAAATTCCCAAACTATAAATGAGAAACGCTTTGGTGAAACTTCTCTACCTCCCTCCCCTGATAGCACAGGGAGAAAACGTCTTCCAGCAGAATCCTAATGAGACAAAACCAACAATAAAAAGTGTAACTCAAGTTGTGCCCACCACATTATATCCTCCAACAAAGCAACCAGCGTTGTATCATATACCAAGACCGAATCACCACTGTGTAAATAATAATCAGAGTGCCCTTGAGGGTTAAAGTGACTACGCCAATAACAGAGGACCACAAAGCCCATAAGACACCACAGTGTTCCATATCACCATGCTCTCATCACCACACGGTGGGACTAAAAGCCACCACCAGAGAGGGTAGTTAAATCTAAAAGTGCAGAAATGTAAAATCCCCACGTACCGAAGGGACCGGACCTCCGCTTTCAAACCGTACCACAACCGTGGTCATCATTCCCCTGTATCAGCAAAACACAAATAGTTCGCAAAGTTAAGTCCCTATCCGCGAACCAACCATCTTATTAAATTCAGTACGTGCCCCCAACAGGAGAACATGTCCACTTACCAGCGTAACACCTAACTTCCCTTCGCTCAGGATCAAACTTCCTAGGAGCCGGTAGCCGCACTCGACAGCCCCACAGACAGGATCAAGACACTAATGCAAGTACGCATGTGTAAATAACATTCACTGACGGAGTCCGCTGTGAACAACGGACCAGAGGACGTACTCGTACGTCATTCTCCATCTTAGGTAGGTAAGAAAATGTGCGCCCAGTCTTCTAAGCCCCTCAAACTATACTACAACAAGTATAGTAACGCCAACCAATCAATCACCAGTGCAACAAGGGAGCCCGCCCTAAAGCAGACCCGAGGAAGGTCCATAAAAATAAATAACCACGCAATGCGTGTATTCAAAAAATGACCGGGCAGAGGGGGAAAAAAGGCAGACCTACGAAATCTGCCCCAGTCCCCATGCAAGTCATCAGATGAATAAACTTAAAGAATGAAAGAGACAGAAATTTAGCTGTGCCCCAAAGGACTGGAATGTCTGTTCTCCGATAGGCACTCCCACGGATAGTGAATGGAACCAATAAAGTAATACATGTAATTTAAAGACAGCATTGTAATTCCAAGAAAAAGATTGTGTGCTTCAAAGTTGTCAGCCTCTAGGCATATACACTATGCTTGCCATTTCAAAGAACCCCATATACCTCTGTAATTTCTTAAACCAAAATGCATTTACAAAAATGTAAATTACAAAATGTAATACCTGTATCTGAAAAACATTTTTTTACACCAAGGTTCACAATATCAAGGCGTTTACTCTATGCTCGCCATTTAGAAGAACACTGTATTTCTCTGTGATTTCTCAGAAAAAATACATTTACATAAATCCATGTACCTCAACAATTAAATGGCACCAGTGTGTAAAATGTTGGCATATTAAACAAGCTGCATTTTCTCATTGTTATTCCATATACATCTCCACATCAAAATTGTTTTAAAAAAACGTATACAATAACTTTTCAAATAAAGCACATCAAATCGAATTCAACATTCATGCCTCTAGGGCTCAGGGAGTCCAATAGTGCAATCCACATGATTTCCCTTTGAAGGAGCTTTCTATGGAGATCACCACCCCGTGGGCTACTTTGACTTGCTCAAGGATTACACATTTAAGCTGAGCTACGGTGTGTCTAGCTATGTGGAAGTGACTTGCAACAGGAGATTTTTGGTTATTAATGTGAATGTTTGATTTATGCTCAGACCAGCGTGTTTTCACTTTCCTAGTTGTTAACCCCACATAGTACAGGCCACACGGGCATTTCAGTCTGCACACCACGTTCGTAGAATCACAGGTACAGGAATGTTTCAACCAAATTGGTTTTCCAGAATGTGGATGTGTAATACTGTTCCCTCTGATTATGTTTGCACAGTGCAGACAGTTCTGGCACGGAATCGTACCGTTGTGCATGATCTTAGTTGTGGGTGTCTGAATTTCGGCCTTTATCAAGCTAGATTTTAGTGCTTTATTGTTCCTGTAGGCGAATCTAGGTGCTTGCAGAAACAGTTGTTGTAATTGGGTGTCCATTTGTAGCATCTGCCAGTGATTTTGGATTATCCTCCTAATTCTTGCACTCTGTGTCGAGTATGTAGTCATATACACCAGGTGGTCATCAGTTTGTGTAGGCTTTGGAGTTAGGAGAGTTGCCCTTTCAATAGACCGTTTCCTTCCGGAAATCTCTTGTATAGATGTCACATCATACCCCCTTGATACAAACTTCTGTTCCAATACAGTTGATTGTCGCTGGTATTCAGTTGTTTCCGAGATGTTCCGCCTATATCTCAGGAACTGGCTCATTGGTACACTCCCAATCGTTCTCTTTGGGCGGAAACTGGTAGCTAGCAGTAAACTTTTTCTGTCTGTTGTCTTAGTAAAAACTCTAGTCGCCAGTCTCTGTGACAGAGTGTAGATCTCGATGTCCAAAAAATTGATCATTGATTGACTAGTTTCAGTTGTAAAGCGAATCCTTGAATGCATTTGATTCATCATCTCAAAGAACGCATTAAGTTCATCTGCTGGTCCCGTCCATATTCCGAATATGTCATCGATGTATCTCACATAAAGGGATAGATATTGTTGCCATCTCGGTATGGATAACACATGTTCATGCTCCAAATAATACATAAATATATTGGCATAGCATGGGGACACCCGCCATGGACGTCCCCGGACGTCATCATGTGACCGCACCCATGCAGTGTGCCGGCCTGTCCGTGGACGGTGTCCGTGACTGCAGAGAGTTTGCAACTGCATTTCAGCCAATTTAGGGTGTTTGAAGTTGAAAGCTTACCCTTCCAGAGCTTATAGACTCATTCCTAGTTGATCTGTCAACTGTTTACAACTTCCAAGTCCCATTTTTGACTCGGTAGTCTGCGGACAGTCGCATGGTCCATGCACAGTTCCTCTGAAGGGATCCATCCATTACTTTCAGTCATTCTCAATCTGGCTATCCAGGAGAGAGCATCTAAAACCATCTGCAGCAATGGCATCTGCTATGTCCATCCCTACTTCTTCCCCGGGCCCCACCACAACAACAATCTGGAGGGCCTGGAGAGGGGAACAGGCATGGAGATGCAGAAGAGGATGAAGAGAACGAGCAAGATGAGGTAGAGGAAGTGTCTACCACCAGCGGCTGGAGTGAGTCATAGGTGTGGTGTTTTTTTACCACCATTGGGGGTGTACCGAAGGCTAGGGCAGCCAAGGTGAGATGCACTGAGTACCATGCTGTACCAGTCCCATTTTTGACTCGGTAGTCTGCGGACAGTCGCATGGTCCATGCACAGTTCCTCTGAAGGGATCCATCCATTACTTTCAGTCATTCTCAATCTGGCTATCCAGGAGAGAGCATCTAAAACCATCTGCAGCAATGGCATCTGCTATGTCCATCCCTACTTCTTCCCCGGGCCCGACCACAACAACAATCTGGAGGGCCTGGAGAGGGGAACAGGCATGGAGATGCAGAAGAGGATGAAGAGAACGAGCAAGATGAGGTAGAGGAAGTGTCTACCACCAGCGGCTGGAGTGAGTCATAGGTGTGGTGTTTTTTTACCACCATTGGGGGTGTACCGAAGGCTAGGGCAGCCAAGGTGAGATGCACTGAGTACCATGCTGTACTCAGACACAGAAAAACTGGGCTCTACTCCTACGGGACCACCTCCATGTGCCGAGACACCAGATCCAACCACCCGGGTGCTCTGAGAAAGGCTGTTCCTTTCTGAGGGAGAAACAGGTTGACAGACTCTACCCCATCTTCCTCACTGCTCCTGCCACCAGACTACTCCTGTGGGGCAGAGGATCCCATCCACCTCCTCATAGGCCATATAGAACGCTGTTGCCCCTTACCTTTCGAGGGTCACAGTACTATGTTTGCACTGCGACACACCGATCTGCAGGGGGGAGCAGTTTCTTAGTGCTTTCGGGGCCACGGTCAAGGAGCACAAGAAACACTGCCACCTACCTACATTAAATTTAAGGGCCACCCAACATCTTCCCCTGTCCACATGCCCCTGCATATCTGTGGTTGGTGTCCCTTCCCTCCCTTTCCCCCACTTTACCTTGCCTCTCCTGTAAAAAAACAAAAAAGACACACAAAATATAAAATCACAAAATACAAAAAAAGGTTGCTTTAGGAGCCACCTTTCACAGTTAAAAAATAGAACTAAGCACACAAATCACAAGACCTTTTGAAGTCTGCATAGTCCGCGCACCGTGTGATAGTACACAGACATCTGGAAAGTTCCAGGTGGGCGGTGGGGGAACAAAAATCAATTAACTTGTTTTTTGAAAAAAAAATGGTGGCTCTTAAAAGAACATTTAAAAAGAAATAAGGGTTTATCTACTAAATTAACACATTTTCTATTCAACTTAATTATTTTTTCTAACTTTTACTAAACCTGCTTAGAATTTTTTTCTGTTTTATTTTTTTATTTACTACAACTACTAAAAAGAAACTTCAACACATCTTTCACGAGTTCACAAAAATCATTTCAGTAGATTTTGGATATTCAAAAGAAAAATCTGATTTCTGACATCATTCAAATGCTCTCCCATCACTGTGAAAAATATTCACACTATCAAACTTGATATTTGAATTATGAAAAGATGTAATTCCAAAATCCTGAAAAAACACACATACAGCTTTGTTCACATTGCGCTGTGCTTTCTCGATTTGTGGATGAAATAAATTAGAATGTTTACACATTTGTCTTTGAGCTTCTGTGAAAACACAATCTTTGAACATGGAAATAATTTCATTAATTTTGCAAATGAATCCTTTATTGCAAACTGGAACGTAATTCCGGTAACATAGCACCAAATGTTGCCTCCACAGTGAACTACAATTATGTTTGGATGCTTTAAAGTAACCATACTTTCACAAAAGGGGAGCAAGTCTGCCCACTTCATTCCTTGAACTCCATACCAGGAAATGTCAAATTCTTGAAATCCAAGATTCGCAGGTACTCCACACTGCTCACAATACACCTTGAACCAATGGATCCAAGAATCACTCACCATCCAGACATTCTGCTTCCTCAAAGACATAGCCATAGCCCTCTTCACTGCACACCACAAAGATAAGTCTTCAGAACATGTCTTCCTGTACACCACAACCAGAAAACCTGATTGGCTGATCCCCCGGATGTCCACAGATGTTCGCGACTGTTTGCAGTCTCTGCAGTCCTATTTCCATGGCAGGCATCCTTAAAGGACCCGGATGGCACGTGGGGGGTCCGCGGACTACCACCTTGTCCGTGGACACCGTAGAACAGGGCAGCCCTTCTACCCTTTTACTTTTATGTTTGTAACACTCCCTTAATGGCTGATTTCAGACAGTCACACATCCATCCACCAATCACGTCCCAATAATCCACATGTAAACCTGCCACCTAGGTTCAACAGTTCAGATGTACACTTGAACTCTCAAAGTACATATCTCCTGCTACTCACAGCCACCTGCATCAAAATCTACTGTGAAACTCTTCAATATGTCTATTTCCAGATTACAGACTATCTACACCTAACATGATATAGTACAGATATGCTTATATTTTGAAAAGTAAATTTGTTTAACACCTTCATAAATATATATACATGGTTGCTGCTACTTAACCTTTAATAAGCTTCTCAATAAGCATATTCTCTTTTTAACCACTCTATCAAATGCTATGTATTGCAGTGGTCAGCACCTTCTCATGTAAACTGGCAGTTACTTACAATGCTGTGTGTTTAAAAATGTTTCTTTTTAGGAGCATTTTCCTGAAATTAAAAAGTGCATATGTGCATGTATGCAAGCACTCTGCGTAACTATTTTTAAAAAGAAATAAAAAGCAGATGGAAAAGATGTGTAGAAAATATTTAAGTGGCATTTGGTGTGTGGAAGTTTAATATACATACTTGCCAACATGACCCATCCCAATCTGTAGCTGATTATCAAGTCTTGTTTTTTTCCTTTGCATTCTGTGACCTGTAATTCCATTTCTCCCATTACAAAACTCAGACTACAAGTCCCAGAATGCAACAAAAAAGAGGACTGGACTGGAACATTCCAAAGTGTGGCATTTATACAGAATGGAAAATGTGTGTTTTAAAAGTTTTCTTTTTAGGAGCATTTTGCTGAATGTTAAAAAATGCATATGTGCATTTGTAACATTGCTCTAAAACAAAGAAAAAGCAGATGAAAAATATTTGTAGAAAGTTTTTAAGTGCCACTTGCTGTGTGCAAGTTTAATATATTGGCAGTACATACACACTTGCTAACATGACCCATTCCAATCTGTAGGCTCTTATCCAGTCCTAGTTTTTTTCTTTAGTCTAAGTTTAATAGTGAGAAAGTGGAATATATTACGAGGCCTGCAGTAGCGCCACTTTAGTTATGGTTAAGTTGTTCAACTCATAGAAAAAGCACTTTTTGGGCAGTTTATGACTTTGCCCCCCCCTAGACGAATCCTCACCAAACATTGCAAAAACAGTATATGGTGCCCTCAGGATAATTCCACAAAGTTTAGTGCGGTTTTATATGGGGGGGGGCAATAAATATGATATGGAGCTGTTCTTATAGGTGAAAAAGGTGCCATCGAGTCGGCGGAAACAGCTGTAGTCCGCGGACAACGCTGTGAACGAACAGTTTGGAAAACACATTTTGTGTTATTTGGTGGCTGAAAGAGTGCCTAGAAACGGTGGGGGAGTGGAATAAAGATTATATGGAGATGTTTTCTAGGTGGAAATAGGGCGTGCAGCTGCCGCTGAGTAAAGACCAAAATCTATGGTTGGTAGACTGTTAGTGTTTTAAAACATTCAGTGAACATGGGTGAAGGTTGTCACCGCTGTCCATAACTGAAGACCATGACTAGCACCCATTCATGTGTTAAAATATATTTGGCCTGCACACTGACCATGGCCGAAGGCCGTGCTTATGGCCAGTTATTGTTGTAATGTAATTAGTGTTGTTGCCAGTGATGGCATCAGTGATGTTATTTGTAATGTCATCAGTGTTCTCATATAACCTGTAATTAGTGATGCCATCAGTGATGTGATATGTGATGTCATCATTGTGGTAATAGGCTGCGCAACAGCGGGCGCAAAGTTAAGGTGGCTTTAGCTGAATTTCAGAGGTTTTGTTGCATTATTAGGTTCTCACCTTAACATCTCTGCAACTAAAGATTTTTCCTTGAATTTCAAAGGTTGGGTTACAAGTATTGCTCACCTTAATGTCCCTGCAACTAAAGTTTTTTCCTTGAATGTCAAGCGTTTTGTTATTCCATAGATTTTTTAACACTTCCAGACCACTAGCATGGTCTTTGGCCATAGTCAGTGGGCATGGCTTTGGGCCGTGCCAACTGTACATTTTAAAATGCTTCAAGACTACTAGCGATGGCCTTCGGATTGCAGGCTTTGATAACTCACAATGTTTTTAGGCAAAGCGCAGTGAGATTAAATTATTCGCCATGGAGTACACACTTTGGTTAAGCAGCGTTCTCCGAGCGGTACAACTCTTTTAGGAGCCATAATTTTGGTGCAGGCCGATTTGGCACACCCATTCCGCCACAGCCCCCATTTCGGCATGGCCTTATCGGTGCGAAAGCCATTCCAGCTGTGTTATTTTGGTGCAAGGGATGTTTGGACGTGGCTGACATTGCTGTCATGTCTAAATTCCTTCATAATAAATACGATCAAAGGACTGCACTGCAACACACCTCATCACCTCTCACTTGCACTGATTTTCTTTTCTTTTCTTTTAATTAAATTAAATTACATTTTTTTTAAAATACATTCAGCCTTGAATCATGGTAAGAGTTCAAGACCCACCAATGAACCATGAGGCCACAATGGCTTGTTGCATCATGGGGCATACATTTCATACTTAGCCTATACTTTAATATCTTCAATGATAAAAGGCTATATATGAAACTTGTGAAAGTCCAAACAATAACATCTTGTAGCATAATGGTTAAGTGCTGTGTCTCAAACTCCTTGAGGCCAGGGTTCACTGACAGCAGTGACCAGCACAAATGTGATTTTGTTTATTTCATTTTTTTCTATTTTATAATGTTGCCCGGAGACGGTGTAGTTCTCTTTTTGAATATATGTGCAGTGTAAGGGAGAATGTGTAGTGTGAGGGTGTGCATGTCATCTGAAAGGGTGTGCATGCAATGTGTGTGTGTTTGATATGAGCGTGTGTGTGTGTACACGGTGTAAAGTTGTTTGTGAGGGATAGTTGCATGCAGTTTACAATGTTGCAGTAAATAAATGTTTTATACGTGTTCATTTCTGCAACAACGGTGTAATACATGTCCCACCCTGTTTTATAATGTTGCCGTAAATAAATCTTTTTCACATTTAATTCATATTACAAAATGCAAAGTGCCTGCAGGTTCATGCCAATTGGGACCTCTCGCGCCAAAACATCCTTGCTCCAAGCCCCTTGTTTATGGCCAGTCTCTTGATGACTGTTGTGATACATCGCACAACTAACTACATTTAAGCAGCACGGAAACAGGGAAAAAATTACCAGCTTCAACAATAACATATGCCCAGGTACTTTCTGCACCCATAGCGAAAATCAAAGGTTGGTACCCATGAATATACGCACAGTACTGCTTAGCTTCAAAGTGAGGAAGGGGCCAGCCCCCTCAGGCCATATTGCTCTAAGTGATCTTGTAACTTAGTTTCATTTGTTAGGCACAAGCCCTGTAGGTGCTGGCACATTCCACATTTTTATGCTAAGCACAGTCAGTCCTGGTTACTGCATGGATGGGAGACCTGGGTCACCAGTGATTTTTTACCCTTGATGCTACTGTAGCTGTACAAATATCTATATTTTTTATTATGTATAAAACATTGCAGGCTTTGAGAACTCCCAATGTTTTTAATTAATGCCCTCTGTGATTAAATGATTTGATGGGGATCACTCACTTTGGTTAAGCAGCGTGCTAGCAGCCCCTTATTGTATGGCCCGCTCTTGGTGACTGTTGTGATACATTGTACGGCCCCAACTACCCGTATTTAAGCAGCACAGAAAAGGGCAAAAAATGGTCGGCTACAAGAATAACTAACATATGCCCAGGTACTTATGCCCCAGAGTGAAAATCAAAATCTGGCACCCATGAATATATGCACAGTCAGTGGCCATTCCTACTTGGCAGAGCGGGTGAGAGCAGCGCTGCATTTAGAGATTTTCTGCCCTCCTGGGCCTTGATCAAGTACCGTGCCTTGTGTGACCTGTATTTGTTGTGAAATATTGTTTTGTTTGATTTTTTGCCCTCTCGTGTTCCCTCTTCCCGGCCTCCCTTCCTCCCTGTGTCCCTCCTTCCTGCCCACCTCCCAAACCGCCCACCCCCCTGATTGGCTCACAGAGCCTCGTACTGCTGGGTAGAGTACACACTGATTATCGTGCCCGCCATTCCTACTTTGCAGAGCAGGTGAGAGCAGCGCTGCATTTAGAAATCTTCTGCCCTCCTGGGCCTTGATCGGGTACTGTGCCTTGTGTGACCTGTATTTGTTGATAAATTTTGTTTTGTTTGATTTTTAGCCTACCCGTGTTCCCTCTTCCCGGCCTCCCTTCCTCCCTGTGTCCCTCCTTCCTGGCTGCCTCCCGACCCGCCCTCCCGCCTGATTGGCCCCCCTTCCCTTATCTCTGACCCACCCTGGGCAGCCTCTGCCCGGCAGCCCCGCGGCTAAGGGCCTCTAGGCAAAGGGCTGCAGCAACTTAGGCGGCTCCCTGTTAGTGTCTGCAGGTGTCCGCAGGGGACGCCAGTTGCCAGGCAGTCACCAGGTTAGCCCCACTGAGCTTCCTTACCTCCTCTTACCCTCTCTCGGTTCTGCTGCATTCCCCTTTGTTGAAAAAAACCTGGCCTATTCACCAATTCTAGGATTCTCAAACTTAGGTGTTCTCCCTTAGTTATTATAATAGGCACTGTATCAGTATTTAAATAATTTGCATTGTGAAAAAACCTAGCCTTTTTCTCACTTTCTAGGATTCTCAAACTTAGGTATTCTCCCTGAGTTGTTATAATAGGCACTGTATCAGTGTTTAAATAATTTGCATTGTGAAAAACCCTAGCCTTTTTCTCCCTTTCTAGGATTCTCAAACTTAGCTGTTCCCTTCTACCTGTTTCATTCCGGCGCACTTTAAAAAAATCTCCTATCCTGAATATTGTCGTCTGTCCTATTGCACAACCTACTTGCCCCCCGCTGTCTTATCTGCCTACTGCAGTGACCTTCGTTAATGTCTTCCCCTCTCCCACCTACTCTATGGTGCTCTATGTCTCTCCTATCTTGTCTAACTGCTTCGCTATTTACTATTTACTCACTAAATCTGGTAGGAAGAAGTTTAAAAAGGACATCCTGGTCTCCAACCCAGGCCTCCCTATTGCCAAAGACATCAAGGTCAAGTACTTCCAGAAGCCTGCAGATATCAGACACCTACACCAGTGCTTCCTCCAAGGAAACTCTCACCGACATCCTCATTGTCGTACCTTTGCCAGACCTATGGACCCTTCATATGGTCTCTGTGCTCTCCCCTTTCTCCTCTGCTCCCATTAATGGTGGCACCCACTGGGATACCCTCCTGGCATCCTTCCTTTCCTCTAAAGTCATCATTAATGTCTATTTCAATGGGACCATCCTGGTCCAAGGCCCTCAGGCCTACCTTCATCTCTTTGATAGACGTTTCCCGCGCCTCATCAACTTCCTTTCTTCTCCTGCTGTCCCCTCTGCCCTTTCCTTGACTACCTTGCCTCCCCCTTCTGCCTCCTCCCTGGCTACCTTGCTGTCCCCTCCCCTCTGAGCCCCTTCTCGGGCTCCCTCTACACTTCTGCAGGGCGTACCTCTGATCTTTACCCCTCCCCGGAAGTCCTTCAAGGATGGCAACCTTCTCCATATTGCCACTCTAAACTCTCGCTCTGCTGTCAAACACTCCTCGGATATCTGCCACCTTCTGGAAGAACTTGACCTTGATGTCCTTGGTCTCACCGAGACATGGTTCATGACCAGCTCTGTCACAAGCTTTGATTCGCTCCTACCTGACGGCTACAAAATCCTCTCTGTGCCAAGGGCCAACCGCTCTGGTGGAGGTATAGCCATGATCTTCCCCGAGTAGATTTGTGCCTCTGGCTCTCCTACGCAGGCCTACTCCTCTTTTGAATGCCTCGTCTGTAGGCTCTCTCTCTCCTAGCCATTCACTTACTGTGGCTACTATCTATCGGCCACCTGGTCAGATTTCATCCTTCCTCTCTGAGTGGGCCGACCTCTCCTCCTCACTTCTGGCCTCTACTACTCAACTCCTCCTGCTTGGAGACTTCAACATCCACCTGGATGCCTCCTGTCTTCCCTCTGGACTCTTTTGCGACCTCTGCGACTCTCTCTCACTCACTATTCTCCCCTATGGCCCAACTCACTCTGCAGGGCACACTCTTGATGTTCTGATCTCCTCAGACCTCCCACTCTGTCCCTGTCACCACTCCTCTCTCCTGGAGTGATCACTTTCTCCTCTCCTCCCACCTCACCCTCCCTACCCCTCAGGCCAAGCCACCTCCATCACTGCCATCCACCTTCTCGGTCATCCGACTCATGAAGCGCGTGTCAGCTGAGGCTTTTGCTGCCCTCTCCTCACGCCACTCTGCTATTTCTGAAACTCTTGATATCCTTGCCCCTGTCATGAGAATCCACCTGAAGCCCAAAGCCAAGTGCAACTCCTTGTACTACTCAGGCCTTGTCACCCTAAAACGCAAGTGTAGGGTAGCTGAGAGGAAATGGCGTGCTTCATGTACATCCTCTGACAAAATGGCCTGCCGCCTGCTGCAAAGACAATACCGGCTCTCCGTCCTAACCAAGAAGAGTGCGCATATCCAAGCCCGCCTCTCTGCAGCATCGAACAACTCAGCTGAACTCTTTAAAATCTGCAAGGAACTTGCCAATCCGTCTGCAGTCTCTACCTCTCCTGTCCCCTCCCAGGCCCTCTGTATGGCACTGGCATCTCACTTCATCTCTAAAACTCCAGACATCCTGTCCTCTCTCTCCTCTTATCCCCTCCCACCCCCACTCCCCGCTCTTCCTCTGGCTTCTCTGCAGCCGCCTCTCCTTATCTGCCTTTCCCCTGTTCTCCGCAGACGAGGTTTCTAGACAAGTCCGATCTATGAAAGTCTCGTTGAAACAGGTTCACCTCTGTTCCTCCAAAACCATCAAGGACCACATCGACTCCCTGGCTCCTGCCCTGGCCGATTTCTGCAATCAGTCCTTTGCCACTGGAGTCTTCCCATCCCCCCTGAAGCACTCCCTTGTGCACCCTCTTGTTAAGAAACCCATTGCCGTCCCCTCCAACTATTGCCCAATCTCCATCACTCCCTTCCTGGGCAAGCTCCTGGGGAAACTGGCTATCTCCCAGCTTAATCTCCACACTGAATCTGTTGGTTGTCTTCATGACCATCAGTCTGGCTTCAGAGCTGCCAGACGCACGGAAACTGCTCTCCTGAACATCCGTGAAGACCTGCTCTCCAACCTTGACTCTAATACCCCTTGTGTCCTCATCCTGCTTGATCTCTCCTCTGCCTTTGACACTGTCAACCATGCCATCTTGCTCAACCGTCTCCGTGATAACCTGGGTATCACTGGTCAGGTACTGGCGTGGCTGACTTTTTTCCTCTCTGGCTGTCCCTCCCAGGTCCAACTTGGGTCCTTCCTCTCCGCTATCGTTTTCTCTACCTGTGGTGTCCCCCAGGGATCTAACCTCTCTCCCTGGCTGTCCAACCAATACCTGGCACTCCTGGCCCACCGCATCGCCGCTCTCTGCCCCAACTTTCAGTGTTATGCGGATGACACCCAGCTCATCTTCAGGCTACCCTCGGCCTCCTCCTCTACTTCCCTCATCTCTGACTGTCTGTCTGCTATCCAGGAGTGGTGTGCTACCAATGCCCTCTGCCTTAATGCCAGTAAGACTGAGATTCTCCTCATCGGCACATCCGCTCCCTCCTTTTCTGCAGCTCTTTGGCTGGCCTCCCTTGGCCCTCTTCCTCTTCCCTCCTGCACAGCAAAAAACCTCGGGGTCATCTTCGACGCCACACTCTCCTTCTGTCCTCACATCTCTGACGTCTCTAAGAAGTCACACTACCAGCTGCACCTCCTCAGAGGTATTTTTCCTTTCCTCTCCTTCCCCCAGAGGCTCACTGTCTCCAGAGCTCTGCTTCTCTCTAGGCTCGACTACTGCAACAGCCTCTTTCTAAATCTGGCTGCTTCTGCTCTCCACGCTCTGCAACTCATCCAGAACAGGACTGCAAGACTTGTCCTTGGCCTCAAGCCCAGGGATTGTATCTCTCCGGGACTATAATCTCTGCACTGGCTCCCAGTGGCTGCGAGGATTGAGTTCAAAACCCTCTGTATCGTCCACAAGGCCTTCTGGGACCTGGGGTCTCAATACCTTTAATTCTCTCTTCCTAAATACCTTCCTTCTCGAGTTCTTCGCTCATCTGCCTCTAACTCCCTCAGGGTCAGTCGCTTCTCCAAGCAACGAGTTGGTGGTAGATCTCTTTCTTCGGCTGGGGCCTCTCTCTGGAACAGCCTCCCTTCCCCCCTGAAACTTGAGGAGAATCACCTTCAGTTCCGGAAGCTCCTCAAAACCTTTCCCTTTGCTTCTGCTTTTTCTCCTCCTCTTCCTTGCTGACTTCCTGGCTGACATTGAAATTGCACTGGTTACCTGGCCACCCTCTGATCTCGGGCCCAGCCCCCCGCCCTCCCTCCAGTCACACTCCTGCACTGCCTTCTTGGCAACCCCAGCACTTGGGCACTGTTTCTGTATCCCTACAGTCCTACTTCCAGCACTTGACACCTGATGGCGGCACTTACCCTGCACTTGCCATCAGCTGGCCGTACTTTTACTTATTGTTATTTATTCTTATCCCTTGTACTGCACTGTCCTCCCCCATGCACTTCTCCTCCCTCCCCTTCCCATGCACTTGCACGATCTGAATGACACCTGGCCTAGTAAAATTGTTGTTTGTCTTTCCTCTGTCCCCCTCCCTTGTCTAGTCGCGCCTTGAAACACTTGTGTGTAGGCACGTTATAAATGCCATATCATATCATATCATATCATATCGTATTTTAAAGTGAAATATACAATGTAGTTCAATTGACCTTCTCCATAGAAGAATGTGCGCAAGACAAAATAGCATTGGACTTTTTAAAAAAAGTAATGAACACCAGAAAATAACCTGAGAGAGGGAATCTTTCAATGAATATGCTCGCAACGTATAAAAGGTGATCACCTTTTAAATCCAGCATATCTGTAGTGAAATATTCTATGGAAAACAAAATCCCAATATGAAACAAGTACTTGTGGTCTTGTGGGTAATCGTCTGCACTGGGGACATTACAACCTGAGTAAAATCCTGGTATCCAAATACTTGAGCAACCTTACCAACCTTAAAAAACCCAAGGGGTTGCATCCGCCCTCTGAATAAAATTTACACGGTCAACCCACATGTGTCCTTTACTGGTGCCCTGGAAAGCAACCACAATCAGGAGAAAATAACTATACCAGTGTCCAGGATTGCAAACTATCTTGGCACATCGTGGGCAAATACTCATGACTTACTTTCCCTCTCATCATTTCCCATCCTCCCCCCCCAAGTCTATCTTTCAACAATACTCTGCTTTATAAAGCTAACTTCAAAAGTACACATACCATATTGTACAATTGTGGCATCATTCCCCCTATTTTCACTGTGAGACTACAAATACCAGAATTCAGCAAAAGGCAAAAAAATTGCCTCTGAGTGCAAAACTTTCAAGGACTGACAGTAGCACGGTTTAAAATAAAATAATGCGGATTTGTGTGTTATGAGATATTTAAAACTTTGAGAACTCACAATGTTTTTAGTCAGTGCGCAGTGAGATTATTATTTGCCATGGAGCACACACTTTGGTTTAGAACCGTTCTCCAAGCGGTACACCCCTTTTCGGTGCCACCATTTTGGCGCAGGCTGATTTGGCACAGGCAATCTGCTGCAGCACCCATTTCGGCCCGCCCTTTTTGGCGCAAAAGCCATTACGGTGGTGTTATTTTGGCATTATTTTGGCACAAGGGATGTTTGTACATGGCAGACTTTGCAGCCACATCTAAATGCCCTCATACTAAATAAGATCATTTTGGTATATTTTAACCATTCTTGTTTCGTGCACAGTTTTGTTAAATCCCTTTTAATGAAACACTTCTCAGAAGTGCCAGTATTATTCCTTTTAAATGAAAAAATAAGTACAACTGCCCTTTAAATAAGCATTGACCAAGCCAACAGCTTGGGCCTTTGTCTAGTTATGGGAGAAGAATTTGCTAGGCACTGATAATGGTACCACCGGGTCATAAAATAGCAAAACAGATGTAAAGGGGAGTGATTACCTGTACATATAATTTCAGTACCTGGCAAATGCCTATCTAATATCTAAAGCCATAACTGTTGGCTTTGGTACTGCTTGCTTTTAACAGGACATCAGTGCAAGGGAAAGATATAAACCAAGTAGCTGGAGGCACACTTTGTTAAAACATTTGTATTACACCAGTAGCCATTACCTTCTGCAATTAAACCATTAAGCCATTAACTCTCAGCAGACTGCTTAGAAAAACTCTGGCATTCTAAAGCTTGATTTTTTTGTTTGGGCTACACCTATAATCCTCAACTATTGTATTAGAGTACACAGGGAGGAATGGCATATGAGGAGGGACACACAGCTTGTAGGTGTTGTTTGGTTATTTGCCCACCCATTGACTGCTCACCGCCATGCTAATCTTGATGGTAATTCAGACCCAGTTCCTGCCCCTCCCTGCCCAAAACATCTCCTCATGGGAAGTCTTTGAGCTTGCTTTATTCAAGCCTTGCCATCAAACTTTGCACTCAAAGTGCCTGCCAGTGCTTATCAAAGCAGTCTTCTGAGAGTTAATGTCTTAATTGGGGCTTTAAACATGCTACTGGTGTAATAACAATTTCTTAACCAGATTGCCTTCAGCCACACCATTCATAAGCACTCTACATGTCCTTCAGGTCCTGTTAAAAACAAGCATTGTAAAAGCAAACAGTTTTGACGTGTGTAAAGTATTAGTTATTTGCCATGCACTACTATTAGATGCCCAGGTCCTCACACCATTTTGCACTCTCTACCATCAATGGCCAGTTAATACCACTGCAGCAGTGCCTGGCAAGTTTCCCCATGCCTACACAAAAGTCCAAACTGTTGGCAGGCTTGTTAATACTTGATAGAGCAAACCCAAAGCGATCCCAGTGTGATGTTTTTTGGGGTAGAGAGTCAATGAGTGGGTGGCAACGTCCATGGGGATAAGTATGGCCAGGGGCAATCAATGAGTGGATAAATAAACAAACAACACCCACACGCTGTGTGTCCCTCCTCACATGCCATATCCCCCCTTCTTGTAACCCAATACAATTGTTTCGGCTTTTAGGTGGCGCTTAAACCGCCTTACATCTCAAACTGAAAACATTGGGCTGCTTCCAACTGTTGCAGTGATATTCTCTAATCTTTCCAGCAGGTGTCGCTGTAGGAGAGTAAATCTCTCTTGTCCGAGCTTCGTGATGGAGGAGGACGTTTAGACGCGATCATTAGGGCGCTGGATGTTCTGGCGCGGCTGTTTTGCCGCAGGTCCCCTTTCAGCGCGCCCTATTGGCCGCAGCTAACACGGCGCAGGGCCCTCTAGGCGCGAGTATGTTTCGCCGAAACTGGTCCGTGTTTCGTTTCTTTTAAAGCATCTTAATGACAACACAGTGCACAGCATGTGAATAAATATTATTTCCACTTGGTAGATAGTGTTGTGATCAGAGGGGCCACTGTGGTGGAGTGCGGGCCCTCCCCAGATCTGAGCCACTGCGCGCAGATGGGTCGCGCAAGAACGAACACTGGAGACGTCCGCCTGTTCCGGCGCTCCGGCGCGAACTGCCCCGGGCGCCGCCTTTATTAACTGGCGCGCATGCGCCGGCTCGCGGGCTGCGCATGCGCGCTTCGTGTACCACGTACACAACAGATAGGAAATAGCCGAGTAGTTACTTAAGCAGAGCACCAAGGACAGAGTGGAACTGATTTCAATATCGGTTATTCAATTATTGTTGCAAACCCAAGCCAATACTTTGGCATGATTGCTTAATTATACATGCCACTTCACTTACCGAATTTAATTGTTGATAAACTTAGGCTGCTGCACTGACTGAGAACATGCGTGATATGTTGTTGAGTAGCAGTAATGCTCTCGGATATTGCAGTCGACAGTGCCAAGTATTGGAGTAGTTTCTTATCTGCCTTTCTGTGCGCGCTGTTTGACCAACATGTTTGGAAAATGGCGTGTTGAAACGCAGCATTTGGCCAATTTGTCTTCCAAACCAAAAATGATATTCCAATGATATATGCAAAAATGCGCCCACACCAAAGTAATTAAACGCATCATAGCACATCATCGCCACCACACATCCTTTGAAGTTAATACCATATTCCGCACACGCAAAAGATAATCGGCGTTACATCCAAACAGCAGACACTTAACTCGCTGAGCTATACAACTTTCTACAAAGTGTAAACTAGTGCCTCTGGGCTCATTGGAGGCTGCGAGTGAAGGTGGGGTTTCTGTTCCTTCTCATGCTTCAGATGGACGGGCGGAACTTGCCTGAGACATGTGGGGGCTTATTCCATAGGCAAGAGGCGTGGTGGGGGGGGGGGCAGGGGGCATCTCGAGATGTCCACGTTCAGGCCCTTTATGGTGTGGGTAGTGGAGTCTCTCCAAGATGTCAACCATGGGAGATAAAGCTTTGATTGGGTAAAAGAGGTGACATCATGTGGGCGCTCCCGGAACTCCATTGGCCACCAGTGACGAGCGGAATGATTTCTACGCTAGACTGAGTGCCTGGCCCATAGAGAGCTATCTCAGGTGTGCACCCTAACCTCATCATAGATACACATCGTTACCTTCCGACCAGGCAGCTGAACTCACCTGACTCACGCTTCCTTGCTGCTCAAGAGCAAGTGTGTGTGTGGGGGGGAGGGAGGGGGGTTAGGGGTTCAGCTTTCTCTGTCCTGGCCCCCGAGACTTGGACCTCCCTCCCTGAATCTATCTGGATAAAGAACTATTAAAGCCATGAAGAGTAGACGCGCTTATTCTGAGGAGCTTAGATGCTGCCCTGTGCTCCATCCGATGCACTCTGACGTTCCCCTCTTTTGCTAGAACGGTGCCAGGATGCCTTTCTAAGCAGTCTGCCTGATCGTCTTAAGTTTATGTTGCTCATTTGGCACAAAGGTCCGTTTACACATCGGCTGCAATGTCAGCAACGTCTAAACGACCCCCGCGTCAAATAGCCGGCGCCGAATTGGCTTTTGCACCACGTTGGCCGCGCCAAAAGGGACGCAGCGGCCAAAGAGGTGCGCCAAAACGGCCGGCGCCACATAACGTGGCGTACCTCTTTTTCACGTAATAATGAAGGTGAGTTTACATCTATGTCACAAATGACCTAACACTTTCTTTTTTTAAATTCCAAGGCATCGAAAGCCACGTCAAGCAAAGGCCCCGATGGAAAAGGAGGTGAGTCCACACAATCTTCATTACAACATAATTGCTGAATCTTTTACATCCTGTACACGTGAAGTTGTATACAGTAGTCTGATGAAAATATAACGAATGCCTCAAGCGGTATTTCTTGCACTTATATTTGTGTCCCGCCATTCTTGTGACAGAGCAGGAAACGCCTTCTTCAAAATGTCTCAAATCAAAAAAGCAATTCTTGAATTTGTTCCAAGTAGTAAGGAATCATTGGGCCTCATTAGGAGTTTGGAGGTAGCCATGCCGTTCTTACCGGCATGCCTACCCCCAAACTGGGTACCGGGCCTGGGTCCCAAAAATAGGGAATTACCAGGCCATGCTGACTTTAGCGGGCCCGGTAATTCCCATTCTCGGGACCCGGACCTGGTACATCCCCATTCAATGGGAATGGGGAGGATGCTAACAATGGAGCCATTAATGACGTGTCCGTTGTTAGCATCCTGGTTTGCTTGCGGGTGGTGGTATGCACGTCTGGTCTGGACCAGACGTGCATTCTGCCACCCGCGAGGAAACCCGTAATGTGGCGGCCTGGAATGAACGGTGGCGGTACCTTACCGGCACCGTTCATTCCGCGGCCGAAAGCCCCCTAATGAGGCCCATTGTGCACGCACAGCAATGCAGCATACGTTATCTAGAAAGACGTTGTATACAGATCTAGCCCTCACCCTAATTGTTTGAATTTCCTTTGTCAATCTACACATCAACAGAGCGTTTTCCTGCTGCCGGGGTTATATCGGTTTTCACGCCCCCTGGCGGCAATGGAAGCCACTGATGGGGATTCGAAGCTGAGCACTAGTGAGCTCAAGCCAGTGTAACATCTCACCACGCTGTCTCGCAGATGCTGTGGTGCTGGATTTCTGCTGTTTATCATTTGGGGGTCGCCAAGGGTCGCAACTGCGACCCCTGAGGTCTCCCTTGCTTCTGCTGTGGTCTCCCTTGCTACCCCTAAAAAAAAAGAAAAGATTTGTATTTTTCCTTTTTACTCTGAAGCTCCTGGGATGTGGCCAGTGCCATGTGGCTCTTTGTTTCTGAAGAAACGGCAATTTATGTTGAGGTCTCCACTTTGAGCAGTGACCCTAAATAAGAAAGAATAGGAATAACAAAGATGTTGTCTTTCTGGTATTCTATACAATAATTGTTAGACTCATTACATGGGTGAAAGGTCATGTTCTATCGCTTCCCATGATGTCACTTCAGGGTGGGTTAAATGCTATCACTTATTGTGATTTTGTCAGAGGTCAGGGGTCATGTGATGTCACTTCGGCTACCCCCAGCATTTTGGTGAAATGATGTTCCTAACAGCTTGGGACATAAAATCCATTCCCAAGCAGCCAAAAAGCCCAGCTCGGCAGCGATCTGCGTATGAATTGCTGTAGGTGCAGGTTGGTGGCAGACAATCGTAGGGCTGTGTGTGTGTGTGTGACGATAGTCATGGGCACGTCCGTTAAGAAGTGTAAATGGTGTGTGATAGGAAGGGGAGAATGTATAAAGCTGCATTCTGTGGGGGACAATGACACACAAAAGCAACACAAAAGAGAAAAACATGTGAGTTAGTGCCCACATCTTGCTTCATACGCCCTAAGTAGATAGCTTTGGGGATTAACTTTATCTGTTTTCGGTGTTTCAAAATAGCATGAGACTTTGTCAGTGCATTGTTAATGTGTGTTAACGTATGCAGACTGGTGATGGTATTACATTTTTTTTTAAATGTTTGTATTCCATACCTTGCACCGATATGCAGAGTACACATCACGCCACGCCCATCATTTAGGCCACACACCCTCATTACAGCCCCCCTCGATTTCCCACCCCACTTAAGTAGAAAGTTGAGCAACACAGTGACTTTAGGAGAGAAGAAGATAGACTGGGCAAGGCAAAGCAAGCAGGGGAGGCAAGCAAAGAATAAGGACTGAGAGCAAGAAAAGCGGAACTTCTTCATTGCGGAGATCTCCGACTTCCAAGTCCGGTTATATATAGATTTATGACAGAGACCGCAGGTTTCGTACGATCGGACCGAAAAAAAAGTCCGACCGTACAAAACGACCAAAAAATGCTACCACCATAAGTTCGAACCTTTGGTGGTAGCCTTGCAGGTAAGTAAAAGTGGCATAGTGAGCTGGGTGTTGCGAGGGACACCCCTGCATCCCACCCGCAAAAAAAAAAAAAATGGGGGCTGCAGGGGTGTCCCCCGCAACACCCCGCTCACTATGCCACACAGTATAGTGGGCGGGGTGTTGCGGGGGACACCCCTGGAACCCCCCTAGTATGTAAGTGTGTTCGTATGAGAAAGGTGCAAACTTTTGGTAGTTTGCACCTTTCTCATGTGAACATTCCGGCCGTGGCAAAATCAGCCACGGCCGGATCACTTAGAATCAGAGCGCAGACATCCGCACGACTTCTGCTGAATCAGCTTGGGTACGTAGCACGGCAGGAATGCCATGCCACAATAAAGTCGTTAAAAAAGTAGGGTTGCCAGCCGCCCAGATTTCGACGACCGGGCTGACCATATTTTTCGAGGTCTGACCAGTTGTCCACTTCAGATGCAATAAATCCAGATTTGATGTGTCTCCTGAGACAGCAGCAGTCTGAGTTTCAAGACTGAGAAACCAGGAAAGTTGCAGCAGGAGCGGCCTGTGGCCTTTGAAGGTGTCTGTCAACCAGGGTTGAATGGGTTTCCTCGGAGCTGTGATGCAAGTATTTATCAACTAACAGGAGGCTGCAGGGCTTTATGTGGGCCAGTGCTAGCTGGGGTCGAGCTCAGCAGTCTCCAGAAAGAGATCCTAAGCAGGGGCCCTGCTGGGGCTCAACCTAGACCAGCCCTAGCCATGCCGACACCTCAGGCAGCCTGTGTAGCTGAAACAATGCACGGTTACATGGGCAGCCTTATGGTTTAAGCCTTCTTTTTTCTAAACTGAAGTACTGGCACCTGCAGACAGCCAGTGTAACCGTGGCCTCGGCTCCACGGGCTGCCTGATGACTGTACTCATAAACAGGAGGAGGGCCCGGCTCTCTCTTCTATTGCTGGTTAAAGAGCTTTCATGCTGCCTGTTGGCTCTTTACTCAGAAACAATAGGAGAGCTGGTCCCTCCTCATCACGCAGCAGACAGACTGTGCACTCAAGGAGCATGTTGTTTTTAACCACGTGGCTTCTTGAATGAAAGGGCTGCCTGCTGCGTCTGAGAGCTGGGGCGCACTTTTGTTTTAAAAAAGTGGCTGCGAGCACCAAAGGGAATAACGCCAGTGTGTCCCAGCTTCCCCGCTTTCACCAGCTCCCCCCTTAGGTGAGTGGGGGCTCTCATTAGTGGCATGGCCTAAGTAGCTGGGCATCACTATGAATTTTGTATTGAATACACAGTATGTCGAATAACAAGTACTCAAACACTATGCATTGTTACTATATACGTTTTATAATGTTTGCCATACCTGACTATGCATAATGTAAATTTCATCAGTTATTCCCCCCCACCCCCTATTTTTTCTTTTCTCCCTTGTCTCTTACTCTTTCTCAACTATTTTGTGTCCTAGTGCTATTAGGCTTTAGAAGAAGAGGAAAGTACCTCCAAACGCGTCAGCCAAGCATATGTTAACCTATGAATATTATTCTTTTGTTGTAGCTTTCTTTTGTATATGTTCATTAATAACTGTCCTATAATTTAGTGCAACTATGGTAATAGTTGCCCTGCCTCTTTGAATTAAATAAATTCTACTTTTTCTTAATCAAAACTATTATGAACTTCAATTGAATGTGCTCGACATGTGATATCACATGCAAATCTATTGAATGTCTTTATTGACAACATTATATAGTGTGCAGGGGACGAGAGGGCTCCTAACTTTGGATCCTCTGACTTCTTCTACTAAGTGGGCCACACACCCTAACGAGAGCCCGCCCCACGATTTAGCAACGTACTTGAAGCATCAATAGACTGGTATTACAGAAACTATACGGGGAAGTGCAAAGTTTGCCCAGGTCTGACTTGCGACCATAGCGCGCCCTTTTTGTAAGCCTGCTCTCCTCCTTATTTCATCAACTGCCCATTCATGTTTTCTGTTTTTGTCGTGGGTCTCTTTCGCGTGTTCTTTTTCCAGGAATCACCTGTATTCGCTCTGTCAATGCCATTTTCTTCTCTCTGAGTTTCTCCATCACTTGCGGTCCAATAACCAGTGGTTATTTTGTGCACTGTTTCTCACTGACGCTCGCTTTTCATCATTGTTTCATGCTCTTTACCGTTTGGGCGCTTGCATCCTTTTTATATAATAAGTTTCCTGCACACACTCATCTTCACACCCTTTTCTCTGCCTTTCCTTTTTATTTAAATGTATTTTCGCTCTCCCTCTCTGTGAATCCCTTTTTTAATCTATGACTTTCTTGGGGCCCCACTTGCGCTCACTCTGTTTTTGCCTCATTCCTCCCTTCTCCACGCTTTAATTTTCTGTTTATCTTATTCACTCGTCTCTCTCTTCCCCATGCGCCGTCGCACTCTCTCCCTCTGCTCTCTTTCACTATCTCTCATGCACACAAACACAGGTGCAATAATTGACTCCCTCTCTACCTCCCTGCCTCTCCCCGTTGGAGACACCCCTTCATGTTCTCTCTCTCTCTCCCTGTCTCTCTCTCTCTCCGTGGGAGACACTCTCTCGTGTTCTCCTCTCTCTCTCTATCTCTCTCTCTCCCTGTCTCTCTCTCTCTCCGTGTTCTCCTCTCTCTCTCTCTCTCTGTCTCAACATACACAGATGTACTATTTGGTGGCTTCTGGCGCCCTCTCTCTTTCTCTCTCCACCTCAACCTTGTTATCTGCGCTTCAAGTGGAATGGCACTTCGAGGGGGTACTTACCAGGGTGTGTGGCCTAATTGTTTGGCATAGCCTAATTGGGTGGGGGCGGAGTGACAGGCTGCTTTGGCATGGGCTACATGCCTCAAACAATACATAACCGTTCTGCGGGTGAGGGGCAGTTGCCTTATTTTGTGTCACTCTGCATGGTCTCAAGCATTCTTGTTTGCACCCAGTCTGGATGGGAGCCCAGAAGCCAGGCCTCGCCGTGCATCTCACATCAGACCAACTGGAGATGTTTGAAAATACCAGACATTTCTTGTAATACATGATTTGGCTACAAGTTGCCTTCTCACCAAAAAAACTGAAAAGACTCCATAAAAGTCTTTTGAAAAGGATGAATGTATTTCTAGATAAGCTGAAATACCATGGCATCGCGATGAACAGTACAGATTGCTATTGTTTTTTAAAATAGCGCAGGATCTTCAGAGGTAATGCTAACTGATAATGCTGCCTTGTTTTTTTGCTTTTAAGATAAAATCTGTACGGTTTGTCTTTCAATTTATCGAATAAAAAACACTAAGTTGCAGTAGACTACAGTGCAAAGTAAAAGAAATGTAAACTTAAAAGCAAATTGACTGCAGCTTGTAGGAGACACAGCAGGGTTCTCAGCCTGTAATGGGTGAACCATTAACACATTGGAGTGAAATTCCTATCTGCTGTCATAACCGGTCAGCTGAAGTGAACCTCATTCAAGTGGATATGAGTCCACTTCAGCCAGCAAAGTGTGACAGGGGGTGGGGATTTCAGAATAGTCCCCCATTAGACCTCTGAAGGACCTGCTTTTTGGTTTTGACGATTTTTTGTGGTCAAGCCACAAATTTCCCAAAACCATTGTTACAAAAGAGAGAGGGAAATGGGGTTCTGAACACAGAATATCAGGTTGGCATAGCAACCGGCAATGACATTTACAACTCACTAAAATCTCTTTTCTGAACTCCTCCGCTGTATTACCCAATGAGGAGCTCCCTAACAAGATTTACTGCAATCAGCAGCTTTGTAAGGAGCAAGTTGGTCGGTCTGGCCATTTCCCAGCTGCTTAGTGATTTGCTTTTTTGGGGCTATTTTGGCTATTTCACGTATAATTGGGCTGATTTTGGGCTACATCTGGCAGCGGCACTCTGACCGCCCCTTCGGCAACACGGTACAAGAAAAATGATTTATTTTCACACAGAACCTTTTCCTGGGGCGGGTGAATGGGGCAGCCACCGCATTTGCAACAAGTGCTGCCTTTTCCTCTTTTGTCCGACGTTGCATGCCACTCGTGACGTGAGTCTGCACTCTGCCCCCACGTCTCGCAGGACCATTTTCTCAGGCTTGGCCCTTGGGTACATGAAAGAGGCAAAGATGGCAAGCTGCCCTTACAGGCTACCTTTGAGGATCGCGCTGCAGCGGTATGAACAAAGCGATGCACGGGGGAAACCTGCTTCATTGCAGACCGCGAACAGATCGTCTCCCGGGTCACTGCCACTCAATCCTCCAGTCCTCTAGCTCCTGTTTGGATCAGCGTGGGGTACCCACTCAGCAGCGCCTCCACAACAGCCAGTAACACCGTCCCAGTCCCTCGCTGCAACAACCCTCCATGGCCGCCTTCTACCTGTCTTGCTACATGGATCAAAGCAGCGCTTGGTGAACAGCAGCCATCTTGCCCTGCATTAGGCTAGCCCTGTCTCTTAATGTAAATACCCATGGGCTCGAGGGCAGGGGTGCAACTAGGCTAACATTTCAAAGGGCGGGCTAACCCTTCAAATGTTGGGAGAGGGGCTATCTTCAGAGGCTGTGGTGTGAGGGGCAAACATACCTGTGTGTGACTGTGGGCATGATTCTAACCAGACCATTCCGGTGAAGCTTCAGTGTTAAAAGCAGGTAACGCTCCCCTTCACGTCTGAACTCCGAGATTTAAGGACTGCTCCTCCCCTTTCAAGCCCTCCCCTGTCATGCAAGTGCTAGCACCCCATCGCGAGTTATTTCAATTGCCTAAAAAGATATGCACACGAAAGGCGTTGCTAGCAATGACATGCTGTACATTTCTACGCGCAGAGCCGTTGTTATCAGTGCATCGTTTATCGGCTGTGTCCTGCCCTTCCCACTGATGGCCTGTAGGTTCGCCAGGTCAAGTCAACATAACCGAACTTTTCAGGAGGGGGCAGAAGCCCCATTTTCTCAATGGTGGTTGCTCCACTGCTCGAGGGACATCTGCACAGCGACTGCATCCTCGGCTCCGTTAAAGGTTGACAGTGTTTTTTTAAATGAATAGCACACATTCACAAAGAGAACTGTGTGTGTGGTTTTCTTGTTAAAAATGGGATTAAAACATGTCTTCCCTTGCCGGAACCTTAGCGTGTAGCTCGTGGTAATGAGCGCAGGTTCCAGACCGCCCCTTTCCTCTATCTGCCAATTCAGAGAAGCCTTTTTTGTACTTGGGGGGGGGGGGAGTACAGTGTATTTAGTGGACAGGGCGATTGACAGTGGCAATGTCAGATGGTGAAAATTGACCTGTCGGACTGTGTGAGGAGTGCAGGGTTGCAGGTTGTCTCCCTGGACATGGTTCTCTTCCCAATGTATAATATAATACTAAAGGCCCAATTCATCGAAAATTTCTCCGGCAATTGCTGCACGCCCAGAACGGCAGCGCGTGAGCCTGTGCTCAGAATTTAAAAAGTGCGGCTGTGTATTAATGGAATTTACTGCGTAAAGTAACTGTAATTCGCGAGTCATGCCAGGAACGCCCCGACACGCCCCCATGCAAAGCATAAACAGCCGAAACAGCTATCTTGGCATATTCCCCCGGGCGTGAATACACGCACCCTTCAAACAGTGCGTGAGGTCCCCCGTAGGCAGGCTTGCATCTCAGGGACCACGTGCAGTGTACCCCGTAACATTCCGGCACTACATGCGTATGATACTTCTTATCTCGAAAAATCTGCATGGTAACCCCTGTAAACCATTCCTGCACCCCTCTACACTGCATACATGCATCTCTAAGTTAGATCGGAATCTCGGTTGCATAAACACCCGCCTAAATCCGACATGTAAACCCACCTCTGCCCTGCGATTCCTCTGAGCAGGTGTCTTTATGCCTGCTTTTGGGTGGCGTAGAGATCAAGGGAATTGCGTTGCCATTTCTATGCCGAGAGGCTGCACAGGTGGTTCCAGGAATACATGTCATTTGGCGCATTTGTTGGCATGCAGGGATTGCCCGTGGGGCGTCCCTCGTAATACCCACTTTTTTGCATGTTCTTCCCCATTTTTGGAGTTCCGCCCCCTTCCCAGCCATCTGTGCAAGCCACGGCCACACTCTACGCGGTGTCTCACACAAAACGCTTGACAGCTCGCAGAGATGTGCCGAACCTGCCCAAACTCCACCAAAGTCCTGGAAAAGTCCAGCGCATTTGATTCCATGAATCGGGGAACAGGATTTTGCACGCAGTTTGGCACGTAAGTTCCCTATTTCCTGCGCAAATAATTCCATGAATCGGGCCCTAAGTGCCCTTCCCATTAGACGGCAGATCAGCAAATAGAAACCTCCTACCTGCAGCCATCAACACCAGAGGTTTTGCATATGCCTCTCCCACTGCCCCATTTATGACACCAGCAGCGATTCAGTACAAAACCACTTACTATGGCCAAAGAAATGGCGCCAAACATGGGGCATATTTCTGTGCCTGCCTCCAATATTAAACCCACAAATAGACAAGAAACATAACAAACTAAGTCTAGCATGTAATGTTTGTGTAGTATGTTTTGTACCTGCTTTGGGGGTGTAGTTTGGGAGTGGTGGGCATACAGGAGCGGAGTCTAATGTTTCACCCTGGGCACCAAAGGGTCTAGAAACTGCTCTGTATTCACATATCTGCATATTTTAAAGCACTGGAAACTCAGTCGTAGGGGCGGTGCTGTGCCACGACTTAGGCAGTCACCGGACGGTTATAATTACGTGGCTGAAGTGTTAGCATGCAGCCACATTTTTCACAGGCTGGAGAAAGTTAGGCGTGGCTTTGCATTCCCGGAGGCACAACGAAAGTCTAGGATGCTTCCAAGGGTTTTGCGTGCCATGCCTGTCTTCTGTTTCTGCCCACTTCTGGCAGCAGCCAGGAAGCATTCGCTGCTAGGCTCTAAGGGGTCATAATAGTGGTTGGGCATCTCCCCAATTCCTCTGGGAGTTTGAACAAATGCTAGTAATGTTCCCCTGGAAGAATCAATGGCAGTGGGTAGTACGTAGGCCTCATTTCCCATTGCCGCCGCTCTCTACTACACACAAACAAGTGCATTCTGGGGAGTTGCAAATGACAACATTCCTTGAAGCCTTTTGCAAGAGTACAACAATAAATGATCCCACAAAGTGCTACAACTACTTACAATGGAGCGCAGCATCTTTATCAAAAAGGCTCTGCCAAATGTCTGCTTCTCTTAAAATGGTTTTGGCGTTACACGGTCGCTGGCGTTGCATCTACGTATACATTTGTATCTTTGATGTTGACTTTGCTTTTTTATTTATTTAACACTTTCCAGTCTGGAAATTCGATCCCTCATTGAAGCCCTGTCAATGATATACACAATTGAAAAAAAAAATCACCACTTCCACCCTCCTTCCAGGGGTCAGTTTGGGGTAAGAAATCTCTGATTCGTGCTCCGACATCTCCACAGCCATCGTTGGATCAGTGCAATACGTGGCTGGAAGCAATTCCTCTCCCTCGGCATCTGCTGCGTGCACACATTCTACTTAATTCTACAGGTCGGTGTTGGTGATGCTTATTCCGACATTTTAATTGCTATCTCTCAATTCTTCAGCGTTTCCTTAACACCACATGTTAGTATCTACACCATAACCCACACAGAATTTCACAACAGCGTGACTTCAAGTGGCTAGCAGAAATTCAAACATGAATACAATCCACAAAGCACATTGAGGCCATGCAAAGGGGAAAAGGCGCTATATAAATGACTACAAAACAATACAATACACTACTCATCCCTACTCCACCACCCACACCACCCCCTTTGTTCCGTCACCCACCATACCCCTTCTCACCTCTCATCCTTCCTCTCACACTCTCGCTTTATTTCTTACCCATCTCACCCTCTCGCTCATATTTCCGGTTACTCATCATCGAAGCCAACCTCTTGCAATGGCGTCCTGCCCTGCTCTATCTCTATTCCCCTTCTCATTCTCTAACTCTATTCCCCTTCTCATTCTATTCCACACCGTGCACCCCTTATCGCATCCTGCTTCACAACGTTGCACTCGCCTCCTTACACCCTGGTGCCCATAAATGCAACATGCAAACAACAGCGGTAAACGCCAAAACTATTGGCATTCCCAATGCTTGTTTTCCTAGAGCCTGCAGTTAACCACTGGTATGTCCAAAGAAAGATACTCATGACTACGACCTCTGTTGTTGGGCGCGGTCTTCTCTTGCCATCATGTGGTAGAAACGTGAACTGCGCCTTGGCTTCGTTTTCCATGGTTAACAAAGGTGAACTCAACAGTACAACGGTGCTAGTGGCCCTGACAAAGAGTGACGGTGCAGCACGATCAAGAAGGGAGGTGTTAGCTCCTTTGAACAGATACACACTACAGTTCCAGTCCCTACAGGTATGGTGGCCCTTGTTCCCTCCCCATCGGCCCTGTGGGCGCTTTGAAACACAATTTCTTGAGCTATAAGTGGCTTACAAATGCACAATAAATAAATAAATAAAAACCAAATATATCACCCTATTTTTAACGTCTTCATCCACAATGTGAATACATTGTTGCTCTTTCTGTATGGCTATATGGTGTTTATAATATGTGTCAAAACTAAACACAGATGGCCACATGCGCATTCTGCCACGCCCAGCAAGAACTGCTAGAACTTGGCCATATGCTAATAGATTTTGCGCAGTTTAAATCTTTTCGCCTGCCTGGGACGTTGCGAAAACTGGTCTTGGGCAGTACCTGGCGTGGTAATGCCCCTGCCCCCTGCTTGGGTAATATTGCTAAATTACCAGAGGCTCCAATTGCATCAAGCAAGTCAACGGCCACAGGAATCACTGGACACATTCCACGTGCCGCTCAGGCATCTGGCCATGTCCTGCACGAAGAGGAAGACAAAATAAGGGTACACCTTATTCAGCATTGTTCCTTTACACAGCTACACCGGTAAAATACTGCATGAACCAGGCATAGCTATGTAACTCATCCTTCAACTAGGCTGGTCTCATGAATTGGCCATCGCCTGGGCCACCGAGATGGAAGAAGACACTCTGTTCGGACGCGTGGAGGGCGCAAACGCTGTGAACACAGAACCAGCATAGAGAAATCACTGAAGAGGTTCTAGCTGGTCTTGTAAATACGCCACCAAGAGCGATTGAATCACCCAGAAAACAGCGCGACAGCGACTCCCCTTCAATCCGTTTTTTTTAAATGACAATTGTATTGGTATAGCGGGCAGTATACGCCTAAAAACGACATTTTGGCTCTTGGAAAAATGGACACATACAATGTAATCATTTATAGACATCATAAAACAGGACAGAAAACCAGAACTCATGAAGACATCAGAGCGACTTGCTGTACCAGTGAGGCCCAGTAACCAGTCAGAATAATGTAGACCCAGCACTTCAGGAAGCCCAGCGAGATTCAGAACAAGGGCTGGTGTCAGGAATCCAAGGTTGATATCCCAATAACAACAGCACGTCCCGTTGGCCCTTCCTCTGCCATTCACAGTTGGAAGGAGTGGAGGTGATCTTGTTGGCCACCAGACTGGGCTCTTGATGAGGCAGCCCAGCGGGGAATCACAGTCTATTTGACCATAATCGAAGCGTCATTTGAGTGTCAGGCAAATCTCTGGTTATTGCTCAAGGTTACCCCAATGGATAAATGTACGGCGATGGCATATGGCAATGCTAAGCTGCCAGTGAGCAAGTTGTCAACATTAAAAAGTCAAAAGGGGCGAAGGACGAACAAATAGTACGAGTACACAAGCTGTAAATAATCCCTTCTAACTCTGGACACAAGCTCTATATGACATGTGTTTACCTCGAAGCCTTGCATTATAGAAAGGTTATAAAAGGGTAAGTCCCCCTGTGTCAATGAGATACATTTTGCATTATATATTAAATACATGCACCTGCTTTCTCTCAAGCTGTTTGCGACCAAACAGTATATCTCTCGACTGAGGCACTGGACAAATATGCAGTTCAGAAGTTTCAGAGAAGCGACAATAATTGTATTGCATGACATGCAGAAACATGTATTGGACTGCTGGACATATCAACGGTGCTACATGAGGAAAAATCAGGTGTACTTCTTCAGAGAGGGTCAATGCTGATTATGTAAAGGCTTTCCCTAAAACTGTACACAGGGTGGAATCGGGGACATCATTTCACCAAAATGCCAGGGGGAGCAGAAGTGACATCACACGACCCTTGACCTCAGATGACATCACAGCAAGTGATGTCATTTGACCCCTCCCAGAAGTGATATCACGGAAGTGATGGAACACGACCTTTCACTGCTTGACAAAACAGGAAGTGGCATCACATAGCATTGTTTCCAAGTACACTATGAAAAATTTGGTCAAGATATGACTATAATGTGATATACTTTTCATAAATGAATGGATCGCCATATGTATCGTTAATATCAGTGTGTATAGGCCCATATTACCAAATTACTGTGAATGCAAACAGATGTCCATGGCCAAATGATAATGATGTGTTATTATACAGCACTTACGCTTAAGCGCTTTATCTAGAACAAAGATACATACAATATCACCCAACCTGTTTTGGTACTCATTTATTGACCTCTGATGGATGAAAGACTGAGTTGAGGTGTTTAAGAAGAGACTAACAGGGTAATTCATAGAATTTCGCACAAAAATGGCGCACGCGGCTGCCGCACAGTGTCCCCATGCGATACACTGCGCCAGCCGCGTGTGATAAAATCCATTTAATCGCACAGCGTATTCATGGATTTTAGCCTCCAAAACCAGCCGTGGCACAGAGTGGCGCAGCGACCCTGCAGCAGCGCCAGTTAGACCCCCAAGAACGCCCTCGCGCAAGGAAAAGCCATCAAAATCTCCAATTCATCGCAAATGTCTGCGCTAACCCTGGACCAGTTCACAGGGCTGCCAAACAGCAAACGCCAAGCGGGGAACGTGTATTTCAGGGGTGCACGGGAAGTTTCACATGCAAATTCAGCAGGGTACATGTATTTCAGGGGTGCGCGGGAAGTTTCACCTGCGATTCCATCAGGGTACGTGTATTTCAGGGGTGCGCGGGAAGTTCCACATGCGATTGTCCTGGGTACGTGTATTCCTGGGGTGCGCGGGAAGTCTCACACGCAAATTCAGCAGGGTACGTGTGTTTCGGGGGTGCGCGGGAAGTTTCACACGCGATTCCATCAGGGTACGTGTATTTCAGGAGTGCGCGGGAAGTTCCACACGCGAATGTCCTGTGTACGTGTATTTCGGGGTGCGCAGGAAGTTTCACATGCAAATTCAGCAGGGTACGTGTATTTCAGGGGTGCGCGGGAAGTTTCACAAGCGATTCCATCAGGGTACGTGTATTTCAGGGGTGCGCGGGAAGTTCCACACGCGATTGTCCTGGGTATGTGTATTCCTGGGGTGCGCGGGAAGTTTCACATGCGAAATCAGCAGGGTACGTGTATTTCAGGGGTGCGCAGGAAGTTTCACACGTGATTCCATCAGGGTACGTGTATTTCAGGGGTGTGCAGGAAGTTCCACATGCGAATGTCCTGTGTACGTGTATTTCGGGGTGCGCGGTAAGTTTCACATGCAAATTCAGCATGGTACGTGTATTTCAGGGGTGCGCGGGAAGTTTCACACGCAATTCCATCAGGGCACGTGTATTTCAGGGGTGTGCGGGAAGTTCCACACGCAAATGTCCTGTGTACGTGTATTTCAGGGTGCGCGGGAAGTTTCACACACAAATTCAGCAGGGTACGTGTATTTCAGGGGTGCGCGGGAAGTTTCACATGTGATTCCATCAGGGTACGTGTATTTCAGGGGTGCGCAGGAAGTTCCACACGTGATTGTCCTGGGTACGTGTATTCCTGGGGTGTGCGGGAAGTTTCTCATGCAAATTCAGCAGGGTACGTGTATTTCAGGGGTGCGCGGGAAATTCCACTCGGGAATGTCCTGGTTACGTGTATTTCGGTGTGCGCGGGAAGTCTCACACGCGATTTCAGGGGTTCCGGGGAGTACTACACGTGAATTGGCCTTGTGGGTCCTCCCAGGTGTTCGCTCTACAACCTCCACGGCCCCTGCAGGCAGCCCACACCACAGGGGACTACCCTGCACCCCTGCTCATGTCCCGCTGGCAGCCCATCAACCATGGGCATGCCCGCCAGCCAAGCCACATGTCACCTTGCACTACTGATCAACAATGCATGTCTCCCAGCACCCCCACCCCCCAGCACTGTGGGGCACCTGCCAGCAGGCCCCCACTCATGTCCAACTCATGTCCCCATGCACCCCCACACCCCAGCAGTCATGGGCACCCTCCACCAGGCCCCCACTCATGTCCAACTCATGTCCCCCTGCACCCCCAGCCCCCAGCACTGTGGGGCACCTGCCAGCAGGCCCCCACTCATGTCCCCCTGCACCCCCACCCCCCAGCAGTCAGGGGCACCTGCCAGCAGGCCCCCACTCATGTCTCCCAGCACCCCCACCCCCCAGCAGTCAGGGGCACCCTCCACCAGGCCCCCACACATGTCTCCCAGCACCCCACCCCCCAGCAGTGCAGTGCATCCTCCACCAGGTCCCCCCACACATGTCCCCCAGCACCTCCACCCCCCAGCAGTGCAGGGCACCCTCCACCATGCCCCCACACATGTCTCCCAGCACCCCCACCCCCCAGCATCCAGGGGCACCCTCCACCAGGCCCCCACACATGTCTCCCAGCACCCCCACCCCCCAGCAGTCATGGGCACCCTCCACCAGGCCCCACTCATGTTCAACTCATGTCCCCCTGCACCCACACCCCCCAGCAGTGCAGGGCACCCTCCACCATGCCCCCACACATGTCTCCCAGCACCCCCAGCATCCAGGGGCACCCTCCACCAGGCCCACACTCATGTCTCCCAGCACCCCCACCCCCCAGCAGTCATGGGCACCCTCCACCATGCCCCCACACATGTTTCCCAGCACCCCCACCCCCCACCATCCAGGGGCACCCTCCACCAGGCCCCCACACATGTCTCCCAGCACTCCACCCCCAGCAGTCATGGACACCCTCCACCAGGCCCCCACACATGTCTCCCAGCACCCCCACCCCCCAGCAGTGCAGGGCACCCTCCACCATGCCCCCACACATGTCTCCCAGCACCCCCACCCCCAGCATCCAGGGGCACCCTCCACCAGGCCCACACTCATGTATCCCAGCACCCCTACCCCCCAGCAGTCATGGGCACCCTCTACCATGCCCCCACACATGTCTCCCAGCACCTCCACCCCCCAGCATCCAGGGGCACCCTCCACCAGGCCCCCACACATGTCTCCCAGCACCCCACCCCCAGCAGTGCAGTGCATCCTCCACCAGGCCCCCACACATGTCCCCCAGCACCTCCACCCCCCAGCAGTGCAGGGCACCCTCCACCATGCCCCCACACATGTCTCCCAGCACCCCCAGCATCCAGGGGCACCCTCCACCAGGCCCCCACACATGTCTCCCAGCACCCCTACCCCCCAGCAGTCATGGGCACCCTCCACCAGGCCCCCACTCATGTTCAACTCATGTCCCCCTGCACCCCCACCCCCCAGCAGTGCAGGGCACCCTCCACCATGCCCCCACACATGTCTCCCAGCACCCCCACCCCCAGCATCCAGGGGCACCCTCCACCAGGCCCACACTCATGTCTCCCAGCACCCCCACCCACCCCAGCAGTCATGGGCACCCTCCACCATGCCCCCACACATGTTTCCCAGCACCCCCACCCCCCACCATCCAGGGGCACCCTCCACCAGGCCCCCACACATGTCTCCCAGCACTCCACCCCCAGCAGTCATGGACACCCTCCACCAGGCCCCCACACATGTCTCCCAGCACCCCCACCCCCCAGCAGTGCAGGGCACCCTCCACCATGCCCCCACACATGTCTCCCAGCACCCCCACCCACAGCATCCAGGGGCACCCTCCACCAGGCCCACATTCATGTCTCCCAGCACCCCTACCCCCCAGCAGTCATGGGCACCCTCTACCATGCCCCCACACATGTCTCCCAGCACCTCCACCCTCCAGCATCCAGGGGCACCCTCCACCAGGCCCCCACACATGTCTCCCAGCACCCCCACCCCCCAGCAGTCATGGGCACCCTCCACCAGGCCCCCACACATGTCTCCCAGCACCCCCACCCCCCAGCATCCAGGGGCACCCTCCACCAGGCCCCCACACATGTCTCCCAGCACCCCCACCCCCCAGCAGTGCAGGGCACCCTCCACCAGGCCCCCACTCATGTCCAACTCATGTCCCCCTGCACCCCCACCCCCCAGCACTGTGGGGCACCCTCCACCAGGCCCACACACATGTCTCCCAGCACCCCCACCCCCCAGCAGTGCAGGGCACCCTCCACCATGCCCCCACACATGTCTCCCAGCACCCCCACCCCCCAGCATCCAGGGGCACCCTCCACCAGGCCCACACTCTTGTCTCCCAGCACCCCCACCCCCCCAGCAGTGCAGGGCACCCTCCACCAGGCCCCCACTCATGTCTCCCAGCACCCCCACCACCCAGCAGTTCAGGGCACCCTCCACCATGCCCCCACACATGTCTCCCAGCACCCCCACCCCCCAGCATCCAGGGGCACCCTCCACCAGGCCCCCACACATGTCCCTCAGCACCCCAACCCCCCAGCATCCAGGGGCACCCTCCACCAGGCCCCCACTCCTGTCTCCCTGCACCCCCACCCCTCATCAGTGCAGTGCACCCTCCACCAGGCCCCCACACATGTCTCCCAGCACCCCCACCTCCAGCATCCAGGGGCACCCTCCACCAGGCCCCCACACTTGTCTCCTTGCACCCCCACCCCCCAGCAGTGCAGTGCACCCTCCACCAGGCCCCCACACATGTCTCCCAGCACCCCCACCCCCTGCATCCAGGGGCACCCTCCACCAGGCCCCCACACATGTCTCCCAGCACCCCCACCCCCCAACATCCAGGGGCACCCTCCACCAGGCCCCCACACATGTCTCCCAGCACCCCCACCCCCCAGCAGTGCAGGGCACCCTCCACCATGCCCCCACACATGTCTCCCAGCACCCCCACCCCCCAGCATCCAGGGGCACCCTCCACCAGGCCCCCACGCATGTCTCCCAGCACCCCATCCCCCAGCAGTGCAGGGCACCCTCCACCAGGCCCCCACTCATGTCCAACTCATGTCCCCCTGCACCCCCACCCCCCAGCACTGTGGGGCACCTGCCAGCAGGCCCCCACTCATGTCCCCCTGCACCCCCACCCCGCAACATTGCGGGGCACCTGCCAGCAGGCCCGACTCATGTCCCCCAGCCAACACGTCATCACAATCTAGATCCCTGGCCCTTATGGGCTGCGTCCACATGCCAAACACCCACCCAAGTATTGCATCCACCCACTTAGAAATGCCAATTACATGATGCAACCCCAATGGCAAGTATGTAGATGAACACATGTCCCTCACATACACACAATGGGTGTCAGTGAATGTCAAAACCCATATCATGGTATGCATGAAACCAATGAGATGATACTACACATTGAACTTTGATGAAGAAAATGTATTAAAAGCAACATAAATGGAATCAAAAATAAACAAACGACAATGGGAATTAAAAACCAAAAGCAGCATGTCCGTAAAATAATGTAAAACCACAAATCAAAATCCAAAGGAAAGGTGTCCAAAGTCACAGTTCAAAAAAGTAAATCCAATGGAAAATCAAAACCGAAAACCATTGCTCCATGGGTAAATTCAAAATAAAAAAATAAAATCCAACAGTCAACTATATACAGATAAACAATCCAGGGTCCATGATCCCAATGGAAGAAATGAAACCTATCTAATAATACTACCTAATGAAAAAGCTATATACAAAAATGTGGTCCATTGTACAAAAGGTCCAAAAAAAATAAAAAAGCAAAGGAAACCTAACACTAACTACATAACTATTTACAAGGGCAGCGGGCTAGTCCGACGGCTCACTGGTTGTTGTCATGGGCCAGGGCATCATCGAACTCCTGTTCAATGGCTTGGAGGCGGGCATGTTCCCTGGTCCAGAGGTCTTGCAGGGATAATGCAGTGTCCAGCTCCAACTCCCTGCGCATACCCTCGAGGCACTCAGCCAGCCTCAGCGCCCTCCGCATGGTGTTCTCTGCCCTGACCATTGTGAGCCGTTCCTCCTCTGCCCGCTGCCTCTCCGAACCTATCTGCTGGCCCAACCGCTCCCACACGGAAGACACTCCCATTCCAGGGTTCTCCTGCCCTCCGGCCGATGCCTGCCACCCTGATGTTGATGGCCCCGAGCCATGATGCCTCCCACGTCGAGCCTGCCGCTGCCTCCGACGCAGCTGCCTGTGCCAGCACGACAGCATCCAGGCTGATGGAATCCACCGACGCCGTCGTGCACGTGCCCTGCCCGATGATGCCGTCACATCCTCCATGTGCTGGGGTCCAGTTGCTGGTGTGTCCACCCCTGCTGGACCTCCGACTCCCGACTGTGGCAGGGATGGGATCCCCACCGAGTTGGCTGCGTTGGTCGGGGCAGGTCCACAGGGGGCCCTGGTGGCATCTGGGCCAGAAGACGGCATGGAGAACGACTGGCGCATAGCCTCCACAGAGGAGGAGAGGGTCGCCAGAGTGCCCGACACATGTACGAAACCCCCGACTACGGCCGCTCCCAACTGGGCCACGTTGGCACGGTGCTCTTCGTGATGGCGTGCGTGCTCCCCCCGGGAAGCGCGCACCTCATCACGAATGACACCCGTGCGCAACGCGACACCAATCAGGACCTTCTCCATACGGCCAGGGGTCCCCTCGTCCGCAGGTGGAGGGGAGTCAGATGACATGGACATCCCCACTACCTGCGAACAGGCCTGGGATGGGGCATCCCTGCCGGTGCATGGTGGTGCAGTCACAGTGTCAGGGACAGTGACATGCACAGGCACCTCCACGGCGACCTGTGCTGCCTCCTGCCCCTGGACTGCACCACTTGCACCAGCAGGGATGCCTCCACCTGGCCCCATGTGCGGCTCAGTAGCGGCCTCCTCCTCCTCTGTGGAAACCACCAACCTGGATGGCTCCACCCCGTCTTCCGCCGTTGCAAGCCCCTGTGGGGGCTCACCCACCCCTTCCGCTGCAGCCATGGGGGCATCCCCGCCGCTTTGCTCCACAGCGTCGTCTCCGACCTCTTCTTCACTTTGCGCTGTGTAGAGGGAGACATAGAACACAAGCATCAGGGTACTGTACAATGATCCCCTAGACAGGAAGCAATAGCAGATGAGTGGCACTGTCAAAGATCACTTCCATCATGTCCCTCCACAACACCTGGGTCAGTGCAGGCAAAACACATGCAGTAACAGGCATGGCACATGCTATGGACATTAGCAAACATGTCCAAGGGACTATTGAAACATACAATGTTGTTTTTGAACTCACATGCATCATGGGTCATACCTATCACATGCACACACTTACTTTCATCCATCCGGACTCGTACACCCCAGACACAGTGGATGCAAGGATAATTAGGCTGCATCAGTGATTCTGAACATTGTCACAGACATGTGTCATGCATCCATGGCATTCACAAGTCACAGACACGCAGGTCAGACACACAGACATGGACACCATACATGTACATGGCATCAGCACCCATCCCTCACCCCCACTCATGTCCAGGAACAGAGACTGGCATGCTCTCATGTGTCCATTCCGCATAGGGCTCCCCATGTTGCATTTAAACACATACACCAACCGTGTGCTTCACACATTACTGGTCTCACATGCATGACCATGATGTCCTTGCACACACACACACGCGTACATGGCCTATGTCACACATACAGGCAAGTATCAGACAACCAGCACACTGCAACATGCCCTGTCTCACACAGCAATGCTTGGCCACTTACCGCTCGACTCCAGACGGGTCTGCCTCTCAAGGATCTGGGCATGGAGTGCTGGGCGTAAGCGTTCCAGGACCCTCAGCTGGATGGTACTCATGCTGCCCCGGCCCCCCTCCACGAGGCGCAAGGCCTTCATGAGGGTCCTGGACCTCAAGTCCTCCCAGCGCTTCTTGACTTGCTTGATGTTGCGGGTTGCCACCCCCTCCGTGTTGATGGCAACCACAAAGTCGTCCCAGATCCTGTCCCGTCCTTCCTTGTCGGCGCGTGATGATCCGAAGAGGGCATCATAATGCCCTAGGACAAGCTCCACCAGGACACCAACTTCCTTCTGACTGAAGCTGCTGGCCCTCTGCCCCTCTGGCTGGGGGTCGCCAGTGGTCTCGGATGGTCTTTGCCCCGACATGGCGACCCCCGAGGCAGACGTGGGTGGGCAACCGAGTCCTGGGGCTGGGCTGTGGAGCGATGGTATCCCAGTCGGGAGTCTTCTGTTCCAGCAGGGGTGGACACAGCAACTGGACCCCTGCAGATGGCTGATGTGCAGGCACCAAATGGCAGGGCACGGTGGCAGCAGGCAGGCAGGCAGGCAGCAGCTGATGGCTCGTGGGAGGTTGCTCGGGGCTCTGGGGGGCAGTAATTCGGCCTTTTGGGCAGGAGCATGGTCTTCCGTGTGCTTACGCGTGGCCAGCTTGATATGGAGTGATTTGGCAAGTGAAAATTCTGCACGTCAGCGTGTAATTCGAGGAAAGGCCCTTAGCGCGTAAGCGCATCAGCACGCATATGCGATTCCATTGGACCAAAGGCCCTTAGCGCGTAAGCGCGTCTGTGATGTATCGCGCACGGGCGTTGCCCAGGCAGAGCTTGAAGATCTCACGTGGATTTCCATTGCTCTGTACGTGCTTTTCGTGGGGTGCGGTGTATGTGTTTTGCAGGCGTTGGGGTTCATACGCTATTACTTCACAGCGGGTGGGTGTTGGCTACGCGTTTTTATACACGCAAGGCAGATGGTGAGTGGTACCCTGCTCCACCAGGCCCGATCGCGTGTTAAACTTCCCGCGAGCCCCTGAAATACACGTACCCCGCTCTCCCAGGCCCGATCGCGTGTCAAACTTCCCGTGAGCCCCTGAAATACACGTACCCCGCTCCCCCAGACCCGATCGCGTGTTAAACTTCCCGCGAGCCCCTGAAATACACGTACCCCGCTCCCCCAGGCCTGATCGCGTGCTAAACTTCCCACGAGCCCCTGAAATACATGTACCCCGCTCCCACAGGCCCGATCGCGTGTCAAACTTCCCGTGAGCCCCTGAAATACACGTACCCCGCTCCCCCAGGCCCGATCGTGTGTCAAACTTCCCACGAGCCACTGAAATACACGTACCCCGCTCCCCCAGGCCGATCGCATGTCAAACTTCCCGCAAGCCATTGAAATACACATACCCCGCTCCCCCAGACCCGATCGTGTGTTAAACTTCCCGCGAGTCCCTGAAATACACGTACCCCGCTCCCCCAGGCCCGATCGCGTGTTAAACTTCCCGCACACCCACGAAATACACGCACACGCTATCATTCACGCAGCAGGTGTCCGTGTTTGTCGCGTACCCCTTTGCACGTCATTTAGGGGTGCGTGGGAAGTTTCACACGCAAATTCAGCAGGGTACGTGTATTTCAGGGGTTCCGGGGAGTACTACACGTGAATTGGCCATGTGGGTCCTCCCAGGTGTTCCCTCTACACCCTCCACGGCCCCTGGAGGCAGCCCACACCAGAGGGGACTACCCTGCACCCCTGATAATGTCCCGCAGGCAACCCATCCACCATGGACATGTCCCCCAGCCAAGCCACATGTCACCTTGCACTACTGATCAACAACGCATGTCTGCCAGCAGGCCCCCACTCATGTCCCACTCATGTCCCCCTGCACCCCCACCCCCCAGCGTTGCGGGGCACCTGCCAGCAGGCCCCCACTCATGTCCCACTCATGTCCCCCTGCACCCCCACCCCCAGCATTGCGGGGCACCTGCCAGCAGGCCCCCACTCATTTCCCACTCATGTCCCCCTGCACCCCCACCCCCCAGCATTGCGGGGCACCTGCCAGCAGGCTCCCACTCATTTCCCACTCATGTCCCCCTGCACCCCCACCCCCCAGCATTGCGGGGCACCTGCCAGCAGGCCCTCACTCATGTCCCACTCATGTCCCCCTGCACCCTCACCCCCCAGCATTGCGGGGCACCTGCCAGAAGCCCCCACTCATGTCCCCCTGCACCCTCACCCCCCAGCATTGCGGGGCACCTGCCAGAAGCCCCCACTCATGTCCCACTCATGTCCCCCTGCACCCCCCCCACCAGTGCAGGACAGCTGCCAGCAGGCCCCCATACATGTCCCCCCAACACCTCATTACGATTCATAACCATGGCCCCCATGCCCCCTCAATGCACTGCCCACGCCACCCCAGTCCGAACACACCACCAGGTATGACATACACCACACAAAGAAATCACCAGCACATGATGCATCCCAAATGGCTAGTCTGCACATCAACATATATCCGTCAAACCCACACAATGACAGCATGTGAATGAAAAAACACACATTGCGACATGCATGAAACCAAAGAGAGAATACCACACATTGAAGTACCAAATGATAATGTATTAAACAGAAAAGCAAGGCAATGAAATGGAACAGAAGAAAATGGAAATAAACAAAGAAATCCAGCATGTCCAATAAATGAAAAAGACGCATGAAATCCAAATGAAAAGCAATCCAAAAGCAAGTCTCCAAAGTGTCAGTCTGAGAAAATAAATCCAAGGTGCAAAAATAATAAAAAACCATTGATCCATGGGGAAAAAAAATCAACAATCTAAATCCATTGTCAAACTATGTACAAAGTGAACATCTAGTCCTCCTGCCCTCCGGCCGATGCCTGCCCCTCCGATGTCGAAGGCCCCGAGCCATGATGGCTCCCACCTCGTTGCTGCTGCTGCTGTGCCTGTGCCCGTGCCTTGGCTCCTGCTGCCTGCACATCCTCCACCGGCCGGGGTGCAGTCATTGAGGTGGCCACCCCTCCTGGACGTCCGACTCCTGACTGTGGCAGGGATGTGTCCTCCACCAGCCTGGCCGCACCGTCAGAGGCAGCTCCACAGGGCACCCAGGTTGGAAAGATGGCACGGAGGACGACTGGCGCATAGGGTGTTCAGTTGAGGAGGGTGTCGGAACAAGCTCCAGCAAACGGAGGAATCCGGCCTGGGTGACCTGTCCCAGTAGGCCAACGCGGCCAACGAGCCATTCGAGATGACGTGCAGTCTCCCCATGAAAAGACTGCAGGTCACCTCGGATGGCCCGTTGACGCAATGCCACACCAGTCACGACAGGCTCAACCCGTACCTGGATAGCCATGTCCGCAGGCAGAGGAAGGCCAGTTGTTATAAGCTCATCCCCTGCCTGAAAACGGGTCTGGACGTAGGCATCCCTGCTGGTGCAAGATGATGCAGTGACAGGATCAGGGACAGGATTGCACACAGGCACCTCCGCGGCGGCCTGTGCTGCCTCCTGTCCCATGTCCTGCACTGCACCACAAGCACCAGTGGAATCCCCACCTCCAGACCCCGTCTCTGTCGCTTGCACGGCCTCCTCCTCCACCAAACACCCCACCAACCTGGATGACTCCATGCCATCTTCCCCCGTTGGGCCCTGTGGGGTCCCAGCTGCCCCTTCTGCTGCCGAGGAGTCCAACTCCGACCTCTGCCTCTTGGACATCCCCCCGGCAGCTGCGGCCTGGGATGCGGCACCGGACTCCTCACTCCCCGACGAGATCACAACCTGGGAGGGGAGCCGGCCCTTGCGTCAACGGCTGGCGGTGCAATCCCTGCCGCTGTGCTCCACAGCACCTTCTCCGCCCTCTTCATCACTTGACGCTGCAGACAGGGAGAAATCAAACACAGGCATCAGGGCACTGTACAATGGACACATACACACATGACAGTTGTACATGAGTGGCATTGGCAAACCTCAGGCATGGCATCACAATCGCCAACACACATGTCATTTCAACTCGCTCACATGAGCCATACCACAGCCATATTGCAACAGCCAGCACCATCCATACGCATACGACAGCATGTGCAGGCAAAGGTGAGCCAGACATCACATGCAACACAGGGAGTGCACTACACATGCACACACACCACCACACTTGCATGCATGTGTACACCTCTGCCAACTGTCGCAGTGTTGAGATCGGCATCCATGTCACATCTGCCAATCAGTCTTCCACATCCCCGTGTCACATGCATCCATGTTGCATCACTGTTGCCCCCTTGTCAAATACACACACATGCACATGTACACAGTGCAGATACATGTAGCTGAAACCAACCTCCATGTGTGACATCATGAACATGCCTACTTACATACACATTCATTCAAACATGTGTGCCCACACATCTGCATTTGGCATGCAAGCCTACACACACAAGCACCATCCATGTCTCACACATGAGAGCCCTTGCATGTGTTAGCCTCACGGCACTGTACATCCCCCCACTACTTGGCCCCATTAAAACACATGTGCAACCTGCACACTACTGGCACACGACCACACGCACAGCTTACAATCAGGATGCATGTACACTTACCGCTCGACTCCAGACGGGTCTGCCTCTCAAGGACCTGGACGTGGAGCGCTGGGGATATGCGTTCCAGGACCCTCATCTGATCTTCCGACAAGTGGCCCCGGCACCTCTTAGCATCCGCTGCCTTCAAGAGACGCCGGGCCTTGTTGAGGGTCCTGGACCTGAAGTCCTCCCAGCGCTTTTTGACATGATGGAATAGTCGGACTGCCACCCCCTCTGCGTTGATGGCAGTCACAATGTCCGTCCAGATTGGAGTCCGTCCTTCCTTGTCGGCGCGCAAACTTCCGAAGAGGGCATCATACTGCCCCAGGACTTGCTCCACCAGGACACCAACTTCGGTGGCAGTGAAGCTGGTGCCCCTCTGCCTCTCTGGCCGGGGGTTGCCAGTGGTGCCAGATGTTGCAGTGCCCGACATGACAACCCCAGAGGCAGGAGTGGGTGGGCAACTGGGTCCTGGGGCTGGTCTGTGGGGCGATGGAATCCCAGTCGGGAGTCTTCCGTTCCAGCAGGGATGGTCACAGGAACAGCACCCCTGGCTGATGTGCAGGCAGCAAATGGCAGGGCACGTGGTCAGTAGGCAATCAGGCAGCAGCAGATGGCAGGTGGGAGCGTGCTCGGGGCTCTGGGGGGCAGTAATTCAGCCTTCTGGGCAGGAGCGTGGTCTTCCGTGTGCTTTAGCGTGGCCAGCTTGATACAGAGTGATTTGGCACGTGCAAATCCAGCACGTCTGTGTGTAATTCGAGGAAAGGGCCTTAGCGCGTAAGCGCGTCAGCACACGTACACGAATTCATTGGCCCAAAGGCACCCAGCGTGTAGGCACGTCTATGAGGTTACGCGCACGTGCGTTTTCCATGGCGCGTAGAAAAAATAAGTACGTCAGAGTGTCATAGCATGTAATTGGTGGAAAGGGCCTCAGCGCGTATGCGCGTCTGTGACGTGTATGCGCGGGCGTTTCCCTGTACACGGGTGCATGTTACACGTCCAATGACTGCACGTCAGAGTGTTAGCTCGTGTGATTGGAGGATGGGGCCTTAGCGCGTACACGTGGAAGTGACGCTGGACGTGTGGGCATCTTTAAAAGGTACGTGAAGAACGCCATTTCCTTGTACCTGCTTTTCATGGAAAGCGAGTGGGTGAAATCTGTACTTCTTGTCGGTTCACACGCGATTTACTTCACGGCGTTCCAAGTTCGTACTCCCTGTTACCTCTGACAGCTTTTTCTCTTCTTGTCTTTTTCCTGGGCCTGTTTCCTCAAACAGCGTTCACTTCTCCTGTTGTCCTGTCTCCTCAGACAGCGTACAATTCTTCTTTTGGCGGGGGTGTTCCCAACGCGCACACGCGCGTATTTTTCACACGATATTTCCTGGCAGACGATGAGTCGCGCACGCATTTGATATCTGTGCTTGCCCCGTGTGTTGCCTACCCCTTCAGAGGTCAGCCTAAGCTGCGTGTGACACGCATACGTTCATTTTTGTGTTTCTGGGTGCCACAGCATTGTGCAGGTTTTTTTTCCACGCACGTGGTCTAGGAAGGGTTGCGTACACATTATCTCGCTTTTTCGGGGTGCCTGTGCGTTGCGTGACCCGTCATCTTCCCCCAAGGGTCACATACAGCCTTGCTAGAGCACCAGGGTACGAAATTCCATCTAGTACCCTACCCCTTTGACCCCCAATTGCCCAGGACAATAGTTTACTGCAACTCCCATATGCACTAAAACATCAGTGCCATGGTTGGGAGGCGAGCACGCGGTAAGGGTGGCAAAGGTGGGTGAGCAACAAGAGGTGGCCGTGGTGGATATGGTAGGGGACGTGGCCAGGACTTGCAGGGTGCCCCTATCACCCCATGTGTGGGTGACCAGTCAGGGACACCCATGCCCCCCCCTGGTTGAGGGTAACGTGGCTGACACCATCGCTGCTCAGCCCTTGTTGGACCAGCCCATTGTGGCACCAGACCTGGCACTGGTTGACTCCATGGCTGACTTCCAGGTCAGCAGGTCTAGGCCAAGTGTGGCGGTGCACGTTGGTGTCACCAGCCCACGTGGATCAGGGGCAGCCATGTCAACTGCTGCCCCGAGTAGGCAGGGTGGGGAGGCTGCAGGGGCAGCTGTGGCTCCATCCATCCCAGCTCTGAGTGTCCCAGCCAGGACAGTGTCGGTCCTAGTCCATCCTGCTGACGTTCCCCCTGACTACATCACACTTCAGCTAATGCCTGCACCAAGTCCCATGGTGAGTGTTCATTCCCACACTCCTAGTCCACAGTCCACCGGGGCTCCTGCCCCTAGTGTCCAGAGCGGCGTAGGACACTCAGTATCACCACCACCTTCCAAGCGGAAGAGGAAGAGTGCTCGTCCAGTACAGGCTGATGCCCCAGACACGGCTACACAGTCCGGCCCACCAAGGAAGCCCAGCTTCAATCAGGTCAAACTTGATGCACTTGTGGAGTATGTGTTCGCACATGACAGCGAAATGGTGATTACTGCAGGATGCAAGACCACACCTGCACAACGTCAGGCACACTGGCAGACCATTGCGGAACTCATAAGTGCCCTTGGATTCGTGAGGCGCACAGCTAATGATTGCTACAAGCGCTGGAATGACCTTAAGCGCAGGGCAAAGAAAAAGCTGGCCTCAAGTCATGCCGCAACTCTAGTGACTGGAGGTGGGTCTCCGGCAGAGGACATAGAACTCACTCCACATGAGTATGTTGCTGGGACCTACATCACGGAGGAACAGATCCAAGGCGTGGGAGACCTGCCATATTACGAGGCATTGTCCAGTGAGTGCACATGCATGTGTGTGTCATCCATGTGCATGGCGTGTGTGTGAGTGCTTCTGATTGAGTGCCAGGTGAGGGGGTGTGTGCCTGAGTGGTTTGGGTCACCCATGTGCTTCATCCTATACATTCTGCGCACCAGGATTTGGGTGTTGCAGTATCCCTTCTTGCAACAGTAGACATTCAGCCCAACCTCACGCCAGTTGCCCTTGAATTATCATCTTGCCACAACATAGTTGCATGTTATTCTGTGTTCATTCAGGCTGATTGTCTGCATTCCACCACTTTCACTAGGCATTTGTCAGTCCTATTGTCACATGTGTGACATGGCTAGGGTACATGCCATCTGTGTGATGGCATGTGTCATGTATGTGTATTGGACATGCCAATCACAGGCCAATGTGTGATGGCACTGCTAGGCAGCATGCAGCAAATGTGTTGGTCTTCCATCTTAGTGTCATCAATGTGTGCCATTTGCCTCCCCTTCATACGCAGTGACAGTGCATTCATGGGAGGGCTGTAGTCATGTGGTACATGTGTCAATGAAGTACTGTTTCTGTTGCTTCTCAGCCCGAATTGTGTTCCATGGTGCTAATGCCTGTTCCCATTTCTTTTCTTTCATGTCTTTGCAGGGGATGACGCATTTGATACTGCTGGGGTTGTGGAGATGGTGCAGACCCAGGAGGGGTCTCAGGCCCGAGTGGGCACCAGTGAGGAATGTGGTGTGGTGGTGGGTGAGAACCCACACTTGCTGCAGGCCGTCATCTCAAGGGGTGTCTCTGGGTGCACCTCCCCCGAGCTCTATTCAGGTGTCGATTCGGATGATGAGACCTATGTGCTGTCGCAGGTAAGTGTTTCTGGGAGGGATTCTGTACTGTCCAACCCACCTGCACCAGGGGTAGAACCCTCAATGGGGATGTCAGTGTTGGTAGGTCCGCCTTTGGTGGTTACGGATACAGGGTCACACTCCGCTACATCTGATCTTGTTCCTGGGCCAGCAGATCAGAGGGGGAATGCAGTCCTGCAGCCTCAGGGAGTGCCGGCACAGCAAGGCGCAGTTCGCCTTGCCCCAGACAGGTGTGGTGCCCGCCGACGCGGTGGCCGTACGCCACTTGGCAATACCGCATGGGAGCAATCCATGTATGGTATGGCAAACCAACAGGCAGCATCAACTGAGATGATGGCTCAGGCCATGGATAGGGTGGCCACTTCCATTGTCCCCCAAGAAAGGCTAATTGAACAACTACAGCAGGCAACAGACTCCATTAGCCAGTCACACAGGGAGGACATGTTGGCGTCCAACAGGGACAGGCGGGCGGCACTGGAGACTCTGCAGGAAGCTATTTCTATTGAGTCCCATGGCCACAGGGAAGCCCTGAGGGTGGAACTCCGTCAGCTCAGGGCAACTCTGGTTGAGCTTGAGGCTTCAGCTAACACGAGGACAGAACAGCAGCTGGAGCGGCTCACACGTACGCTCTCAGCTGAGATGCAGGCAACTAGGGCAGAGGTCCGGGCATCCCGTGAGTTGTTGCATGGGGACCTACGCACAATTATCCTCCAGAACCAGACCTTCCACACCCGCATACCTGCTGCCATAGAGGACCAGACTAGGGCTTTGCGTGGGCTGCCTCCCATAGTGCCACCACCTCCTGATGCAGCTGCAGAGGGTGAGGAGAACAACAGCAGCGATTCTCCCACAATAGGGTAGCCGTGCAGGCCATGAGCCCATGGAGGTGTTTTTTTTTCGCAAGATCCACACAGGTGGGTTTTGGTGTGCACCCTGTCCTCGGACCTCCTGGGTGGCCTCCCCCACCCCCCCGGGCCCATTCATGTCCATTTTTGATTTTTGTTTTATTTATTTATTTATTTTATTTTTTTATTTTTGAATCTTGATTTTTTTGACAGTGTGTTGCCTTGTGTGGCTCCCGTGGGCATACGCTGTATTGTGGCTGGGCACATGCAGGCTTGTCCTGAATTTGGGTCAGATGCTTGGGTTTGTGTGACACACCCCTCCTGCTTCCCGTTTCCATGGGCTTGCAAAGGGTGTACCCAAGTGACATTGACTTACACGGTGACGTTGGACTCCCATATGATGTGTGGCCAGTCTGTAGTCAATACTGTGTATACATTCCTAGTGCATATTGTGGTTGTATTGTACACTGCATGGTGTATTGATATGTGCCTCTGCATCCTTCACATCCTCCTAATTTGCAGGTCCATATTTCAGGTCTTCACAAGGCGGTCTACTTTGGAACTGGAGTCCATGTTGTAAGCAGTGCACCTACACTCTTGCGTGGCGCTAACACTGTATAGTTGGAAGTGTTCGAAGTGCTGGCATTATCAGGTAGTGAGGCTACCAATTTTTTAAGTCCGTACTGTCATGTTTATGGTAGGTTGGAGGTTGTGTAGGTGATTGGTATTATTGGTAAGTATTTGCTAATGTGTGTTGTTGGTCCTGCATTACTGTGAGCATTTCATGTGTGGCCAGTTTCCATTAGGGACACTGTAGTTGGTGACACTTGGGTCATGTTGTGGGGATTAATTTGTTTGCTCTCACATTGCATGACATGCCATGGTGTGTTGTGTGGCCATGCCGGGGAGGGGTTGGGTGACATGGCACTGTTCTCATGTTGTATTTTGCAAGTGGGTATTCATTTTTGCTGCATGGAAGTGTGTCTTTTGATGACACTGCATTGGTGGTGTTTGTGTAGGTAGGGATGCACACATTGTGACACTTCCAGGTGAACAATCTCAGGCTGCTATGGTTCTGACAGTTGACTGTCCCTTGATTCATCAGAATTGTCAGATTGAGTCATCATTGATTGTCAGATGGTATGTGCCAGGGCTGTGTGCACTCCACAGGGGTGTGCTTTCTATGTGAAGTAATTATCCACCAGCTGCGTATGGGCTGCCTCACCCCGTGCCCTTTCCCCTCCCATGCGCAGCGGGCATGCATGTGGTTGGGGATGTGGGGGCACCACCATGTCCACAGCCAGGCCCCGGCGTGTTGCAACATTGTGCAGGACACATGCTGCCACTATGATCCTGCACACTACTGGGGGAGCGTATAACAGCTGCCCGCCAGAACGGTCAAGGGAGTGAAAGCGTGACTTGAACACACCGAATGTGCGCTCCCCTATGCCCCGTGTTGCAATATGGGCTGTGTTGTATCTTACCTCGGGAGGCGTGATGGGGTTCCAAATTGACGTCATCATGTGTGTGCTCAGAGGGTAGGCACTGCCCCTGGGGAGGTGGTGATGGGGATCATTAGTGGGGTATTGGCATTACTCTGTATCTGTCATGCATGCGTGTGCTGTGGCATTTCTACTCACCAAGCAGCCATGCATCGCCATGCCGCCCAGCTTCCATGTCCCGGTTTAGGGTTGACATCCTGAAAATTAAGCTGTCGTGGATGGACCCTGGATAGTTGTCATATACTGAGGTGATGATTCCCTTGGCATCACATACTACCTGGACGTTGATGGAATGCCAGTGCTTGCGGTTTCTATAGATGTGCTCAGATGCCCTGGGGGGACCTAGAGCCACATGGGTGCAATCAATGGCACCTAGCACTTTGGGGAATTGTGCCACCCTGTAGAAATCCTGGCTAACAGCCTGCCTTTCTGCAGGTGTTCTGGGCAGGAATATGTGGCTGCGGACAGACGGCTGTGCAGTGATGATGGCCAACACCTGGTGTAGGCACTGTGACTGCGTGGCCTGTGCCACCCCCCCCACTATGGCAGTTGTCCGCTGAAATGATCAGGTAGCCAAGAAGTGCAGTACATTGAGGACCTTCTCCAGGGGGCTGAGTGCTTGGGAGCACAGGGTGGGTGATGTGAGGTCATCCTCCCACTCACTGACCAGGTCGAGTATTATGTGTGGTGGAAACCTGTACCTCCCATACACCTGGTCATCAGGCATACCAAATAGGCTGGTTCTGGGTGTGAAGATTCTGGCCCTGACTATCCTTCTCCTCCTCCTGCGGTATCCCACGGCCACTGCTGCTAGGAACGGTATATTCATCCTGGCATTTGAGCTTGTTTGTTGTTTGCACACTCTTTTATGCTGCGCGGGACGTGCGCCTGCTTCATGCTGGCGTATGTGTTTCAGGATAGGACCATTTATATTTTGGCGCGTTGTAGGCGACCGTGTGAATCTTCCCCGCCCACCCCAGGAATACACGTAACACGCTCTCCCAGGCCCAGTCGCGAGTAAATATTCCTGCCCACCCCTGGAATACACGTACCCCACACTCACAGGCCCAGTCACGTGTGGAACTTCACGCGCACATAACCGAAATACACGTACCCGGCAAATTTGCATGTGAAACTTCACGCACACCCGAAATACACGTACCCAGGGCAATCGCGTGTGGAACTTCCCGCGAACCCCATAAAACACGTAGCCTGCTGGTTTCGCGTGTGGAAGTTCACAGGGACCTATAATACATGTACCCTGATGGTATCGCGTGTGAGACTACCCGCGCACCCCTGGAATACACGTACCCAGGCAAATCGCACGGCTGGGAGGTGGGGGTGCTGGGAGACAGGAGTGGGGGCCTGGTGGAGGGTGCCCTGCACTGCTGGGGGGTGGGGCTGCAGGGAGACAGGATGGGGGGCCTGCTGGCAGGTGCCCCTGACTGGGGGGGGTGGGGGTGCAGGAAGACAGGAGTGGGGGCCTGCTGGCAGGTGCCCCTGACTGCTGGGGGATGGGGGTGCAGCGAGACAGGAGTGGGGGCATGCTGGCAGGTGCCCTGACTGCTGGGGGGTGGGGGTGCAGGGAGACAGGAGTGGGGGCCTGCTGGCAGGTGCCCCTGACTGGTGGGGGGTAGGGGTGCAGAGAGACAGGAGTGGGGGCCTGGTGGAGGGTGCCCTGCACTGCTGGGGGGTGGGGGTGCAGGGACACAGGAGTGGGGGCCTGCTGGCAGGTGCCCCTGACTGCTGGGGGGTGGGGGTGCAGGGAGACGGGAGTGGGGGCCTGCTGGCAGGTGCCCCTGAGTGGGGGGGTGGGGGTGCAGGGAGACAGGAGTGGGGGCCTGCTGTCAGGTGCCCCTGCACTGCTGGGTGGTGGGAGTGCAGGGAGACAGGAGTGGGGGCCTGCTGGCAGGTGCCCCTGACTGGTGGGGTGTGGGGGTGCAGGGAGACAGAAGTGGGGGCTGGTGGAGGGTGCCCTGCACTCCTGGGGGGGGTGGGGGTGCAGGGAGACAGGTGTGGGGGCCTGGTGGAGGGTGCCCCTGACTGGTGGGGGGTGGGGGTGCAGGGAGACAGGAGTTGGGCCTGGTGGAGGGTGCCCGGCACTGCTGGGGGGTGGGGGTGCTGGGAGACAGGAGTGGGGGCCTGGTGGAGGGTACCCTGCACTGCTGGGGGCGGGGGGTGCAGGGAGAAAGGAGTGGGGGCCTGGTGGAGGGTGCCCTACACTGCTGTGGGGTGGGGGTGCAGGGAGACAGGAGTGGGGGCCTGCTGGCAGGTGCCCCAGACTGGTGGGGGGTGCAGGGAGACAGGAGTAGGGGCCTGGTGGAGGGTGCCCCTGGATGCAGGGGGGTGGGGGTGCAGGGGGACAGGAGTGGGGGCCTGGTGGAGGGTGCTCCTGACTGGTGGGGGTGGGGGTGCAGGGAGACAGGAGTGGAGGCCTGGTGGAGGGTGCCCTACACTGCTGGGGGTGGGGGTGCAGGGAGACAGGAGTGGGGCCTGCTGGTAGGTGCCCCTGACTGGGGGGTGGGGGTGCAGGTAGACAGGAGTGGGGGCCTGGTGGCAGGTGCCCCTGACTGGTGGGGGGGTGGGGATGCAGGGAGACAGGAGTGGGAGCCTGCTGGCAGGTGCCCCTGACTGCTGGGGGGTGGGGGTGCAGGGAGACAGGAGTGGGGGCCTGCTGGCAGGTGCCCCTGACTGGTGGGGGGTGAGGGTGCAGGGAGACAGGAGTGGGGGCCTGCTGCAGGTGCCCCTGACTGGGGGGTGGGGGTGCAGGGAGACAGGAGTGGGGGCCTGCTGACAGGTACCCCTGACTTGTGGGGGGTAGGGGTGCAGAGAGACAGGAGTGGGGGCCTGCTGGCAGGTGCCCCTGACTGGTGAGGGGTGGGGTGCAGGGAGACAAGAGTGGGGGCCTGGTGGAGGGTGCCCCTGGATGCAGGGGGGTGGGGGTGCAGGGGGACAGGAGTGGGGCCCTGGTGGAGGGTGCCCCTGACTGGTGGGGTGGGGGTGCAGGGAGACAGGCGTGGGGGCCTGGTGGAGGGTGCCCCTGGATGCAGGGGGGTGGGGGTGCAGGGGGACAGGAGTAGGGGCCTGGTGGAGGGTGCCCCTGGATGCAGGGGGGTGGGGGTCCAGGGGGACAGGAGTGGGAGCCTGGTGGAATGTGCCCCTGACTGGTGGGGGGTGGGGTGCAGGGAGACAGGAGTGGAGGCCTGGTGGAGGGTGCCCTACACTGCTGGGGGGTGGGGTGCAGGGAGACAGGAGTGGGGGCCCGCTGGCAGGCGCCCCTGGCTGGGGGGGTGGGGGTGCAGGGAGACAGGAGTGGTGGCCTGGTGGCAGGTGCCCCTGACTGGTGGGGGGGTGGGGATGCAGGGAGACAGGAGTGGGAGCCTGCTGGCAGGTGCCCCTGACTGCTGGGGGGTGGGGGTGCAGGAAGACAGGAGTGGGGGCCTGCTGGCAGGTGCCCCTGACTGGTGGGGGGTGAGGGTGCAGGGAGACAGGAGTGGGGGCCTGCTGGCAGGTGCCCCTGACTGGGGGGTGGGGGTGCAGGGAGACAGGAGTGGGGGCCTGCTGGCAGGTGCCCTTGACTTGTGGGGGGTAGGGGTGCAGAGAGACAGGAGTGGGGGCCTGCTGGCAGGTGCCCCTGACTGGTGAGGGGTGGGGTGCAGGGAGACAAGAGTGGGGGCCTGGTGGAGGGGCCCCTGGATGCAGGGGGGTGGGGGTGCAGGGGGACAGGAGTGGGGGCCTGGTGGAGGGTGCCCCTGACTGGTGGGGGTGGGGGTGCAGGGAGACAGGCGTGGGGGCCTGGTGGAGGGTGCCCCTGGATGCAGGGGGTGGGGGTGCAGGGGGACAGGAGTAGGGGCCTGGTGGAGGGTGCCCCTGGATGCAGGGGGGTGGGGGTCCAGGGGGACAGGAGTGGGAGCCTGGTGGAAGGTGCCCCTGACTGGTGGGGGGTGGGGTGCAGGGAGACAGGAGTGGAGGCCTGGTGGAGGGTGCCCTACACTGCTGGGGGTGGGGTGCAGGGAGACAGGAGTGGGGGCCCGCTGGCAGGCGCCCCTGACTGGAGGGGTGGGGGTGCAGGGAGACAGGAGTGGGGGCCTGGTGGCAGGTGCCCCTGACTGGTGGGGTGTGGGGGTGCAGGGAGACAGGAGTGGGGGCCTGCTGGCAGGTGCCCCTGACTGCTGGGGGGTGGGGGTGCAGGGAGACAGAAGTGGGGGCCTGCTGGCAGGTGCCCCTGACTGGTGGGGGGTGGGGGTGCAGGGAGACAGGAGTGGGGGCCTGCTGGCAGGTGCCCCTGACTGCTGGGGGGTGGGGGTGCAGGGAGACAGGAGTGGGGGCCTGCTGGCAGGTGCCCCTGACTGGTGGGGGGTAGGGGTGCAGAGAGACAGGAGTGGGGGCCTGTGGAGGGTGCCCTGCACTGCTGGGGGTTGGGGGTGCAGGGAGACAGGAGTGGGGGCCTGCTGGCAGGTGCCCCTGACTGGTGGGGGGTGGAGTGCAGGGAGACAAGAGTGGGGGCCTGGTGGAGGGTGCCCCTGGATGCAGGGGGGTGGGGGTGCAGGGGGACAGGAGTGGGGGCCTGGTGGAGGGTGCCCCTGACTGGTGGGGGGTGGGGGTGGCAGGGAGACAGGAGTGGGGGCCTTGTGGAGGGTGCCCCTGGATGCAGGGGGGTGGGGGTGCAGAGGGACAGGAGTGGGGGCCTGGTGGCAGGTGCCTCTGACTGCTGGGGGTGCAGGGAGACAGGAGTGGGGGCCTGCTGGAAGGTGCCCCTGACTGGGGGGGTGGGGGCCTGCTGGCAGGTGCCCCTGACTGGTGGGGGTGCAGGGAGACAGGAGTGAGGGCCTGGTGGAGGGTGCCCTGCACTGCGGGGGGTGGGGTGCAGGGAGACAGGAGTGGGGGCCTGCTGGCAGGTGCCCCTGACTGGTGGAGGGTGGGGGTGCAGGGAGACAGGAGTGGGGGCCTGGTGGAGGGTGCCCCTGGATGCAGGGGGTGGGGGTGCAGGGGGACAGGAGTGGGGGCCTGGTGGAGGGTGCCCCTGACTGGTGGGGGGTGGGGGTGCAGGGGGACAGGAGTGGGGGCCTGGTGGAGGGTGCCCTGCACTGCTGGGGGGTGGGGGTGCAGGGAGACAGGAGTGGGGCCTGGTGGAGGGTGCCCTGCACTGCTCGGGGGTGGGGCTGCTGGGAGACAGGAGTGGGGGCCTGGTCGAGGGTGCTCTGCACTGCTGGGGGTGGGGGTGCAGGGGAGACAGGAGTGGGGGCCTGGTGAAGGGTGCCCTGCACTGCTGGGGGGTGGGGGTGCAGGGAGACAGGAGTGGGGGCCTGCTGGCAGGTGCCCCTGACTGGGGGGTAGGGGTGCAGGGGGACAGGAGTGGGGGCCTGGTGGCTGGTGCCCCTGACTGCTGGGGTGTGGGGGTTCAGGGAGACAGGAGTGGGGGCCTGGTGGCAGGTGCCCCTGACTGGGGGCGTGGGGGTGCAGGTAGACAGGAGTGGGGGCCTGCTGGCAGGTGCCGCTGACTGGTGGTGGGTGGGGGTGCAGGGAGACAGGACTGGGGGCCTGGTGGAGGGTGCCCTGCACTGCTGGGGCATGGGGGTGCAGGGAGACAGGAGTGGGGGTCTGGTGGAGGGTGCCCTGCACTGCTGGGGGGTGGGGGTGCTGGGAGACAGGAGTGGGGGCCTGGTGGAGGGTGCCCTGCACTGCTGGGGGGTGGGGGTGCAGGGAGACAGGAGTGGGGGCCTGGTGGAGGGTGCCCTACACTGCTGTGGGGTGGGGGTGCAGGGAGACAGGAGTGGGGGCCTGCTGGCAGGTGCCCCTGACTGGTGGGGGTGGGGGTACAGGGAGACAGGAGTGGGGGCCTGGTGGAGGGTGCCCCTGGATGCAGGGTGGTGGGGGTGCAGGGGGACAGGAGTGGGGCCTGGTGGAGGGTGCCCCTGACTGGTGGGGGGGGTGCAGGGAGACAGGAGTGGGGGCCTGGTGGAGGGTGCCCTGCACTGCTGGGGGGTGGGGGTGCAGGGAGACAGGAGTGGGGGCCTGCTGACAGGTGCCCCTGACTGGGGGGGTGGGGGTGCAGGGAGACAGGAGCGGGGGCCTGGTGGCAGGTGCCCCTGACTGGTCGGGGGTGGGGGTGCAGGGAGACAGGAGTGGGGACCTGCTGGCAGGTGCTCCTGACTGCTGGGGGCTGGGGGTGCAGGGAGACAGGAGTGGGGGCCTGGTGGAGGGTGCCCTGCACTGCTGGGGGGTGGGGGTGCAGGGAGTCAGAAGTGGGGCCTGCTGGCAGGTGCCCCTGACTGGTGGGGGGTGGGGTGAGGGAGACAAGAGTGGGGGCCTGGTGGAGGGTGCCCCTGGATGCAGGGGGTGGGGGTGCAGGGGGACAGGAGTGGGGGCCTGGTGGAGGGTGCCCCTGACTGGTGGGGGGTGGGGGTGCAGGGAGACAGGAGTGGGGGCCTGGTGGGGGGTGCCCCTGGATGCAGGGGGGTGGAGGTGCAGGGGGACAGGAGTGGGGGCCTGGTGGAGGGTGCCCTGCACTGCAGGGGGGGGTGGGGGTGCAGGGAGACAGGAGTGGGGGCCTGCTGGCAGGTGCCCCTGACTGGGTGGGGTGGGGGTGCAGGGAGACAGGAATGGGGGCCTGCTGGCAGGTGCCCCTGACTGCAGGGGGGTGAGGGTGCAGGGAGACAGGAGTGGGGGCCTGGTGGCAGGTGCCCCTGACTGCTGGGGGGTGGGGGTGCAGGGAGACAGGAGAGGGGGCCTGCTGGCAGGTGCCCCTGCCTGGGGGGGGGGTGGGGGCCTGCTGGCAGGTGCCCCTGACTGGTGGGGGTGTAGGGAGACAGGAGTGGGGGCCTGGTGGAGGGTGCCCTGCACTGGTGGGGGTTGGGGGTGCAGGGGGACAAGAGTGGGGGCCTGCTGGCAGGTGCCCCTGACTGGTGGGGGCTGGGGGTGCAGGGAGACAGGAGTGGGGGCCTGGTGGAGGGTGCCCCTGGATGCAGGGGGGTGGGGGTGCAGGGGGACAGGAGTGGGGGCCTGGTGGAGGGTGCCCCTGACTGGAGGGGGGTGGGGGTGCAGGGAGACAGGAGTGCGGGCCTGGTGGAGGGTGCCCCTGGGATGCAGGGGGGGGTGGGGGTGCAGGGGGACAGGAGTGGGGGCCTGGTGGAGGGTGCCCCTGAGTGGTGGGGGTGCAGGGAGACAGGAGTGGGGGCCTGCTGGCAGGTGCCCCTGACTGGTGGGGGTGCAGGGGGACAGGAGTGGGGGCCTGGTGGAGGGTGCCCCTGAGTGGTGGGGGAGCAGGGAGACAGGAGTGGGGGCCTGGTGGAGGGTGCCCCTGAGTTGGTGGGGGTGCAGGGGGACAGGAGTGGATGCCTGGTGGAGGGTGCCCTGCACTGCTGGGGGGTGGGGGTGCAGGGGAGACAGGAGTGGGGGCCTGGTGGAGGGTGCCCTGCACTGCTGGGGGGTGGGGTGCTGGGAGACAGGAGTGGGGGCCTGGTGGAGGGTGCCCCGCACTGCGGGGGGGTGGGGGTGCAGGGAGTGGGGGCCTGGTGGAGGGTGCCCTGTACTGCTGGGGGGGTGGGGGTGCAGGGAGACAGGAGTGGGGGCCTGCTGGCCGGTGCCCCTGACTGGGGGGGTGGGGGTGCAGGGGGACAGGAGTGGGGGCCTGGTGGCAGGTGCCCCTGACTGCTGGGGGGTGGGGGTGCAGGGAGACAGGAGTGGGGGCCTGCTGGCAGTTGTCCCTGACTGGTGGGGTGCAGGGAGACAGGAGTGGGGGCCTGGTGGATGGTGCCCTGCACTGCTGGGGGGTGGGGTGCAGGTAGACAGGAGTGGGGTCCTGCTGGCAGGTGCCCCTGACTGGGGGGGTGCAGGGGGCAGGAGTGGGGGCCTGGTGGCAGTTGCCCCTGACTGCTGGGGGTGGGGGTGCCAGGAGACAGGAGTGGGGGCCTGGTGGCAGTTGCCCCTGACTGGTGGGGGGTGGGGGTGCAGGGAGACAGGAGTGGGGGCCTGCTGGCAGGTGCCCCTGACTGGTGGGGGGTGGGGGTGCAGGGAGACAGGAGTGAGGGCCTGCTGGCAGGTGCCCCTGAGTGGGGGGGTGCGGGTGCAGGGAGACAGGAGTGGGGGCCTGCTGTCAGGTGCCCCTGCACTGCTGGGGGTTGGAGTGCAGGGAGACAGGAGTGGGGGCCTGCTGGCAGGTGCCCCTGACTGGTGGGGTGTGGGGGTGCAGGGAGATGGAAATGGGGGCTGGTGGAGGGTGCCCTGCACTGCTGGGGGGGGTGGGGGTGCAGGGAGACTGGAGTGGGGGCCTGCTGGAGGGTGCCCCTGACTGGTGGGGGGTGGGGGTGCAGGGAGACAGCAGTTGGGCCTGGTGGAGGGTGCCCGGCACTGCTGGGGGGTGGGGGTGCTGGGAGACAGAAGTGGGGGCCTGGTGGAGGGTACCCTGCACTGCTGGGGGCCGGGGGTGCAGGGAGACAGGAGTGGGGGCCTGGTGGAGGGTGCCCTGCACTGCTGGGGGGTGGGGGTGCTGGGAGACAGAAGTGGGGGCCTGGCGGAGGGTGCCCTGCACTGCTGGGGGTTGGGGGTGCAGGGAGACAGGAGTGGGGGCCTGGTGGAGGGTGCCCTACACTGCTGTGGGGTGGGGGTGCAGGGAGACAGGAGTGGGGGCCTGCTGGCAGGTGCCCCTGACTGGGGGGTGGGGGTGCAGGGAGACAGGAGTGGGGGCCTGCTGGCAGGTGCCCCTGACTTGTGGGGGGTAGGGGTGCAGAGAGACAGGAGTGGGGGCCTGCTGGCAGGTGCCCCTGACTGGTGAGGGGTGGGGTGCAGGGAGACAAGAGTGGGGGCCTGGTGGAGGGTGCCCCTGGATGCAGGGGGGTGGGGGTGCATGGGGACAGGAGTGGGGGCCTGGTGGAGGGTGCCCCTGACTGGTGGGGGTGGGGGTGCAGGGAGACAGGCGTGGGGGCCTGGTGGAGGGTGCCCCTGGATGCAGGGGGGTGGGGGTGCAGGGGGGACAGGAGTAGGGGCCTGGTGGAGGGTGCCCCTGGATGCAGGGGGGTGGGGGTCCAGGGGGACAGGAGTGGGAGCCTGGTGGAAGGTGCCCCTGACTGGTGGGGGGTGGGGTGCAGGGAGACAGTAGTGGAGGCCTGGTGGAGGGTGCCCTACACTGCTGGGGGGTGGGGTGCAGGGAGACAGGAGTGGGGCCCGCTGGCAGGCGCCCCTGACTGGAGGGGTGGGGGTGCAGGGAGACAGGAGTGGGGGCCTGGTGGCAGGTGCCCCTGACTGGTGGGGTGTGGGGGTGCAGGGAGACAGGAGTGGGGGCCTGCTGGCAGGTGCCCCTGACTGCTGGGGGGTGGGGGTGCAGGGAGACAGAAGTGGGGTCTGCTGGCAGGTGCCCCTGACTGGTGGGGGGTGGGGGTGCAGGGAGACAGGAGTGGGGGCCTGCTGGGAGGTGCCCCTGACTGCTGGGGGGTGGGGGTGCAGGGAGGACAGGAGTGGGGGCCTGCTGGCAGGTGCCCC